>NC_134371.1:41971176-42271323 GCF_035582795.1 Mycteria americana
TCAGCAGAGGGACCTTTTATCCGTCCCGGGAACTGCACACCAGGAGCCAGGAATTGCGTGCCAACTCTGACTCGCATCGCTCTGCCCTCTCCTGCAGAATTAATTACAGATGTGCTTGGATTATGTTTGAATTACTTTTTTCTATTAACTCTTCAGTTTACTACAAGGGAAGGAAACCCCTTTAAACAAAGGCAAAAAAACCCAGTCTTAAATATAGATGTGCTGACAACATGAAGTCGTGGGGGAGTTGGCAGGAGCAGGCAACCTGCCCAAGAACACCTACCACTTACGAGCAGATAGCTGAATAACTGCACTGCTTATTAACCTGAGACCTCATTGGTGTGAGTGGGCTGGGGGAGCCGTGGATCAGCTCGAACGGATTTTGTGGAAGATCATGCGTGTTATGGTGCGTTTGGCCCCCTCCCTCTGTATTTCTGGGAAAAAAAGATGGCCGGTCTTTCTTCTTTGCCGCCAAAGGACGAGAGATCATCAAGTCTGGAGGGAGTTCAACCGTCCGGTTTGAAAAACAAACCACTTGCATAGCTAGGGAGGTCTGGAGAGGAGATCCCCTTTGGAGCGTGGAGTCTGCCACGGGGATGGGCAGGTGCTTGTGCTGAAGTGATGCCTGAGGAGCGTTGGGCAGGAACAGGAATTAGGGAAACACTAGGTGTAAGGAAACTCCAGTGTCCCAGGTCTGTGACAATGACCAAACCGAGCCAGTCACAATGTCCCCGCAGCTGGCTGCGCTGCTGAGGGACGCCGCGTCAGTGGGGTCGCTGCTATTTACATACTCACACCGATTATTTACCTGTCAATAAAACCTCGTCCAGCCTCTAAAGGGAAAGGATTTTTTTTAACAGCTGCAGATTTTTTTTAATGCTTTCTAAAAAAAAAAAATTTAAAAAAAAAAAAAGAGGGGAAAAAAAATTAAGTTGCCAAAAAAAACCCAGGAAGATGAGCCGTTGCCTGTGAAGTGATACATCACATCACTGTAGTGGCTGGACTGGGAGCCAGCCAGGCGCTCTGCATGTCCAGCTGCCTTCCTGTCCATCTGTCAAACTACACACGTGAGGTAGCGTGGGCTGCTTTATCTGCTCTGCCTTTGTCCTGCCCTGACCGCACTGTGCTCCCCAGAGCCTGCTGCCGTCTCCCTGGTGCACCTCCCCAGGCCGGGTGCAGACTGCCTGGCTTCAGGGCCATTGCAGGAGTGCATTTTTGCCATGCCCTTGAACCACCCAGGACCTCTCATAGGGACTGAGAGACTGTAACAAAAACAAAGGGTGCTAGGGGTAGGCAGCCTCCTGTGGGCTGCTCTGTGGGTGGCTGTTGTCCTTACCTTCTGCTTTCTGAGTATTCCTCCCCGCAGGCGTTCCTCTGTGGATTGCATCCCTTCCCCAGCAGGATATGCTTTTGCCCTGGCACAGCATTACCTATGGGTTGAGGCTTTGCTAGGAATTTCAGTCCCAAGGTGCAGTGGAAGCTGTAGCTGGGACGTGAGAGAGGATAAAGCCAGCCAGGTTCTTTGCCCACCTTGGCCAGCAAGACAACCTGGGAGATGGAGGAGTGAGATTTTTGAGTGTCTCGTGCTGTTGGCTTGGCTCTGGCTGTGCTTGCGTTCACTTTGTACACCTTACTGCTGCCAGGGATGCTTGGGGTGCCAGGACAAGGGGATGCTCTTGCAAGGAGGCAGCATGACAAGCCGCAGGTCTGGGCGGCTATGGGTACTGTAGATGTGGCCACCTGCTCTCCAGAGGCATGCCTGGGAGGGACTTGGAGCAGGTGGGCAGATGGGGTTTGGGGAGAGCTGAGTGTGCTTGCTCTGTGGAAGAACAGATATCTCTGGCATTTCAGGGTAAGGGACTGAAGTTTTTGATAGGGTCCTTTTGGGTCCCACCCTTGTGGGCAGGCCAGGCTCTGTGAGCATTTCCAGAAGGCACTTTCTGAGGGCAGTGATGATGCTTTTTGGGGGAGGGGGGTGTTTTTTGGTTTGGTTTTGGTTTTCTTTTTGTGGTGGGTTTTTTTTTGGTTGGTTTTTTTTTTTTTTTTTTTTTTTGTCTGATCCCTTACCCTTGGGTTTTTAAAGGCTTGGGGAACCCGCTTTGCCCTGCTTGGCAGGTCCTGCTCTGCACAGGGACTGCCCAGGTTCTTTTGGGCAGGGCAGGGGTGGTGTGCTCTGTTAGACCTTCTCCTGCTGATGGGGAGCAAGGGGTTATTAGGCAAGAGCGTGGTCCCTGCTGGATCTAGTGCCTGTTGCAGCTCACAGCACGGGCTGCTTCACCGACTCTTATTTCGTGAAACCCTTTCCCAGCACAAGTGGTGCAACCTACTTGGCCAGGGACTGGGTATTCCCTTCAAACCACGCAGGGGAGGAGGACATGGTCCCACGCCCGGTGGCATGCTGCTGGGCAGGACATATTGTCTAGTTGCAATACTCTGTTTCTTCCCACAGTCCCGCGGGCAGGTCTGCCTGCCGTCTGCTAGCTCTTGGCTGTGGCAGAAGCTCAGTTGTAGTTCAAATGTCGTTGTGTCCATCAGTTCATGCATTTTCGGTTGACCTGAGCTGATGCTCTGGGACTGTATACTGTTGCCTAGCAGCGGTAGCGTGGGAGATGGTGTATAAGCACATCACTTCTTTTTCTTTATTGAGGCTGTTGCATCAAAAAAAATGCTTTTTAAAGGAAATTAGTCAGTGTGTGATTTCTTCCTTGAGTGTCACGCTGGTGTGACAAGGGTGATTGGGCTGGGTTCCAGCATCAGGAGCCACACGCAGCCTGGGCAGCTCTTGGTGCCGGAGCGTGTTAGTGCTGCAGAGGTGGGGTGGACTGACTGACTGCAATAACTTTGTTTACTGGGGGGGTGAGGGGGAAACCATCACTGTGCTCCTCTTTGTATTTCAACCTACTGTAAAGAAACAAATGGTAGCTACGACAGAATTTCCAGGGTCCTGCCTATCAAATGTGTGTTGCCCTGCTCTACTCTGTGTGTGTACGTGTGAGAGAAACACTTCTGCTCGTTGCATTTCATGTTGGTTTGTGTTTTGTTCTAACTTTATACAAGTGAATTCACCAGGAAAATCTCTGTACGCCTGAGACCTGAGGGCTTGCGTCTCCACAGGGTTTCTCCCCTGTGGAAAGCTGCCATTGCTCTGAAATGCCACCTCCAGGCAAGAAAACATCCTGGCTTCTCAGCCTTGTCCTCCTGGAGTCCAGCAGTGACAGGCTGGGCCTGCCTGCAGGCAGCTGTGTGCCCAGGGGGTGGCTGTGGTGTTTCCCAGCCTTAGAGGCTGGCATGCGAGTTTGGTAGTGCTGCTCCAGTCAGGGTGTTGTGCCTCTGTTGTTTCTTTTGTCTCATGTGGAGCCACTTTGTGCAGCTGTTTCTGTCCCTGACTGGAGGAGAAACAGGTTTCTGTCTCTAAGGAAAATGCGTGTCAAAGCACGTACGTGGCTCAGACCGTTTTGGGAAGGAGCTTTGCACCTGGTGACATGAATGAGTGACTGATCTCGGCTCTCCCAGCCTCCCAGCTTCCCCAACAGTTTCCTTGGGGACCCTGCTGTGAGCAAGCCCTGCTGGCCGGAGGGATCCCTGCTGCGGGGCCAGGGAGAGCCGCCGGGGCAGCGATGGGCCCGTGCCTGCAGAGCTGTGCCAGCCTGGTGGGGTTAGGTGGTTGCGTGCGAGCCGGTGAGTGCAGAACGATGGCTTAGAGCAGCGACAGCACCGCTCTGCGTTTGGCTCTTGAGAGTTTTGGGAAGGAAGGTGCAACTCAAATGATGAAACTAAGTGGCATTATCTCGCCCACCTGCATTAGACAGGGCTTGCTTTGGAGCCGCGCAGTCTGACAGCGAAGGCAGGGGCTGGAGCGGGCAGCATCTGAGCTGATCTCTGAACGGGAGGTGCTTTGAAGGCGGTGTCCCCTGGTCTCCCTGTCCCTTTGTGTCCCAGAGCTTGCCCCTGCTCCCCGCAGAGCTCATATCTCCCCCCTTCCCTGGCTGTGGTTTCTCAAAGCAGCCGGTTTCTTTTCCAGCTGCTCTTGGGCGAAGGGCCCCCGCCTTGCTCAGAGGTGAGGTCTCAGGAACAGGCTCACTGCTGCGCCGGGCTGTGCGTCGCTGACCTAGTTTAACAGTGCTGGCGAGCAGATGAAAGATGGAAGGTTTTTGTGGCGTCGTGTTGCACCTTGAGTGCTTCCTGGTCCTCCAGGTTGAGTTTCCTGGAGACAAAGGCTGGACCTCAGCCCTGCCAGCGTTCAATCAGGACTGGCTCTCCTGCAGCGCTGGCAACTTTGTGGATATCTTGGGTGGCTGTTTTAGCTCAGTGCTGCAGTTTACATCCAGTTCAATTGTTACCAGTTATATCTCGGTGGTAACTCTAGAGTCCTCCTTAATTACACGTGAGTTTGGGGAGAGCCACTGTCTCCTTGGCTGTGTTTTGCTGCTTTAATTAGCACACACTTGTGGCTTTATCCTGCAGGGCAGGGGTAGGTGGCTGGGAGGTTTCTGGGGCTGGAGGAGATGTGCCTGTTTGCTTTCTATCATCAAACTCGGCTGAGAACTACACTGCCCCATGCTTAACCTGCGATTGCAGCGAAGGCCCCATCTTGTTTCTCACCAACAGTGTGTGCTGGAGGGAGCACTGGAGTGCTGGGGTGGAGGGCATTGCACCTGGCACCTCCAAGTTTAAGAAGAAAATCCAATTCTGGCGAGAGGCAGCAGAGCGAGTGGCCTTCTCCTGCTGCTTGATGTGCCGAGGGATCGGGAAGGCTGGGATTAGGGCAGTCCCTCTGTGCAGCGGTAAAGAACTGGGGGCCCTGGAGCTTTCTTGAAGCTAGGTTGGATGCAGTGCCTCTGTCCCCTTTGTTCAGGGGGTCTCAATCTTGGCAGATAGCTGTGTGGTGGCATTTAGCGTGACGCTCTCTCCAGGCTTATCTGGCAGGGAGGAGGCCAAAAATGAGCAGCAGTGTCTCCCAGAGGTTTCCTGGAGCCTCTTCAGCAGGGTTCTCATGGGAGATGCTCCTGGCAGGGCCGGCTCCTGCGGGGTCACTTGGCTGCATTGGCACAGACTGGGGGAGCAGGGGACATGCCAAGTTGGAAAGCAGCAGGTCACTGGTTTCCTTAAGGAAGAGCACCGGTATGGGGCCACACCCAGTCAGCTGCTGCTTTGCACCTTGGCCAGAGGGTTGCCTCGGAGCATTGCCTGCCCGGTTGTGTACATGCCATGGCCACGGGGCAGCGCCTTGCAAACATGGGTTCTGGGGCTGTGTGCCGCCAGCCTTGTCCAGACCGTGGCGTACAAGGGGACGTTACCACTTCGTAGATTCCTGAGTTGTCCATCTGTTTCATTGTTGTATTGTTTGGGTTCTAGGATTTTTTTTTAATGAAGATTAAATGTAAATAGCCTTTTTTTTTTTTTTTTTTGGAACAAACTGCAACGTGCTCGACCTCGTCAACTATTTTATGGTACTAATGCAACACTAATAAAACTGGACATGAAAGCACACACCCGTCCCCTGAGTCGTCTCTCAGCAGGGGCTGCTCTGGCGTAACTGGGGCAGTTGTCTCCAGTAGGAGACTGCAGCTTGGCTTTCTGGTGTGGGGGGATCTCTTGCGTTATTTATCCAGCTGCCTGGCAGCGCTTCCAGGGCAGAGCTGGCGGATTGGCATGTCCTCCCCAGCACCAAGCTGTCCTGTGGTTTTTGCAGCCCTGCTGCCGTCTCCCCTGCCCTGATGTCTCCTCTCCCAGAGGGACCTGCTCGCCTCCTGCAGCTCTCCTGGATCCGACAGCCCTCTCTAGCACCTGCTCCTCACCCCCTCGCAGCAAGCAGGGACCAGGCTGGTTCCCATTTCTGGTCTGGGGGCTGCGTTGGATGGACACAGGTGGTGTTCGGGTACCATGGGGGGGGACTCGGTGGGGGAAGACTGAGGCTGCAGTAGCCTGAAACTGCATGTGCTCCTGGGAGAGTGGTGAGAGAGGCGACTGGGTGTGTGGGGTGGCAAGCACCTGGGCTTGGTGCTGGGGAGTGGGAAGGTGGAGAGAAGAAGGAAAGAGAAGAGCTAAAGCAGTTGTTTTGAGGCAGAAAGGTAAGGAAATTTCAGGAAATGGGCCCATGGCTGCCATCCCCAGGATACAGCACGTTGGAGGCAGCAATGGGAATGCAGAGCTGGAGCACCCTGCATCCCTGTGCTCCCCTGGCTGAGGATGGGGGCAGGAGGGGTGGCTGCCAACAGAGCAAGGAGCTGGGAGTGAAGGGAGCTCCCCACAGCGGGCCAGGCTGCTCTCAAAGCACACAGGTCTTGATGGATGTCCCAGCTCCTCCACACGGCCTGGCCAGGCTTGCCCGCGTGTTTATGGCAGCCCTTTACTGGAGGAGGGGATGCAAGACGCACCCCCAGTGCCACTGAGCGGGGCTTGGATAACTCCAGGCAGGAGGAAGGTAGGTAGCTCCGGAGGGGGCAAATTCAGGACTCTTGAGTGCAGAGACAGTACCAAAAGCCATGGAGAGGGCCTGGCTGCTGGCAAGATGGGAGGAGCACCATGGGGCAGCTAGGGGAGACAAGTGGGCCAAGGCTGTGTTTTGGCTATGTATTTTTTGCACAGGTTCAGCTGTAAACCTACACCAAGGGCCCAGCTGTGTGGAAGAGGCACAGCCTGAGCTTCACCTTTTAGAGCCCACAAGGAGCTCGTCTCAGCATGGAAAGGAGAGTGCAAGTGGAGGGGACCGGGGTGGTGGGAAGGCTTGGGAGCTGGCAGGGGGAGCAGAGTGCTCCCCACACCACTGGGGAGCATGCATCAGCTCTCCATGCCAAGCCAAAAGCCCTGGTGGGGCCATGGGCACACTCCCCTGTCTTCTGGAAGGGAGAAGAAGGAAATTAGAACTGGGTGGAGCAAGGATGGTTTGGGGATGGAGTGTGCCAGGTCACATGCAATGGGCCTAGCGAGCTTCTCTCGCCCACACGTGCTGGGACAAGCCAATTTCTACCAGGCAACCTCGGACTGGGCTCCCAAAGCGCCGGCAGCTTCCTTCTGCAGGTCTTGGCCTTTCTCAGCAAAGTGCACCTTTGCTGCTGTGTGAGAGGCGTCATGCAAGCGATGCCCTGTCAGGATGCACCAAAAGCCTTCTGGAAGGACTGGGTTTGCCACAGTGGGAGTCAGTGGCACCTGTGGGAGTGGGGTTTGGTGGTGGGAGATGGGCTGTTGCAAGAACCTGCTCATCCTCAGGCTGCAGCCGCCGGTGCTGGCTCCCCTCCCTCCAATTGCACAACACCCCAGTGGTGACCACAGCTATTGCTTAACCTGGAAGAGGAACAGCAGGGAAGTTCCGACATGGTTTTGTTACTGTTGTTTAAAAAACCATTTAGCATCTGGAAAGAGTAGTCAGTACCATGTGACTGGCTGCTTCTTCGTGTGCAACTACCAAGTGCCCCACGATGCGATTTGTAAATATTTATTCTGGATAATTTTTCTGTGTCCTACTGAATTATTTTCTGTGCTGCAGAACGGTTGCAGAAGCAGCCTGGGGAGAGCCAGCCCTCGCACCCCATGGTGTCCCTGATGGCTGTGCCGGCACGTGCTTCCCTGGCCAGCTTGGAAAGGAAGAAATATTGCGGTGGTGCCCCCCGGCGCATTGAACTTTTTTGGCTGACCGATTTTCACCGCCTGAAGCGCTTTCTTCACTCAGCCATGCTCCTTGCACACGTTGGAAACATGAAAGCAGAGCCCTGTGCCCTACTGGGATCCAAGGACTGTCAGAGATTTGGTTTGGGTTTTTTTTTTTTTTTTTTTTTTTCCTAACACACGAAGCAAATTTTAATAAAAGCCCTGTTCTTTTTCAAATAGATGTATTTTGGCAGATGTCAAGGTTTTTGGTGGTCTTGTGCAGCTGTTTCAGGACCTTATGGCAACCGGGGTTGAGAGTGCAGGCAGTGGCCATGCCCAGCCCTGGTAAAGCGTATGACCATTTGTACTGTCAACCACTTACTCCAGCAAAGAGTTTTGTGACATATTTTTTGGCTGTCATGACCTGTCTGATTGTGAGGAGGGGTCTTGGGCTGACACCTTAGGCTCAGGCAACATGAGGTGGTGATTCTCCAGCTCTGCGCTGGAGCTGAGGAGCAAGTGTACATGTCCTGCCATGCCTGAGAGGCCAGCGGTGCCCCGGGTCTGCCTATGCTGACCATCGGAGATGTAGCACTTTGTTGGGGTTCACCACCCAGCCTTGGCTGAGTGCATGGAGAAGTCCTCAGGGGGGATGGCCAGTCACCCGCTCTGCGCTCACTGGGGGACCTGCTGTAAAGGTGGTATGTACCAAAGACTGATGGTTTCTTTGGGTATTTTTTGGCATCAGCCTGTCAGTTCCTGTAGGAGAGAAAATGGCAGCAGCAACGCGTGAGTTTTGCAGAGCGATCTGGAGCCAGCGACTGTTCAACAACCGTGTAACTGCTGCAGGGCTGCCGAGGAGACGCCTAGAGAGGCATCTGTGGGTGAAGAAGGGACGGTGACACCCCCAGGTCAGTGGGCAAGGGAAAGCTAAGGTCCTCACCTACATTTCACTTTTTGGGCTGACACCCAAGGAGGGGGGAAAGCCCCCAGCATGGCAGTGTCTCAGGGCAGCAGGTGTCACGGGCATAGAGGGGACAGGCCAGGCAGCCCCTCGCCATTGCGGGGACCTGAGGGAGACAATGTAGGAGGGGTAGGGGCGTGTGAGCAGGAGGTGTGCGTAGGGCATGGGACTTCCACCTGCGTGTGTAGGGCTGGAGGGGTGTACACGGGGAGCAGGCAGTGTATGGATGTAGGTACAGGTGTGTGGGGGTGTGTGTGTGAGGACAGGCAGCGTGGGGGCTGGCTGCAAGAGCAGGCGCTGTCTGTACGTGGAGGCTGTGCATGAATACAGGTGGTGTGCATGTGAGGAGGCCTGGTGTGTGTGTGAGGAGGGCTGTGAGTACACCCGGGTGCGTGTGTGTGAGGAGGGCTGTGTGCGAGCACAGGTGCTGTTTGAGCGTGTGTGTGTCCGGCTGTACGTGAGGACAGGCCCTGTGTGTGTGAGAAGGGCTGTCCACGCCAGGCAGGCTGGGTGTGTGAGGAGGGATGAGCCTATGTGCCGACGGGCGAGCTGTGCGAGGGCAGGCGGCGGGGGGGCTGTGTGTGAGGAGAGGCTGTGTGTCCGTGTGTGTCTGTAGAGGCACTCTGTGCGTGTGTGTGTGTGTGTGAGGAGAGGCTGTGTGTCCGTGTGTGCGTGAGGAGAGGCACTCTGTGTGTGAGAAGAGGCGCTGCCCGCCGGCAGGCCCCGCTCCCCTCCCGCCGGGCGCAGGCCGCGGAGCGCCGCCCTCACAGGCTGCGGGCTGGGTGGCGGAGCCGGGTCCTTCCTCCTCCCTCCCGCCGCCGCCGGGCCCCTCTCCGCCCGGGCCCGCCGCCCCCGGCCCGCCGCCGCCCCGCCCTCTGCCTGCCTGCCTCCCCTCCCTCCCTGTCGGCCGGGCGGCAGCCGGCGCGGCCCCTTTAATTCCCCCGCTCCCCTCCCCCGCCCGGCCGCTCCAGCCTCCATTTTCCAGCGGATCCGGCACCTGGAGGCGGCGGCGGGAGCGGCCCGCAGCCGGCCCCGTCCCGGGCATGGCCGCCAACATGTACCGGGTCGGAGGTAAGCGGCCCCGGGGCCCCGGCCCCGCCGCGGCGCGGCCCCGCCGCCTCCCTCCCCTCACTCCCTCCCGCGTGCGAGCGGCGCCTCGGGGGCCCGGCGGGCCGCGGCGGCGGGGCAGGCCCGGGGCGGGGCGGCGGCCCAGCGGGGCGGCGGGAGGCTGGGGGGCCGGGGTTCAGGCAGCGCCTGGGGCGGGCTGGGGCCTGGGGGACAGCCCGGGAGGGAGGCTGGCGGGGCGTGGGGCCTGGGGGGCTCCGGAGGGGCCGCTGGAGGCCGGGGCGGGCGGCGGGTGAGGCGTGTGGGGCGGGAGCAGGAGCGGGACAGGGCTCTGGTGAGCTGTGGGGAGGGGACGGCGGCGGGTGAGAGGAGGCCTGGCGTGGGGTTAAACGGGGTGAAGGGCTGCCGCGGGGGAGCCCTTCCGCGGGCCGTAAGGGCGAGGAGCGGGGCGAGGCGGGGTGGTGTGCTTGGGTTATGTGAGCCGGGGATGCGGGGCAGAGGTGGGGCGCAGCGGGGAAGGCTTCGGTTGAGGGGTAAGGGATGAAGAACAGCTTTATGGGGCCATATAGGGCTCGAGGGTGCGGGGAGACGCGACATGTGAGGTGCGGGGCTGTGGGTGCTTGGGGGGGCTTGGGCAGAGGGAAGCAGAAGGCAGATCCGGGACTAGAGTACGGGCAGGGTGAGATGGGTTAGTGGGGCTGGGACCACGCAGGAAAGCGAGAGCGGAGAGACCGTGGGGAAGCAGCGCCGGGATGGGGCTTGGGGTGGAGTGAACGGTGGGTGGCTGCTTAGATGGGGGTCATGCGAGGTTGTAGGGGTGGGGACCGAGGAGGAGTTGGTGAGATAAGGAGCACAAAGATGGGCAGAGACTGCTGGTAGATGGGGGGGGCAGGGGACGGACTCGCGTGAGGCACGTCCTGCTGGTCTTGGCCTCCCCTTCCACTCTTGCTGTTTTGTTGTATGCTTTCCCATTAGTCTTCTATTCAGGGTTGCGCTCCTGTCTGATTGTCCTTTGTTTTGACTCACGTGAAGAGAAAGAGAGGCAACAGGGTTTGGGACTGTGTTTTATGGAATATAAGCTGAGGGTGGTCTGGCATGAATTTGTGCTCGGCCATTTTCCTTCATAAAAGCTGGTCTGTGGAGTTTCCTTCTCCCCAGGACTATAGGATGTGCAGGAAGATGTTTTTGTGGGGTTCCCTCCTTTTTAAAATACCCTGTTTCTTGTGGAGTTCTGTAAAACCAGAGTAAAGTAAACAAGGGAAAAAATATAGCAAAGGTGGCCAAGCCATCCTGTCTGGCTGCTCTCCATCAACAACTACTTTCTGTTATTTCTGCTTTTCTGGCCTACGCTTACGTTGTGCTCTGAAAAATGTCACTTCTTTCATCACGTTCGTACTTTTTTTCTGGTTGCACTTAGTTTCATAGAGGGATAAGGTGTGCCTCTTGGCTGTCCTGGCTTTGTTTCTTGGGTTGCTACAAGCTGATAGTGTGCGTGCAGCGCACATAAGTCAGTTTGGAGATGCTGAGAGTAGAATGAAGGGCAAGATGAGTTGTGGAAATGTACAGCTCGGTTCCTGGTGTGACTCGTGAAGGGAATTGTTTCCTGGAAATTACTGTTTGGCGTTTAATGTTATAGGCACCAGTCTTGTGTGGAATGTAATCTCTAGTATTTTGTATGGCAAAACCTGTACTGTGCACCGCTGGTGGGAAGGGACCTCTGGAGACCTCTAGGCCGACCTGCTAGAAGCTGTCCTGTTAGAGCAGGGTGCCTGGGGCTGTGTCCAGCCCGGTTCTGACTATCTCTAAGGATGGCGATGCCACTCTTACTTTGGGTGCTGTCCAGTGTTTGACCATGCTTATGGCAAATATTTGTTTCTGTGTGCCTGGTTGGATTTTCTTGTGTTCCAGCTAGTGTCCCTCATCCTATCCGTGTGCATCTCTGAGAAGAGCCTGGCCCCGTCTGCACAACACCTCCCACTTAGTAGCTGTAGACAGCAGTAGCATCTCCCCTGAGCCTTCTCCTTCCCAGGCTGATCTAACCTGCCTCTCTGCCTTTCTTTGTACAACCCATGCTCCAGCATTGACCAGCTTGGTGGCCTCTGCTGGACTCCTTCCTATACGTCCCTTGTGCTGGGGAGCTCAAGTTGGACCCAGCTCTCCAAATGGTCTTATGAGTGCTTAGCAGAGGGGCAGGATCCGTCCCCTCACCCTGCTGGCTGCACTTCTGCTAACACGGCAATGCTGGCCACCCTTTCTGCAAGGGTGGGCTGCTGACTCCTGGACAATTTGTTGTTTTACCAGGTGCCTTCCTACAGAGATGCTTTGCTGAAAGCCTGTACCACTGCAGGGAGTTATCCCACCCCAGATGTGGGGCTTTGCTCTAGCTGTAGGTGAACTTCCTGAAGTTTTTGTCAACCCATTTTCCAGCTTGCTGAAGTCTCTCTGAATAGCAGGCCTGCCCTCCAGTATGTGGTATGCTTTTCCTAAGTCCCCAAACTTTTAGAGAGCGTACTCTAGTCCCTATCCAGGTCATTAAAAAACTTCTAAGTGGGGCTGGCCCCAGTGTTGATCCTCGAGGGATGCCATTAGTAACCGGCAGCCAGGTGAAGGTTGCACTGCTGAGCACAATCCTGGCATTCCAGACAGTTTTCCTCCCTCCTTTATTGTCTGGTTATCCAGGCTGCATCTCAGTACTTTGGTTTGAAGGATGCCAGGGGAGACTTAGGATGGCCTTTGACATGAAGTCAAGGTGTCCAACACCCCCTGCTCTCCCCTCAGCCACAGAACCAGTCTTTTCATCCCAGAAGGGGAACCAGGTTAGTCAGGCATGATTTGCCATTGGTATATTCATTTTGGCTGGTCTCAGTCACTTTCTTGTCCTTCCTGTACTTGGAAATGCTGTCCAGGATTTGCTCCGTAACCTTTCTGAGCAGAGGGCAAGGCAGCTGGCTGATAGCCAAGGTTACAGTGCTCCGTTATTGTACATATGGCTGAAGTCTTGATTTGACATATTACCAAGATCAACATATGGATGGATGCAGCTGTTTCTGTATGAGCCCTCTGTTCAGCCTGAGCCAGAGGAGTTTGTATGATTGAATTGTTTCTGACCTCTGGTGCTGGTTATCTCCCATTAATGGTTTTGTGCACTGAAGTTGAGTGTGAACTCCAGGGCAGGATTAAATCCTGAATGGGATTTGTGCATAGTCATTTCATATACTTCCCACTGGAAGAGAAACATTCAGCAGATAATCTGTTATTATTTTTGTGGCTACTGAATTGTATTGTATGAACTCTAGACCTAACAGCTGCCAAAAGCAGCTTGTTCGCTATAGATCAATAGTGCTCCTAGAAGTATATGTGGACTCAGAAAGGATGGTGATCACTTTTGGCCTAATCATGAAATGCTGTGAATTTTTGTTTTCAGAAACCAATAGGTGGACTGCACTTCTGATAAAGACTGATTTTAAACACATAGTTGGCAGCTCTTCCAGAGGACATGAAGTGTCTTGCTCTCTTTTAACATTGGCATACGGTAGTTCCTGTATAGAGGAGCTGAGGAGCCCACACTATGGGGGCGGAAGGTGACATGCAAGTCTCCTTGGTGTTGTGTAGCAGAGTGAGCATGCTGGGGGGGTTAGGAGCTGCCACTTGAATGGTTGTAAGACTCCATGGGTAAGTTGACTGGTGGCATTGAGTTGCTTAGAGAAAGCAACTGATTCTCTTGGTTCCTGCCAAGTTCCTACTGGTACATTTCTGATGGAGGGCGGTCGGTTACCAGTACAAATGGGACTCTTATAAGCTAGCACAGTTCACAGGGGACGTGAAGCTCTTTAAATGTGTAGGGAAGATGCCAGGGTATCATATTCCAAAGTATGGAATCTTACTCGTTGTCCAGAAGAAAATCCTGGAATTGCCTGCCTCCAGTATAGCAGAGGTGAAGGTTTTCTTAGCAGCTGCCATACAGCCATGAATTAAATGGCAGCATGATAAGAGTGGGCTGCTTTTACTTGGAAAGAGTTGTGGTGGGCTGGCCTGCTGCTTCATGGAGCGGACTGGCAGCCTGCACGATCACAGACCGTATGGGAATGTTGGATAAACACCAGATCTGAGAAGCTTGGGACCTCTGAGCTGGAATTTGGGGCCTCTGATGAAAAAATGCATGTGGGAGAGAGATGTTCATTGTTCTAGCTAGTGCCAGGCTCTGCTTTCAGGAGAGTGCTGTGTCAGCTGCCTGGAAGAGAACAGGTCATCTCGGTATCAAGAGACTTTCCCACAGCTATTCTGTCTCCACCTTCTCCAGGAGAGTTTAACTGTAGTATGACAAGTATTTTTTTAGTGGCAGTAATTGATTGAGCCCCACTGCAGGTTTATGCCCCTGTGGCATTCCCTTGATGCAGTGAAACAATGAATTTTGCATTTCCATCTTGCACTGATTTGAGGAACTTAATTTTTTCCACCTTCCCTCCTCCTCGCTCTTTGTTTTTTCCTGGATTATTTTTAATCTGCATCAGCTACCCGATCTGGTTCACTGTGGGACTGTGTGAACAGCTGAATGGGCTCAGTGGGAGGGCTGGGAACAAGGGGATGGGGAAAGAAAGGAGAGGAAGGATGGAGGAAGAACTACGGAAGCCAACACTTTTGCTGAGACAAATGTCAGTTTATGCTTTGAGATGAAAAGCCTTTTATATGTTCTCAACTTTTAAGAGTTATCCTCTTGTTTGGGAGTGTACTAGGCTACCAAATTATCACTGCTTTTGAGTCTGTGGTACTTTTTAAGTTGTGTTTAAATGGCATTGAAAGACATGATCACAGGTTAGTCAGGCAGATATGTGCTAGCTGTATCTAACACATTTAAAGTAAGTGAAATTATGACCCCACAGTGCCTGGTACAGGTACCTAAGGTTCCCAGCAGCTTTATTCCAGTGTGCTGGAGACTGAAGCTCCACAACTTAACTTGGTAGTATTATTCTCGCTCTCTAGATTAGACCTGGTATTGGTGTGCCTGTCTGTGCTGCAGTCATACTTCTCATTTCAGCGTAGCCATCCTCAAAGTTTTTAAGAATGGCAGCATGACATCATCTGTCTTGTTATTATAGGGTGTTATTAATGTGTGGCTGGGGACTACGGTTTGACCTGCCCCCCATCCTGTTACATACCCCCATTTGGCATCCAGACTCTCCGAGTGGCATGACTCCTGACATCTGTACTGCTGCTGGAGAGCTGCAAGCAGATCGGTGCATTGGTCCTCTTGACATCACAGTGATGTCAATAACAATTTTCTGTGCTTTTCCCAGTAAAGAACCGAGGTACAGAGCTATTAAGGAAGCTTGCACAGAAACACGTTGAGTCTGGATCTGGAGCATGTAATTCAGATAATTTAACTGCAGGTGCATGTGTCAACCCTCTCCTGTCCCCTTGCTTTGTTATCAGTGTGTATGTATTTTGGGTTGTGGGAGGAGTTACTGTAGTTTGTTTGGGTTTGTTGTTTTTTCTTTATTAACTTTTAGTTGGAGTGTTTGAAGGTAGCTTGAGCTGAGAGTGGGTTTAGTGGAGAGAGGTATTAAATAACCAGTAAAGATAATAAAAATGAGAGTTCATTCTTGCAACTTACTAATAGGTTTCTGCAGTCATTGGTCCTAATAAATATAGGACAGCTTCTAGCTTATCGCTTTTCAGCAACAGCCAGGCAGTGGGTTTCTTCATATTTTCCTTTCATTGTTTCTAGTAATACAAGAGTTTATCTTTTTGTCTTCCTTTCCTTCCCTCTCTTCCTCATATCTGACTGCTTCAGCATTCGTTAGCCTTTAACTGAGAAATGTTGCGTGGTGGGGAGTGTTGTCAGCCAGCTTAGGTGTGTTTGGGGGCTAGACCTATAACAATTGCGCTGATACACGCACCATGGATTTGTGATAGCTTGTAAAGCCATTTGCAGCTGGCAAAATGGAGCAAAAGTGCTAAGTTTGCTTGTGCCATCTGGCTTCCCCCCTCCTTGTCCCCAGCAGGGTGGTGGTCACCTACTGCCTCTTCTCATTTTTCTTGGCTGCCTCTTTGGCCAGGTTGGCGTCGCTGGCCTGTTAGAAAGTCAGCACAGCGACGGGGACGGTTTTCTGCTGGGTTAGTGAGTTTAAGCAGTTCCTGGGCTGGGGCCTGCTGGGAGGGCTGGGGTGGGGGGACGCTGCCTGCCTGCGACGGGGGCTGGCAGCATTTTGGTGGGCAGCTGAGCCGCACCTCGGCAGTGCCCTCACACTGTGTTACTCCTTGGTGGCTGTCAGAGCCCATCGGTCTTGTTTGTGTATTTTGCCTTTCAACGATGGTGAATAAAAGGCACTTGATAAGAAATTGTGGAAAAGGGACTTTAAAACTCTTTAAGCATCTCTTTTTGTTTAGCTAGTGAGATTTTGGGTGAATGTAAGAGGTTTTCCTTACACTTGAATCTAGTTGTTGTTTTTCAAGCAACTTTTGATGTTTAAACGTCCTAACTTTAAATAAATAAAGAGTACTTAATCTCTCCTCAGTAGGATGAGAAGAGAATAAGGTGGTTGCTGTTACTGTTTTTACTTCAATTTATAAACTACTCCTGAGCAGTTTGGGGTTGCTTGAAAGCATGGGTATGAACTGCTGGAGGTCGCCTCCTTGCAGTTCTGCACATCTTCTGGCAACAAGTAATCTGTTAAGTCAGTGTTCTACACCAAGTAAGGAGGTTTTTACGCTGTAACTTATTGCTTTGCAAGATTTTTTTCAATCCCCAAACAGGTAACTGACCAAGCCCTTCAGCTGCTTTGCCTGAGTTTCCTCATGGGGTTTAGATAAGTTGAACTGTCGGGAAAGGTGCTCTTGTACAATATTACGGTTCTAGGCCTTTAGTATCTTGGAGCTCACTGCCGTAGATCTAGTATACAAAGAGGCCCTGCTTCAAAGTGTTTTTCAAAGTCTGGTGTGATTCCTCCTCCCCTCTTTACTTGTAAAACCAAATTTGGTCTGTTGGACTGTCTGTTAACAAGAACTAATGAGTTTCTGCTGTAATTATTTAATGCGTAAGAAAGCATTTCAGTAGGGAAAGACATCGAGGAATTTTTCACATTAAAAAAGACACAACCTTCTTTTGAAAGGAACTTTGTTATGCCACAGTTCAAAGGGGGTTGAACCCTGCTGCTTAGATGAATAATTTAATGTATTCTCCATTGCAGATGGCAAGTTTCTCATGTCTGGTAGGATATGGCATACAGCTGTTTCTGGAGGTTAATATATTGTGAAGCCCTCAGAGTTGGTGCTGGATATTCAAACATAACAAAATTTAATCTTTAAATATATCTGGCAACCTTTTTATGTTCATATATTTCACAAATTTTCTTTAAATGTACAGTAAAGCCCAAGATGAATTTAAGGAAGAAAGTGTTCTTTGGAAGCTTCAGGAAACGCCTTGTCTTCTCCCCTGTGCTGCTCCTGCACTTCTTGCACACCAGTCTTTTTTGGAAGATTCTTAGTGGATTAAACATTATTTGATGCCTCAAGACACATGGAAACCATTCTTATCTCGGCGAAGAATTCAGCCCATAAAGACAATAGCCTGCGTACTCCTGATTTACTTGTTCACTTCACAAAAAACCCTTGAAATTTTAGCTTGACCTCCATGAAAAATGTTTGTGTTTACTTATAAGCTCTGATGGTTGGATGAGACCTAGGTCTAACTGAATGGAGGAGGCCCCTCAAGCAAAGCTCCTGATCCGTATCTTGGGTGATCAGTTTACTGCCATTGTGGGGAGTTGGCCTTTATGTACATCTCCATTGCCTGTGGGATGTGAGCGTGAGTAGTGTGTCTTGTAAGAAATGTGAAGGCTTCCTCAATTTGTTATCCCCTTAAGCTGTAAGGGAAGGCTTAAGTGTTGAAGAATGAGGTTTTCTTCATGGTCTTGTGCAGAATTAAACATCTGTTTGGTTTTGGTATATCATTCCTAACTAAACCTCAGTTTCTGCTTGCTGAAATAAGTGAGGAGGCAGATGAATCACTTTCAGGGGAAGGACCTGCAAAGTACCAGTGAAGCTTTCAGGCTGTGTAGCCCAGCCCAGAAGGAACGATGCACATGGTCTCCTTTTCCAGCTCTTTGTCTGTATCTTCTTTAGGAAGAAGGAGTGTTTCTGAGATAATTTTTACTTGACATTGATCAATGAAGTAAAGTGAAGAAGTTAGTTGGCAGCTTTAAAGTGAGTTTGCAAGCGAAAGAAAAAATTTAGGCTTCTCCAGTCTTTTACACGTGTGTTACTCGCAAGATGTTTAGTCTTCGTGGCGCCTGGGATTTCACAGCTCTGGTTCTGTTCGTTGCCAGATCACTAATCGTGAACTGTGTCAGATGTGGTCCATGGTAATGGTTCTGTTAAATTGGAAATGATGTGCTCTGGTTAATTTAGGGACTTTATGCTTTTATGCAAGATGTAGGAGGACAGACGATACTTGACCAAGCATAAAGTTAGCGTGGTGCGAGCAGATGATTCCTGATTTAGCACAGAGCTTGTCCTTACAGAGTTAAGTTGTCAACATCTGAGCAAATTTGAACCAGCCAAGTGAGACAGTTTCTGTGGATGTTTCTTTGGGTAGCGGTGTCGATTTAAGGAACGCCTGCTCGCAGACACTTGTTACTGTCTTCATGTTGCTTGCTTAGCTGGGCTTACGCAGCTCGGCGTGCCTGTGCAGCGAAGCGGGTCAGGGAATTGGTTTGGTTAGGAGACATTTTTTTCCCCCCAGGTGAGTTTCTAATCAGGTTTACCACGTGGGTGCCTGCCTGCCTCCTCCCATCCAAGGAGAAGCTGTCACAACTTGAGGGGGTGGTATGAGAGGGCGGGGGATGAATCAGCTTCACTGGCACTCTTGTTTGAATAAACATCTGCAAAACTATGGCAGGAGTTTATACTTCATCTGTATTTTACATTGTGAAGCCATGATGTTTTTGATCTGGCACCAAACCCCCTGCTCCTGGACTTAATATACTGTCATACCATGGCCTAAGCAGTTAATTCACATTGACTAACTGAAATCGAACATTGCTCTTAAACAAACCAACCAACCCAAACAAAACAACACAACTTTTTTTTGTTGTTTTGTTTGTTTCTTGAGGGTGATACCAAACTTGATGTCCGAGTACTTCAAAGGTTCTTGTTTTGCAACTCTTGAGACACTTGCAGGGAACATGAAGCTGATTTCTTGTCATCTACTGTGCTGCCTAAATAGCTTTTGGAAAATAATGCTTTTCTTGTCTGTCCTTAGCAATGAGAATTGCAATGGAACAGGCTGTTCCCTTGGCTGCTAGAGAAGATGATTGTTAGGGTGTAGTTTGAGGATACTCCTTTTCCCATGTCCTCCCCCCCCCCCCCCCCCCCCCCAATACTCCCCCATGATTTAACGAGTTTTCTTCTTACTAGTTTCTCCATCTGCTCAACTGTTTCTCTGGCTCTCCTGTAAATTAGACCATCCCGGTCTTCCTTTACAACCCACCTTTGGGGAAAGGTTTTTCTTTTTTTAAGCCTGGACTGTTTGCATGAGCTGGTTCATGGTATTGCCCCACAAAGAGTTGTACTGGTGCAGCTGAAATTACGTAGGCTCATGACCTTGCTACTGCAGAAAATGTTTGTATAGCTACATCGTTGGGAACTGAAGTGGCAGAAGAGGTAATACAGAATAGGTTTTGTGTCCAGAGGACTTTGATTCATGCTTAGATATCTCATGTAAAGCAGAGAATAAAAAAGTGGTTCTCCAGGAGTATTTAATGTATGCTTGTCTTCAGGAAGCTGGAGGGAAGTTGACTTAGTGAACCTAAAGGGTCAGTGCCATGTGCAAATGTGCCTCAGTTATAGCTGGGATATTGGGAGTGGATTAATTGAAATGGGTTTCCTTGTACTGCCATATAATTGATTTCTAGCAGCGGAATTGCTTCTTTATCCTCAGGGCAGTACTTTGGAAGCTTAATTTTATTTCCAGGATTCTCACAAATTCTCTTTTCAAATCTTGTTTGTACACAGTCTCCCTACCTTACCTTTAAGCTGGCATCCCTAGTAGCAGTTACTCCAGCGTGGCATAGTTCTTATCTAAGAAGAGTGATCCATGAAGTACAGCTGACACCCATAACCTCTTTTTCACAAGTACCAGCAGATTGCTGTCCTTTTGTTTTTTTCCACAGATCTTCTGCAACTGAAAACAGCCAACAGTGCTGTGAGGAACAGAAATAAGGATGTTGATTTTATCGAAAATTCGTGTTCTTTATTCCATGAGGTGGTTCTTCCCCTTCTTCTGCTCCCACTCCTTTGTAATTTTGCACTTTTACTGGGAAAGGTAGCATGTATGAACTCTGTGCCTCATCCAGAGCTGAGATCTTGAGTCTCTAGCTTGTTGCTGCTAGGCAGAATATCTGCCACCTTCCCCAGCAGAGAGGGCAAACGTTTGGGAGCACGCTTGGTCATAATGAATCAGATCAGGAGTTAATCGAGCCCAGGACCTGCCTTGAACAGCACTGACAATAGAGGTGTTCGGATGTGCTTAAGAAAGCAAGCACTTTTGATAATTCCCCCAAACACTGTGGAATCTCCAATGATTTGCTTTAAAACCTAGTCTATTAATTGTTTCTGAAATGGAAACCATTTCGTATCTCTAATTGTCTGTCTTGCCTTTCTCACTTTCTCTTGTAGTTTTAGTATCTATATTTTTAAGATAGGGAACAGTGATCAGAACTTAATTGTCTTTGAGACTTCTGTCCCTCTGTGAAATGTTTTAAATCAAACAAAGGGTTCAGGAGTTAATAGGGAGAACTAATGCATGGATAATGGAGTTGCATAAACCTTGTTTCACTAAGAATCAGGCAAAAAAAATGATAGGTAGCTGGACAGGAATTTTTCTTCCCCCCTTTGACATGATAGAAAACAAAGAACAGAAGACCTTTGGGAAGTTTGAAATCCCTTAATGTTTCAGAGTTTAGACTGGATCAAGCAACCGTCAGTTTGTCCAAGCAAGTTGCATGTCATTAACTTAGATGGGTTTTTTTTTTCTCCAAAAAGGTAGAGGATATTTTTTAGCTTGAGTAGAGTTCTGTGTGGTACATATTGGAGTCTTTGTTTGTAACCATTACAGGCCCTTCAGAGGTTTGGTTTATTTGGGTTTTTTTTGTAGTATCTCTTACTACATGAGAAGAGCTTGCACTGATAAAAGTTTGTATCAGCTTTTTTATAGGTCTGTGCATAATCTGTAGTCCTGTTACATGGACCTTGCCATGAATTGCTTCTACTTTAGGGTTACAATTTGGAGTATATTGAATCTGGATTTTTGGAGGCAAGTCAGAAAAACTGATGTGTAGGTTTGATCTCTAAACAGCCAAGTTATTTTGGCTGTCACTTTCTAGATACAAGTTTTGCACATTTGGAAGAAAATGTAATGTGAACATTTTGTTTACCATATGAATGTGTAGATAATCCTTGTTTCTTGAGCAGTTTACAGTTTGGGAATTTTTAAGGTGAGGAGATAAAGGCCTATTCCTGCATCTTTATATTCATGGCTTTGATCACATTCTCCAGGCCAACGCACCTTTAGAAATAAGAGTTTAGCCATTAGAAAAAGAGATGAATTAACAAACTCAAGAAAATCAACTACCTGTTTCTTACAAGCATGCTGACTCTTGAGTTAAAGTATGATATTAAAGTATGATAAAATAAGGTATTGATATTTGCACTGATTATCAGCTTCTACCCATTTTTGTACAGGTGCATGTTTCGTGGGGACTTGGCAAAAAGTACATGGGTTTCTCACTTGTATATTTATGAATTTGCCACTTTTTTCCCCTTCTCACTGCTGGGAGCCAGAATGGCATCTTGTTCTATGTTTTATTATTGAAAATAAGAGTAGAAGCTGGTATGAAACTGAGAACATGGACTTCTGCCATGTGTTTTGAATACGTGAGGCTGAACTTCCTTTAGTACAAAGCAATCTTGAGAGGTGCTTCTGCATGCGTATGTGTGTAGATGCATGCTTGGAATTTGACTGTCGTTATAGAGGCTTTAGTTTATTAAATGAAACTTAGTTGTCATTTCCTTGCATGTATCCGGACTCTTCACTTTACAGTTCCAGGGTTCTTTCAAGTCGTGGTGTTTTTCTTGGAGAAGGGGTGGAAAGGGGAAGTTGAGTTGAACATACTGCATATCCTTGTACACATACATCTATAAATTCTTTTTTTTTGAGGTTTTACAGTATGTTATATGAGCTGATAGAATCTGGAGAGGCTGTATGCTTGCTCACCACAAAAGTGCTTGGCACATGGGTGTTATGTTGATGTATTTGTTTTTAATATCTAGGATGTTGTCTTCCCAGTACATCCCTATAGGCTCAGGATTGTACAGACACCCTTGTTATGCTGTTTGCACGCCCTCCAGGAGCATGAAAGCAACTTTCCATTGTAAAGGCTGGTCTCGTAGGAGAAACAAACATTTTACATAATTGCAAAACAGCATTGTAAATTAAGATTTTCTATACATATAATTTAAATGTGTAATTAACTAGACATAACTGCTATTTTGGAGGGAGTGTGCTCATACAACTCCATGCATAGGCCAACTCTCAACATCTCCTGAACCTGGAAAGCTATGGGAACTAGCAGAAGAGTCATGCTGTAGAAACTCCCAAGTGAAGACTATTAACTGCCAGGCTGAAGTAGGAAACTGTTAAGGGAAGGGTAGGGCTGCAACAGTTCCTTTAAGAGTGTTTTCTGGCTCCAGTCCGAGAAGCTGCAAGTACATCAGGAGAATTTGGCTGTGGATTGCTTTGCTTGTGCATGCAGCCATCCCACCGTTGTTGAACAGAGTTTGCGACGTCTGTAGACCTGATGGTGACCTAAAACATTTGACTGACTGCCAGAGCCTGCTGAGTCCTGTGACCAGTAGCTCTTGAGGATGGCAGCCTTCCTTGCTGAAGGAAACCTTGTCTGTTTTTACCTGACTTGGGACTGTTTTCACTGCATGTTTAGAGACAGGGTAGTCATTGTTCTGGATGGACGTGCATGCACTGAGTTGAGCTGTCATTGCTAATTTATATCTAGGAAGTTTACTGCAGGCTTTGGGCTTAAGGAAGTGGTGCAGTGGTGTGTTAATCTTGATCCGTTGGTGAAAACCAGGCTTTGTGCTTTAGCAGTGTGAAGTTGTTGCTTAGGTAATTTTTCCCTGTTTTGTTGTGGCTAAGCCTTTTTATTGAGATCAGGTAGCTAGGCTCAGGAGCATGTGGTGTGAGCAGTGGATTCTTCTCACAAGCATGGTCCCTTTTGAGATGTGTATCTCAGTTAAAGATTTCAGTCAAGGGTTATTTATTTTGATCTCTATCCTCATGAGCCTTTTGACTTGGTCACTTTGCTCAGAAGAGCAAAGTTAGCTTGATTTAACTGGGGTACCTTAACCTATCCTTACTAAATTTAGTGATGGTTTGCTGTTAACTGTATGGAGTGGAGATTTCTGTAGGAGATGGTGCTTGCTTTTGCCATGTCCCTCACTAAATGACTATAGGTATTTCAGATGCTTGTGTGCTTGGGTTGTTGCTCCATTTCCACTCCATTTTTAAGGAGTTGAGCAGTAGTAGTGGTATGTGGGATAACAGTGTTAACCCATAGCGCAGCAAGCTGAGGAACAGGCAGCACGTATCCTGTGCATGCAGTAGCCACAAATACTGCTGTCCAGTAAATATGAATTGAACTTGTGCTGACAGTATATCTTTAATACCTGTCTCAATCCATGAAAGAGATTAATTGTAAATATCTGGTTCATGTATACTGCCAAGTGTATTGGACCTCATAATTCTTTTAGCAACAGAAACAACTGTTTCAGTTTTGCATTTCTGGTAATGAAATATTGTGCTGGTAAGGCTTTCTCTGTTGAAACTCTATGTGTTCTGTAACTAAACATTTCATCAGGTAACAGCTGCTGTGAGTAATGCTGTTTTTTGAACAGCCAGAAGGCAATGGGACCTGGGCTCTGCCAGGCGAGATTGCTTGACTTACAGGCTGAAAGCAACGTTAGCCTTTCCAGCCTCCTGTTTCACGAGAATGTAGACCAGGAGGGATTGTATTATCCAAAATGTAAAGTGATTGACAGTTTCAAGACCAAGCTGCTGAATAATTTGAAAACTGGAGCTTACCGAAAGAAACTGGCCCAAAATTGAATTGGAAATCCAGAGTATGAGGAGGCATATATTTCCCGTAAGATAAGTTATAAACTAAGCAGGTCATCTTAAGTTTATGCACTCTCTTGACGCTCATCTTTAATTCAGGGCAGCAGCTTTGTGGATTGGGCAGGGGAAATGTTTGCAACTGTGAAGTTACTTCTTTATCACATGTCTGGAAATGCACATTGTACCCAACAGTGGCAGTGGGTGTGGGAAGAGGAAGGCTTCAGCCTCCCTCGTGTCCTGAGTACATCTGTAGGCTAATGCAGTATGCAGTGTGTAAGACTTCCTGGAGGTAAGGTAGGGAGTATTCAGCAAGGCCAGTCCTCCGAAAGCGCTTGTAGCTTGAAAGGCAAATGTAAGTTGGGAAGGGTAAAAATACTTTTGGGCATTTTTGCAACTTGATCACCTAAAAGCCCATAAGGTTATTAGGTAGCTCAGACATGTCTAATCTTATAAATATATGACCTCTAGACAGCATGTGTTCTTTCTTTTGCAGTACCCCCTCCTGATTTTCTTTTCCATGGACCAGTGTAGATTTAATCAACAGCTGCCATGAAGAGGGCAGAGGGAGAAGCTATTATGCAGTAATGTCTTAAAAGTATATGAGAGCAGGAAGAAAGTCTGTTATGGTTGTTGCTAACTGAGAACAATTAGTTTACTGCCTTTGTGGAAAATGTCCATCTTCTGTGGTCTGTAGGCTGTCATTCTAGTTTTAGCTGCTATACTGTTTGCAAGTATGCTTATCTCCCTGTGTGTTACAGCAGTTCAGTACCTGTGTAATATAGCATTGCTTTCTAGTAAGTTGTGTATATTCTCAGCTTTGGAAAAGAAATAGAAAAGGATAGAAAGGCTTTTTGGTATGCAGGTGCTTCTGCTCTATAACAGTACAGGCAAGAGGAAGAAATAAATCTTGAGTTTGTGTCAGAAGGTGGTGATATGCATGACGGTCCTTACTGTCTTGTAGTATTGCCACACTCCTCAGTCATTGCTTTAGCCTGATCATAGGGAATTCTGTAATGTGCACGAGTGATGCTGTTAATTACGATCGTGATGTGGATGCATGGCTGATGAATTCAGGGATTGTGAATTTAAGATGCAAGCTGTTGTGAAGGTATGGGATTGAGTTTCCAACCTTCGTTCAGGTGGTTGGGTGGTAAGGGGTGAGCTTCGTGTGTTTATGGCGGTTGCTGTTGGTACGGAGACAGAGCAGGTAGGCTAGAGCAGAGCAGATAGGCTAGTCCTTTTCTTCAGTCGTGTAAGTAGGAAAGCCAATAAATTAGCAAGAATAGACAGTCTGTTGTGTTTGAAGAGTCTGACTTGTTTTGTTTGCTATCAGGCTCTACTTTTCTGTCCCTAGACTTTATTTTTTTTTTACTGTACTCTTTCCTTCCTGTTCTGCGGTAGGAGTTGAGGTGCATATCTTCCTGTTGTTTAGAGGTTTGTTAATTTTGTCTCTTTCCCCATCCTCTCTTTCAGCCCAGGGCACAGGGACTTTGGCAGTTATATGCATACAGGATGTCTCCCATTGACAGCTGGATTGTTGGGAGCCTGTAGAGGGTTTCTGTTATCAGATGTGTGTGTGTGCAGTTGTAGCTACTGTCCTGAAAGCAAACTGGGAGTGGTATTAGTTGGGTAGGCAGTACAAGAAGGATGTACTTCGATGGCATGGGAGGAAGCTGGAGATGAAGGGGAAGTGCTGCTCAAGGGGCAAGGAGGTGTTTTGGAGTGTAGGGGTCAATGGAGCATAGTGCTGTACCTCCTTTAAACCTAGTGTGTCGGAAACCAGCCTTCACTGGTTTTGTTGCTTGTGGAACAATTTAAGAGGAGTGCTCCTACCTGGTAAAGCATCAGTTTGGAGAGTAGTTTGTTGAACTTAAAATTCCTATTGTACGTGTGGAACACTGAGTAACTCGGGCATTTCTATGTGCAGGATAGCATTTTAATTTTAGTTAAAGTATTTAAAATATCTATGAAAAATGCAAATTACTCCCCTCTGATCTGCTCACATTCTGTTTTATGTGATTTACAGTGCACTCTGCATTACTTGCAGAGTGGCAGAAACCCTTTTCCAGGTAATTTGAGTAATGGGAAATAGGTCTCCATTAGTTGCATAGCTACTGGTGAAATGCTTAACATAGTTGTGGGATTAGTCTAAAACATGGATGAGATATACTGGGCTGTGCATTTGTGACATGATGAAGTCCTCAAACACTGGTCTAAGTATGCACCTCTACACTGTGTCGTGTGTCAGCTCTTGAAACATCCCCTGGGACAGCTTTGGTTCTGTCTTTCTGCCAGCAGTGTGCAGTCAGCTGTTCTGTGTAAGGGTCGTTTGCAATTACTGATCACAGAGTGTGGGTTTGGGGATGTTCCTGCTGCTGACCAAAACAATGTTTTTGGGGTTTTATTATTCAAAACTGTTGGATATCACCATGAGCTGTTCTTTGGTAAACCATTCATCTGTGATAAACTTTCTTTAAATCCATGCCAGATTTTGCAATCAATAAACTGTAATTACATGAAAAATTGAGTTAATGTTCACTTGAGGTAGAAAATGTGTCTGTGAGAATATATGCACATATATGCACACAAAAAAGCTGTTAGAAAAAGTATGTGAACTATGAAGATTTGTTGTGGTTACCTGAAACCCATGCAATTAAAGACAAGGTTGTATTTTCAAGACGGAGATTAACATTTCCTTTAGTTTTCATTTTTAATTTTTCAGTCACAGTGTTTACAAATGTAAGATCTTTGCATTGGCCTCAGCCAAAGTACCTGAAGTGAGGAGTAGCTGGTTGTCTTGGGAGTAATGAAGAGGGATGGAGGGAAAGAACTTGTCCTTTCTTCAGGTAATGGAGCCTTGAGGTGAGAGGTGGGGCCGGTGAGGTTGGAGGCACCTCGAAGCTTCCAGGTCCTCCACTGCAGCGCCCATGTAGGGCATAGGTGGTTCTGCTGTGGGAGAAAAGATTTCTCTTTACTCTGCTGATCTGTAAATTGCTTAATGCCTGCCATTGTTATTTCAGTCAGCAGTTGTTATTGTGAAGCTGCCAAATATCTGTTTGGTTTTGTGACTTCTGGTAGAGTTGGTCATAGTAATGTTGAGCCTGTTGTTTCCCATTTGGTGTGCTGCACAGAGTGGGTGCTTGGGAGTGGAAATTTAGGATCTGGTTACTTGAGTGTTTTAACCATTTCTGGGAACTTTGTTTTCCTACAAACCAGATGTCCAGTCTGAATTCCTTAGATGAGATTCTTCAGTCTAAAACCTGCAGGGAAGTGACATTTAAGAGGCACCGACTCTTGCAGTCAGGAAGAAAGTTTTGGAGTTGCTCAGATGCGCGTTAGTGTGTGTGAAGATAGCTGATGATCAGTCTGACAGGTCTGGAGCACAGAATGCACAAAAATACAAAACATTGTGTGTAGTATTTCTATGCTTTATTAGCCCTGCTTACACTATGTATGGTTGAATAACCCAAGATGTGCACTCTTTGACTATTGGCATTGCAACCTCATCACTCATTACTTCAACCAAGACCCTGTTGAGACTTCATTGTCAAGGTGTCTTTGGCATATGACACATTTTTTTGGAAAGACAAGACCTTGGGAAATTTCTGCTCTTGGGATTGTAACCCGTGGGATTCTTGATTTGTGACTGCTCTCCTAGGGCAGCTCAGCCCTGTTGAAGGGACTTGAGAGCACTTGGGCCGTTTGCAGTTAGTGAGGGCTGCAGGTCCTGCTGGGTCATTTGCCCAGCGCTCGCTGCTGTGCTCTTGTGTCTCACGTAGCAAGTAGCTTGGTCCGTTATCTCCAGGGAGACCTACGGATAATGTGAGCTGTAAGCAGTAGTCTGAAAAAATCTGTGGCTGGAGCTTGAGTAGTGTTACGCGGGGATTTGGAAGGGCTGCTGTAGGACGTGGTGGGCGAATGCTCTGGTGTCTCCCTGGCCACCCTGGAGATAAGGGGGGAATCGTTAACCCTCATGGTGCAGCTTTTGAGGAGCAGAGGCCCAGGGGGGGTGTCTTCCTTCCTCTGGGCTGGGGAGGAGGTAACAGTATCTCTGATACTGACTGCCCTTTTAACAAGCATTTCAGGGCGATTGAGGCTAACAGCTTCAGTAGTTGTCCCTATTTACAAAAGGCTAGCACCACTAAACTCCCATTCAGTGCTGGAGCATCATGCTAATGTGTTCACTGCAGATTACCTGACTCGTGCCCAGGGGCTATGGGTGTTTTGCTCTAAACACAAATGAGCTGGGAAATCCGGAGGAAAATCGTCTTAAATTTAGTAGGTTGTTAGATCTGCATGCAAGGTCAGCCCCCGAGGGTGGGTAGCTGCGGCAGGGAGGTGAATTCAGCAGTCTTTTTGCCTCACTTAAGACTTAGGGTTTGGCTTCTGGAGCATTGGGAGTTAAAGGCCAGGTCCATTCAAGACTCCTGAGCTTCTGTTTCCTTACCTGTAAAAACTAGTGTTTAAGCTTGGAGCTCAGTAATACCGAATTGTTCATATGGCACTCCTTGATGCTTCTCTGAGTTTTTCGAAGGCACTACCTTGGGTAAAGAACTAATTTTCTTCCTGTAACTTAAGATGTTTATCCTGCTTGGAAATATGAGCATTACCGAGCTGTTTGGAGTTTTGGAGGTCTATGGAGTTTTGTTGAGTTTATTCTAGGATAATATAGGTGTAAAAGACCGGGAAGTAGAGGAAAAAGTAAGAGAGAAAGAAAGAATGAAACTATTTGTATTCTAAATGGGCAGTACTTTGAAGCTGAGCTGGAGGGGAAGAGGAAAGATCACATATTGCTGGTGAGAAGTGGCTGGATTTTGATAAGAAAGAAGAGGAAGCAAGTAAAGAATACAGTGTGATCAAAGTGGAAATAATCTGATCAGAGAGAGAAGGAAGATCATATGCTTTGCTTTCCAGGCTGACAGTAGAGCTCCATTTATTTTTCTTTTTTTAAGTGAGTTTATGGCTTTCAGATTGCACTAATATATGCTCCTTATACTGGCATGGATTTTGTATTTCTCCAATTAAAATCCTGGATTTAGTAGGAACATTTGAAATTCTGCTTGTGCCAAGAAATGAATTTGGTATGACGTCTTTAACAGGTATACATGTGAGGTTTTGATTCGATTTTTAGCAGTTCATCTTTTAAAGTCTTTTTTTCTTTTTGTCAGATTACGTCTACTTCGAAAATTCTTCAAGTAACCCATATTTGATACGAAGAATAGAAGAGCTCAATAAGGTAAACAATTTTTTCCATCAAGTCTTGGAAGTTAATTGAATTTATGATCTGTTTGATTTGATTAAAATCAAAACAATTCTTTTGCAGTTCTCTGGTAATTAGAAGCTTAAAAATACTTTTGTTCTGATAATTTTCTGGAATGCTTTGAGACCTGCTAAATTGTTCTCCTTTAGTATGAAAGGACAGAGCATCAACGGTAGGTCATTCTCAAGGTGATTACGCCCACCTGTAGGGCAGGAGATTTCTGTGGTTCTTCAGTTCCCTGCTAGGATCATGTGATATGAAGATAATACAACAGCTTGCTTAGAGGATGGAGAGCTTTGTAATTTTATCTTTCTTGGGGGAGACTCTTGCTCAACAGGAAGGTTTGGAGCTATTACCTGCTTCCTCAGACTTGTTTTTGCTGGTTGTCCTTTGGGCCAGTGTGTTATTTCTTCTGCCAAAATTCCCTTTCATTGGATCTAAAAGGGAAGCATGATAGCTTGTATGTGGGAAGTCAGCTGAAGTCCTCGATGCTGAAATTTTACCTAGTTAAGGAGGGAAGACTGTTCTGAAGCCGTTAGCTGTGTCCTAAACATGCCACTTTCTCAGGTTTAATACCAGTGTATCCATTGCAGCCCATACAGACAGAATGTAACATTGCTGTTTTGGGTTTGAATTTGAATGAACTGACTAAAATTAGGTCTTTTTCTTCAGCGATGGAAAAACGTGTCTTTCTAAGACAGTTACTGGGAAGAGAAAATTTGTCAATATAATGAGAAATAAAGAATCTGAAGGCTAGGACATCTTTGTAACCCCTCTTTTTAGTGGAGGTCTTTTGCAGAAATACTTTGTCTCTCTGCCATTAAGGAAACAAGAGTGAGTTCCTAAAATATTCCCAGTGGGTTCATAGCCATGAGGTATCAATAAGATGTATTCTGTCAGTTACAGGGTGCAGATTTGTTGATCACTTTCTAGGAAAGTGTTGTTTTCCCCTCTTCTTTTCCCTCTTCATTCTTCCCCCCGTTTGAAAAAAGAACTTTCAGCCTGGATCTCTCATCTTAGTGCAACTCTTGCTTGAGCTGTCATTTCTCTGACCTACTCTTTGAAACGGGTCTTTCAGGTTGAAATGAATCACATATCTTGTGTTGCCTTTTTTTCACTGAGTGCAAATGAAGCCTGGGCAATTAAATGAAATAGATAATTCTACATTGTAGCTGTCTGTGTTTTAACAAGATGGCTCCTGCTTTTGTATTTTAGTTCCTCAAAATTTAAAAGTTCTGAATTATTTTCCAGAAAAGGTTAGAAATTCTGCAGGGTCTGTACCAAAAACTGGTAGTCCGCAAGGGGAAATATTTGTGCACGTATGTATTGTCTGACTTTTTTTCTTTGTGTTAGGAAAACTGGTATTATAAAAGATGAAACTTTTCCTCCATTCACATCTTAGCAACAAGCATGTATATCAGTTTTTACTTTGTTTCCTTGTGGATACGTTGCTGGTCCACTACCTTTTTTGCAGAATTCCTGGAAGGGAATTTGTATCTTAGTATTGTAGTTTCTTAAACTGTGTGCCATCATTATGGTTTTCAAGGACTCTTCAGTAGTAGGATACAACTCTTTTCAGTTACATTTTCATTATTTGTTGATTTATTTGAGAGACTGTAGATTGGCTGGGGCTGTTACAAACCAGTAGGTGTATTTCTCCTAGAGTTTGTATAAAGCCAGTTTCATAACTTGGCAGATATCATTTTACAAGAGATTCATCACCTTGCTCATTTTAACAGTTTTAAGAAAAAAAATCCCAAACCTTTCAAAAATTCAGACTTTTGTATGTTGTCACTGGTGTAGACTTTATTGCCTAGTGCAGCTTCCTTGGTTCTCCTTTTGGAATTATGTTTTTGTGTTAGTTATTGTTTAGCTCACCAGTGCTGTCAGAGAAAGAAAACCTTGTGATCTCTTTTGTGAAAGTAATAATGGCTGGGTTCTTTCTTGCTTTCCTACTGTTGTACAGAGTTTGGAGAAGAGCCTGGACCTGAATTCTGTTGTTGTATTTCACAGTTGTTTTTATTAGCATTTTAAAGATGCTTTTGAATTCTACTAAATGTAGGCATCACCTGAAAAGCAGCAGAGTGGCTTGTTAATATGTTGTAACTGCTGTAAATGTTTTTTCTCACCCTTGCAATATCTGTAACTGCTATAAATGGTGATCCCGCAGAAACAATTAGTAGGGAAGGGCCAAACTGTTTCCCTACCCTGGAATGGATCACACCGCAGTTTGTGTGTTAGATAACGTGTGTGCAGCTGGAGGGTACTAAAAGGTGATGCTATGGAGCTCTTGTGCAAAATTTCAAATTATTTATGAAGTTTTCTAGTTCAGTGCGTACAGTTCAGTTCTTGATTTGTGCTAATTTTTTTTCTTTTTTCCTGTTTCAGACTGCCAATGGGAACGTGGAAGCAAAGGTGGTATGTTTCTACAGAAGAAGAGACATATCAAGTACACTTATTGTATTGGCAGACAAACATGCAAGTAAGCTTGTTTGTGTTCAAATCGCTTCTACACAAAATTGCCAAACTTGGATAGAACTTTGATATTGCAGTTACAAGTATCAATATTATTATTTTTAAATGTCCTTTCCCTTTCCTGGAAATATCCTTTTCCAGCAAATTGCATTACTTGTTTGGCTGACTTTTCTCTCTCTCTCTTTCTCTCTCTTGCTCAACCCTTTAAACCTTTTAAAACCTCATTTGATGTATGGTTTGGTTGTCATGGTAGGGACAGGACAGAAGTTTTCAGTTGGGGCTGAGTAAAGGCGTCTAATTTGCTTCATAGAAGTGAATTTCTTAATTTTTGGGATGAGGGAAGGTATTCTCCCTGTCTCGTATGTTATTTCTCATGCATGATTTGGTTTGGTTAGCAGATTAAAAAAAAACCTTTAACTTTCTTTATGAGTAAACCAAATAGTCTGATCATAGGAAATCGACTTGAAACATGGCCGACTTGAAACTTGGCTAATGGGAATTCTCTTTATGCTTCAATATTAGTAATGTTTTTTGTAGTGACATAGCTTTTGTCTGAACATGCTCAATAAATACATTTTAAAAGCACTTAATTTTAGGACATCCTATCACTATTTTGAATACTTCAAGTCCTTTTGTTAGGAAAAAAATAATGTCTAGGGTGAGAGGAGACTTGAAAACTGTAACTTTTTTTTTTTTAGTACCGTACTTTCTGATTTAAAAAAAAAAAACAAACATGAAGCTAAGCTATCATAAAATTTAGGGGGTTGTTCATACTGCCTTACTTCATCCTCCTTTGCATGTTATGCATTGCATAACTAATTTCTTGATTTTTATTATTTTACAGAATGTTGTGTTAACTTATGTTGGCATGTACTCCTCTGCCAAGGAGGTCGGAGGCATGTGAGATACCTAGCTGAGTAGAGATGGAAGCTTATTTCTAAACAACAAATGAGCTTTACAGTTCTCTTTCAAATATAGAAACAGTTTTAAAATTCTAAAAAGTGCATACAAAAAATAGTTCTGTGTCAGTATAGATTAGATGTTTGCCTATATTAATCTGTAAGGCAAGATATTGCAAAAAATTTCAAGTAGTTTAAAAAAACCCCAAACACAAAATAGCTGAGAAGCTGCTGTAGATCTGTGCATTCTAAACTCAGAAGGGGGTGAGCATGGTGCGCTAGCTGGCTCTCCAAGGGGATTATCCATCTCCAGGGGAGAAATAGTGCAACATACTACATGTCATTGGTTACTTTATCTGGGGTGCCTGCTGCCTGTTGAACTCCATTCTAGTTACCAGTGAGGATTAGATTTAGGGTCATTACACCTTCCTCTGCCAGTTCAGTATCCCTCTCATCCCATCCTTGCAAGGTGATGGGCACAGTACTAACAAAACAGTTACCAAAACAGACATGTTGAAAGGGAGAAAAAGAGTAAGCAGGTGGAGTTACTAAACTGTTTTTACTTATAAACAATGGAGCATGTGAGATGTAGCTGTTCAGATTGCTTAAAATTTAGCAAAAAGCATGGACAGCCGTATCAATCCTTGTAATTCAAGGCTTTCCTGTAGGCACATACATAAGTGAAAAAGAAGCAATCAGATCTGGGCATGTCAAAATTACGATTTAGCTGCCAAGCATCATTGTCTTTTAATGTGCTTCTTGGTGTATATATGAATAGACTGTGATGTATATGTAGTACAGATCTACATAGTTGTACTGCATGAGGATTGATTAAATCAGATACTCAGTTTTAACAATGAATATAATGTCTTGCTGTGTTCTCAGTGCTGTAGTGCCATTGGGGAAAACATGCAGCAAAACTAGCCCCTTATTGATAAATTTGAATATTTTCTGTTGTAGATTCAAGTCCAAATAAGTCCCTCCATTGCAACCATACCTGGGAAAAGAAGTCATGTGGCACTGAGATGAGATTTGGCTGTGTTGCAGAATTGTGGTAGCAGGCAAAGCTTTTTTGATATCTCTTCAGTGCAGCAGAATCCAAGAATACTGAAGCTTAATAGGAGCTTAACCATAAACATGACTATTGATTCTTTCATCTGTGTCTCACTTCAATAGATTTAGTAAAGGAGGCAGGTAGGAATGATTCAAAGAAACGCATGTCTGAGGCTGAAAATTAAAAATATTTGAAACCATATAAATGCTCTTTGAACCTGCAAAGGCTGATTTCTTTTTGTGATAAGAAATTTAAGATTTTTTTCTGCAAACAAATTATTCATTGTTCATATGAATATGTGTTTGAAAGACAGGAAAATTCTTCTATAGCACAATCCTATTAACGGAGCCACCAGAGACAACTGAGGCTGTCTCTTAGTGTAAATTTCATTAGTAACTAACATTTTTTCCAGTATGTTTCTTTCTGGTGCAGAATAAAATTGCTACTAAATGACTTCCATTTATTTAGATAGATGTGCTGTTGTGTGGCTTCCGTTCTTCTTAAGGAGGGAGAAGAGTAAAATTAAGCTTTTGGACAGCCGTTAGTTCTTTACTCTGAAAAAAATATATCTACATCCTGCATGATATAATGAAATTAAATTTTGTGGATGTTAAGATTCTAGTACAGATACTCAACACTGTCGCTGACTTTGAGTTCATTTCCATAAAGTCTCCTGTTGCCTCATTTTGATGCATTTGCAGTAGATGTACGTATCTGCATCGCTGATCTTTTAACTGCCTTTGTTCAGCTGATTAATGGAGCTTTCTGACTGCAGACATTTCTGGATTCACAGAGTCTTCTGTTTAAGATGCCTTTATTTTAGACCTACTGTTGAGATCAGTGCAGTGAGAGAACCAAATAATGGGAAGATATGGCCAGAACATGAATGGAAAAAATATATGTATATCTTCTAATATTTTTTTCTCTTCCAATAAAGGAAGGAAAAAATGGGATTGTGAAATGAATGTTGCAAAGTTAAAAAAAAAAAAAAAGCGCTTACGCTTTAGTTTGTATAATCCATCAGATATCTGAAACAGACAATTCTGAGATATGTTGTCTTCTCATAACTCTTTATAAAGAGAAATGAGTTGGAAGCACCTTATTCTGTAGTTGGTGACTGTAAATTAGTAGAGGTGATGTATGCAACCTGATTCTTGGATCTGATCTGTGATCTTACTATTTTTATCATATGATATAAAGCTTGTCTGGGCTGTCCTATAAATCTTTCAGCCTTATAGTGGCTTCCATACAATGTTAGCACTTTTTATTCATAAGCCTCTTTAATCACCTCACAAATTATTCTGGGGAATTTCTCCACTTGTTTCTGAAATGAACCTGCTTCACCAGTAGGAGACTATTTAATGTTCTTGCCCAGAGACTTTGTAGTGGCTTAAGATAGAATATTGTATGCAAACAAGATTGCAGGCAGAACTTGATGGAAGATAGATGAGAAAGATAATTTACTCTTCAAGCTACTGTTGGATGCTGTGACTATATATTTTCTCCCTATATAGTTTCTATGTAATGTCTTTATATAGTTTCTTATATAATCAAGTAAATATTTCCAACAGCAGGAATACAACCTGCTGTGCCCAGCCACCTCCGGTTACTTGTGATCTGTCTGATGACCACAGCTTTTGCTTCATTAAAAACTTTTATCCTGACTTCTAAAACAATGAGTGACTAGTTGGTAGCGGTTGGACAACTGAGTAGTTAGTGCTGGCCGGTTTGGCAGGTTTATGGTTAGCTCTCCACAGCTGATGTTTGGGTGCCAGGCACACATGGCAGCATGGTTGTGTAAGTGCCAAAGCTTCTAAAAATAAATGTCTTGCATCAGCAAGGTGTCATTACTCAATCAGTCCATGAGTTGCATGAGACCTGTCTGCCTAAACAGGTAGGGGGTCTATTAAGTTTGGGGTTTTTTTAAATTTTAGGTAACACCAGTCTAAATACAGTTTGACAATAGCTTCACAAATGAGTTATTTTTATTTATTTCTTCAATTTTCTTCCCCCTTCCTCCATTTTCTCCCAACACCACACATGCAGATTTAAGAAGAGTCGAATTCGTTAATCCACTAATGACACTTTTGGCTCTGTTGTTACTGAGAGGAGGAAACTGTGATTTTTCTCTTCTGGGGGTGGTGCAGTGAGGAAAGATAAGCTGTGTCCAAAATAGCGTCTGTTTGCTCAGTGGGCATGGCTGCAAAAGATGATCACAAGAAATTTTGGAAGGGATCGTAGTGAGATGTCTTGATAATGTGGCAAATGCCTTCTGAAGTGTCAAGGTATAAGGATTTCTTTTTGTTAAAACTTTCACTGTATTTTCTATAGCTATGAATCAATATCTGTTTTTTAGTAGAGAGAAGAGTGAGGCTGAGGCTTAACATAGACCATTTGAAACTAGACCTGGGAGAAGGAATGTGGTGTTGTATTGTTCATTTCTTCAAATGCAAAACTTCTATAATGTCCTTCCATGCTGCTTAGTTGAGCTGTTAAAGTACCAAGAATTTAAGCTTTCTTCACTGCTGAAGGAACTGTTGTACAGGTCAATAGCACTGGCTTTACTCTGTTTCCCAATGTTTTGACCCCATTTTTTTCCTTTTTTCTTCACATTTTGTTGTTAGTGATACCATGCTAACTAATTAGTAATAATAGTTGACATGCCTGAGGGATGGGATGCCATCCAGAGAGCCCTGGACAAGCACGAGAAGCGGGCCCACATGAACCTCATGAGGTTCAACAAGGCCAAGTGCAAGGTCCTGCACCTGGGTCGGGGCAACCCCTGGTATCAGTACAGGCCAGGGGATGAAGGGATTGAGAGAAGCCCTGCAGAGAAGGACTTGGGGGTACTGGTGGATGAAACACTGGACGTGAGCTGGCAATCTGCACTCACAGCCCAGAAGGCCAACCATATCCTGGGCTGCATCAAAAGAAGCGTGGCCAGCAGGTCGAGGGAGGTGGTTCTGCCCCTCTACTCTGCTCTGGTGAGACCCCACCTGGAGTACTGCGTCCAGCTCTGGAGCCCTCAGCACAAGAAGGACATGGAGCTGTTGGAGCAGGTCCAGAGGAGGGCCACAAAAATGATCAGAGGGATGGAACACCTCTCCTATGAGGACAGGCTGAGAGAGTTGGGGTTGTTCAGCCTGGAGAAGAGAAGGCTGCAGGGAGACCTTATTGCGGCCTTTCAATACTTAAAGAGGGCTTATAAGAAAGATGGGGACAGACTTTTTAGCAGGGCCTGTAGCAATAGGACAAGGGGTAATGGTTTTAAACCAAAAGAAGGCAGATTTAGGCTAGATATAAGGACGAAATTTTCTACGATGAGGGTGGTGAAACGTGGGAACAGGTTGCCCAGAGAGGTGGCAGATGCTCCATCCCTGGAAGCATTCAAAGTCAGGCTGGAGGGGCTCTGAGCAACCTGATCTAGTTGAAGATGTCCCTGCTCATTGCAGGGGGGTTGGACTAGATGACCTTTAAAGGTCCCTTCCAACCCAAACTATTTTATGATTCTGTGATTCTAATTATTCTGTTACTACAGACTGTCTCCCAAGCTGGACATCTTGGTATGCTCTCTCACCTAATTTTGGTATCTTTTTTGCCTTTGTGCATTTCCAAATTCTGCCATGTAGCTACTTGTACAACACCCAGAATGCAGAGAAAGGGCTGGCGCTTTCTATCTCTGATGTTTTAGAGAGCCCAATCTGATCTATAGCAAATTGCTATTCTTTCTAGTGTCTAGCAAATATTGATGTTTAATTTCGCATCTGACACACCCAGTCATTTTAAATTACAATTACTGCCTCTTGGGTTTCTCCTGCCTACTCAAAGTTTACTCTTTCTAATTATTTTTCCCCATATATGTTAGCTTTCACATGAGTCTTGCTGTTTGTGTCCAATCTGCCTGTCTCTTGTTCCCAGTATAAGTCGCCTTCAAGCTTTGTTAATGTGCTATTAATGATTCTGTCATGAAATATCAAATAATACTTAATCTAATACACTCCTTGCAGCATTCCACTGGCTACTTCTGCATAGCTGATATATTACTGTTTGTATTAAGACTAAATGTTTAGTTTTAAATCTGCATGAGCACATCTATCAAACAGAGAGATTAATTTTGAAGTAAGGCTTTATGAGAGCATTGAAGTCCCAATATACTGCACCTACTGTATTCCCATACCACTTATTCTGCAGTACTGTCATAAACGCAGGCAAGTCTTTCTGAAAATATTTTTATTTTTATATGTATCTAAAAACATATGGGGGTTTTTTGTTTTGGTTTTGTTTTGGTTTTTTTTTAAAGACTATGGTCCTTATTTCTCAGGGGCCACCATTCTCAAGGATGAAGTCTGCTTCACTTAGAGCTTGAGTGCTTGACCTATAGGAGGGTGAAACACAGATGTGTCAGACAGGCTTGTCCTGGAACCTGAGGCTGGGCCAGCCCCTGTTGTGGTTTACAGTCTGACTTAAGCCTTTGCTGTCTGCGCAGAGGTGGTGAGGTGGTATTAGTTATGTTTTTTGTCAAAGCCACTGTTATTTCTTGGAATATTCCTACCTCTGTCTTCAGGAACTATGACAATTTTACATCTGTTGGGGGGGGGGGAGTTGTTTGTTACCTGTAAAAATGTCTGGTTTTTTTTTTTAAAAAAAATGTATGCCTTTTTATTTTGAAAGGCTGTGCATAGCAGAGCTGGCATAAGAAGAAAATGTGTGCTTCCCACCTTCCTTATTTTATTACAAAAGCTAGACGCATAAATAAAACACTAGTTGGAAGATGAGCCTAGCTGAAGGGATGTGGTTCCTGAGATTAGCTCGGTTCTGCTAGGTGGTTTAATTTTGTTTGTAGATTTGAGTGGCACATAGTGGTTAATATATTTTTTAAAAAAAATGTAATTTTTAAAAGCTCTAGGCTATTAGATACACTGAAGTTATTAAGTATTTTAGGTTGCTCCTTATAGTATTTTTCATGCATTACACAGTGCACTACTCTAATTCTCCAAAAACTGCTGTAAGTGCAGGCATGAATGCCTTTTCATTTGTGCATCCTTCGGTTTTTAGGCAAGCTAGCTTGGGACTTGCTGACTTGTTTGTGGATTGCTGCTGGTATATTTATAGTGTAGGTCAGCAGCCACAATATTAATTTTCAACTGAAACAGAATCCACTTCAGTAAATAAATTGCAGAACCATGAAACTGTGGCACAAATGTAAATTTGGTGTTCTAGTTCCTAGGAAAATATTGAAATGTAAGTGCATGCTGCTGAATGCTTAACAGCTCATGTGGTATAAGAGCTATTGTATGTTGCAGTCTGGTTTAATTATGCTATTTTTTTCCTTCCTTGCTGGAGCAGCTTACCTGAGGGGCATATAAACCAAAAGTCTTTTTCCAAGACAGTAAAACAGTGATAAATTGTGGGGAACCTGAAGGGTACATAATTTTTTGTCACCCCCTTTGGCATAATGGTGGCCTGTTTAAAACTAAGTGCAATTTTAGTGTTTTATAAAATGGAGATCTCTCCTTTCTGTTTGCCTTCTTTTGAGATAACTATGAGGATTATAGTTAACTAATCTTAAGGGTATATCAATCATAACTGTGCCTGTATGTGTTTCTGACTAGAAATATTCCTTGGCAACAACTGTTGAATTAAGCTGCAGGCATAAGTTTGCTCTTTAAAAGAGTACTGCTGCTGTAAAATTGGAGTTTTACTATTCGTGTATGAGACTTTACAGCTCATTCTACTACAGCCTGGGAAACTTTTCCCATGGTTTTGGAAAAAGCAGTAACTGCCTTAATTTCGTAGGGAAGGAAAAAGTCTGATGTTTCCTTTTGCAGTCCTTCATCACGGAGAAGCTTTGTAGCTTTCTTGGAGTATTTTGCCTTCAACAGCTTTATCTTGCATAATTGACAGGATGCTTGCTAATAAACACAAAACATACTGATAATTTATTTCTTACAAGAAAGGTGCCTACAGAGGTTTTGGATCAGTTGTGTATCGGTGTGGATGTGTTTTCATATATTTACTTTGGCATTATTTAAAAACTGGTTGGATGGAGATTGGATAGCTCAAAGCCAGAGATGGTGGATCCTGACTGCAGAATAAAGCAAGCTTTTGAAATGCAGGAGTATTGCAGTTGAATGCGTGTGCTGTGGTAGGGTAGGACTGGTTGCAAGACTGGCTTTAGGCACTTGATTACATTCCAGTTAATCTTGTGACTGTGATATATTGGCTGTGGCCAGGGTGAAGAGAGTAAAATACGCTAAATAAATAAACTAACCTTTTCAATGGGCATTTCCTGCAAAAGCTGTTGAAGTCAGGATGGGACAGTCTGTGATATTGTGAAAGAGGAGTAGGGGCTAAGATAGCTAATGCCTGGCAAAGAGGAAAGACTTTGCTTTTACCGCCTCGCTCATCGTGTGTCAGCTTCTTCCTGATGAATCTGATGGTGCAGTGGTGGTCGTCTCCAAGAGCAGCTCTCTTCAGAGCTTATCTGTTGGTAGCAGATTTGTGTGACTTTCAGCTTGGTGAGCCAATGTGACCTGTGTGTACCTGGAATGCTTTGATCCCAGTGGTGAATAAATACAACTCTTCACAGGCATGATTTAAAGGATCTATACTAATTATCTAATTGGTCAGTTGGCTGAAATGTGAGGATTCAGGTTAGATTTAATCTAAATAATGTGTATTATTTAGCAAAGGTTTTGGAGCAGCTCATCCTGATTGTCTCGGAATCAATACTTGCGCTGTTCTTGACGATCAATTTTGTCTCTTTATACCTAGGAGAAATGGAAGAAGAGATGGAAAATCCAGAAATGGTTGATTTACCAGAGAAACAGAAGCATCAGCTACGACATCGTGAGTTGTTTCTCTCACGACAGTTGGAATCTCTGCCAGCCACACACATTAGGTAATGACTACTTTCTTCCGGTGCTTTTTATTCAAAACCAAATGGCATTATGAGTATTCAAGTATTCTTCAATGTAACATTAAATTCTGTGTACAACTTCAGTAATACCATCTTGTGAATCACATGAGCATTTAAGATGTTTTTTCATAAAATGTGTTTCTGTTTTTTTAGAGGCAAATGCAGCGTTACTCTGTTAAATGAGACAGAATCCCTTAAATCATATCTGGAACGGGAGGTATGAACCCTTTTGTGAATTGTCAAGCTTGAACAGTTTATTCTGGCACAATTTAGAATTGGTGGCCTTTCACCAAGTTTTCTAAAAAGAAGGTGGTTCTTTCATTTCTACATGTACTGTATGGGCATCGACAGTGGGAAGCTTTAGGCTGCATACGATTTTCATTCTGATATAAAACTTCATGGATCTAGGGGCCAGAGCTGCTGTTTACATCCTTGTGACAGTAAGCTGCCTCTCCTCCCTAAGAGAGCCCTACTTGCTCATCAGCCTGGCAGTCTGAAAATTCAAACCTGGAGGCTCATGCCCCAGACAAGACAGGGTGGGAGATGGAGTGAATGTGAAGAGGGAGCAAGCCAGCAAGCTGTATTTCTATATATTTGCTTTATCCTGGAATCTGACAGATTTATGTTAATATGGTTTAAGCTTGATCTCGCCTTAGATTTCTGAGGAGCTTAGTTCCCTGTTTTTTTGAGTTCACTGTTGTTTACCTGTAGTCTTCATATGCTACCACAGACACTTAGGTCCTTGAAAAACTACTTGTCAGTTAACTTCAGAGTCCTGCAAAAATTTTCACAATCTGGCTATTTAAAGGTACTTCAGATGGAACACATAAAACAGAACTGTGTTGCACTGTTAATCACTATTCAGAATATAAATCTTGGGGTTTACTTTTTCAGGTATTTTGGGATTTTAAAAATTACAATTGTAATTCTTTTAAATATATTTATATACCGTTAATTGTGGCTAGACCTCTGGCTGCCAGCTGGGTTAGACAGTCTTGGAATTTGACAATCTGGGAGCTTTACTTTGGGAGATTAGCAAACAATTTCAGTATATTATTATTTGAATACATCTGCAAGCATTACATTTGCATTTGAAAACATTAAAATGTTATACAAGAGAGGAAATCTTGTAATTAAAACCAGTAGGGTAACGGTCATTACTGGCCTTTAAGAAACAAGGAGAAAACAGGTCATTTTTTGCAAGGAGCATACTGTAGTCTGTCTCATAGTTGGGCTTTCTTTTTAAATGTTTTTTTAGCTTTCTTTAGTATTTATTTAAGCATAAGATTAAAATTAATCTGATACTCTAGTTTAAGAGAATTTTAAACAAGGCACAGGGATTATATAGTCGGGTTTCTCTTTGGAATGTGAAACCAAAAACATGTTGAGTCTGCTCAGGGCTGCCAAATGGCAGCGCATCAAACAAGGGCCATTGTATTCAGAAATGCTTGTTACCAGCTAGCAGCCTAGGATATGCCAATGTGAAAGCAAAAGTTAATCAAAACGGAAATTAATTTAGATTTGCTAGTACCCAACTTTTAAGTAGTAGTCGTTCTCAATTGCTCCCAACACATTTTTATTGTCACTAATGTTACAGGTAGGTACATTGAGACAGAGAAGGCAACTGGCTTTCTCTGATCATGCAACAGCTCAGTTGCAGATATAGGAGTAGAAAGAGATTTCTCTTTTTCATCCTTTTGAACTCTCAAAATGCAAGATGAGTGATGCGGGTTATTTTTAAAACTGAGCAGGCACTTAGAGATTTCACAGAATGAGAGAGTTCCCTGAATGTGTCCTGTCGCTTAGCACGGTGTTTTGCTGTGGTGCAAACTAACTTGGACAGATGGTAAAGAAATTAAAAGCTCAGGAACACAAATGTGCTTGGGTGGAGGGTAAAGAGATTAAGAAAAGGAGGTAGTTGTTGCCTGGTGAATTCATAGTGCTGGATGGTACTGTTTTGAACTGTTTCTTCTTTTTTTCTCCCCTGTTCTTAATCTGTTCTTTGCTTTCAAAATGTTCTGTGTTTTTTTTTAAATGGCTTCTGTCAATAAAGCCTAAGCAGTTCTAGGGAATCTGTCATTTGATTTCTTGTATGTTACGACCACTAAAAGTAGGTTTTCAGCCCAAGGCTGTCTGCCTCGAAAGGAGGTTAAACATGCAGACAGAAATTTTTAGGGAGATGATAAGCATAGCGAAATTACATTTATGTTATCTCTGTTTTCCTCCTTCCACCCCCTCTCTGTCATCTTCCTCAGGAAGATTGCTCTGTTACATTTGGAGAGAGAGCTGAAGGGGGACCAGCAGTGACTTTTTTACTGTGCCTGGCAAAATTGAGTTGTAGCAGGAGTGAGGAATAAGAGGAAAAAGAAAAAAAGCAACTGGAAAACCTAAATTTCCTGTAGATACTGAATTCTTAGGGGATCATGAGAAGGATATAGCCAGTTATGGCAAAAGCATTTCCCTGTTCTGCAGGAAACTAGTTTATATGTACTGTCTATTTTACTGCCCTGCTAGGATATATCCAGAGGCTTATGTGAATTTTGCCTGCTGGGTAAATGTCTGGCATTTTGGTACCTTTTGGTACCCGCCCTAAAAATAAAATGCTATATAGTTAAAAATATATTCCCCCCCTTTTACCCGAACTGACTTCATGAAAGTAAGTTTGCAAGCTGTAATGAACTAACCACTATTTCTGGACTGTACTTTCACTTTTGAGCCTGTTTTCTTTTTCCAGTTCTTCTGCATTTTCTTAGTGGCTTTGGTTCTTGGCTGTACCTACGGGTAGCTTAGGGGCTTGGGTAGGGAAGCTCTGAGCATATGTGTCTGTATAACACTTTGGAGAAGTAGAAAGTCATGGTTTAATTTTAACTCTTGGCAGGTCATTTTAATTTTTCCAAACATGCTGGGTGTTTTCTGAGATCTGAAATTAAAAGAGAAAACCCTTCTTTTTCTTCACTGCTGCAAACTCGGCATACCCAGTTTTGACAGCTAAAAGAAGCATGGAGGATTTTGAAGAGCCATGTTATTTTGTTGTGAACATCACTCTTCTTGTGAAACCCTTCTGCAAAATTGTTCTTATCATGTAGTGGTGATCAAGGGTTCACACACGCTTTAGAGTATACAAGGATCTGCTTTGTTCCTTAGACTGTAGTTTGCATTGGCACTAAACTGACATTTATTAATGTTTTCAGAAATCCCACTCAGTTTCCGTGACCTGAATTTCATGCTTCTATGGGGGAAGATGGTAGTGGTATTGCATTACCTCTGGGGATTACCGTCTGTCTTGTATTTGCACTTGAGCCCCTAAACTTTCATGTTTTTTCTGTTGAGGAGGCTCTGGTAGGGTAGAAGAGCACAGAGGCTTTTAATTCTTTTGCTGAACCTGCTTGATTTGAGACAAATCTGGACAAGATACAAAAAGATGACCTGAGACTGGTACAGAAGGATGGGGTTTATTTTGTAGTGAAAATTCATAGTGATAATCAATGAAAGAGAAGCAGTAGGGCATATAACAGTCAAATACCATGGGAGAAAACCCCTCCATGATGAATGACTTTCCCTGGCCAAGAAAGACTGTATTAAAAAATCACCTGTAGAATTGGCCTTCCTTGGGACCCACTGTGTTGTTATACTACAGTGTTTGGTTTGCGTATTTGCTGGGCAACGTGCCTGAAAAGCATTAATGTTGCACTGTATATACTTTGTCCTACAGTTAGATATTTTGGAGCTGTAACAAATAAAACACTATATTTATAACATGGAAGCTTGCAAGACAAAAGCTTTTCCTACATTTTATTTATGCAACAATACATTATCAGAATATTGTAATACCTTGAACTTTGTGTATGTCTGGGAGGAAGACACCCCAATTTCTTTACACAGCTATAATATAAATGAGTTTTCATGTACTCTGAAGCTCCCTTCTGTTGGTAGGTTGATGTAATTTGACCCTGGTGTGCCTGTGGGAGTAGGAATCAATTCTGTCAAAAATGTCATTCATTTAGGAAGCAACCGAATCTCTCCCACCCCAAACCTAACCACAGACAACCCTTCCAGTTGACTTGGCTGGGTGTTGGAACAGCATTTTGCCAAGTGTTAGCTATGACTTTTATCCTGTTATCGTGACATAACATGAGATTGTTCTTGCCCTTGGAGTTCATTCTTTCACAGTGGGGAAATGGCATGTTTTCTGCTGGAGGAGATTGGTGTGAATTCCTGTCTTGCCTCTTGTGCTGTATAGGTGATACCTTTTTGTGCAGTAGCTTTCTCAGATAGCAATGCAGTTTTGGCTGGCTTGCTTGGCTCTTTTCTGGCTTTTTTCCTCCCTTCCGTAGATGTTGATCTCTTCCCAGAAAAATGCTGATTTTTATTAAAATTGGAGCAGCAAGTACAGAGTTACCATGTTTAACACTCTTAAATTCTGTAATTGGATGCTGGATGCATTATACATGTAAAGAAAACACGGGAGACCTTACCTCTATGGCATCAGTCTTAGATTAATATGTGTAATGTGCAGGGCTGGGGAACAGAACTAGTATGTACCTTTGAAGCCCTAACCCACAGAATTTTTGCCATGTTACTGGGGAAACTCACAGCGATTATTCCTTTTTTGGGCTTTGTATGACAGATTGGGAGACTCTCTTTTCCCTTGCCACCTCTTCATGAAGATGATCAGGGCTAGAAACTGATGCTGGTTTTGTCCTAATTTTTGTTGCGTGCTGTTGACACATATAAATATAGGGAAAGGGAAAATGAGGTGAGCATGAAATGAGATGTATTTAAACAGGGTGCCTGCTATTGACACAGAAATATGGGGAAAGAGAAAATGAGCCAGAAACCTGTGAAAAACGGCGCATCGCACATCCTGTGTTTCTGTTCAGAAACACTTCACTTTCCTGGTGACGGTGTTGCTGTGGATGGAGGTTGCGAAAGGTCTGTTATTTCATGTCCTACCAGAGCTCTCTTCCTGCCCCATATCCCACATTATACTTTGATGAAGCATACCTGGTCTCCGATGTGTCACTCAATAGCTATAGCTAAGTACTTATCCATACACAAAAGTTTAATTACTTATACTGTGCGGTTTTAAGTAGTTAAAATTTTGGCTGTTTTCTTTCTCCACCCTGGCAGGACATTCTCATTCTGGTATGACTCCTTGCTTTAATTTTACACACCCAGGTAACAGAAGCCAAGCAGCTTTTTTTAGCCTTTTTCTCATCTACTTGAACAAAAGCAACAAATGAATATATTCCTACCTGCAGCTAATTACTGCTGCTGCCAAATCTGCTACCCCTCTCCCAATAACAAGCAGAAGGCAACATGGTGATTTAAGCTTAGATGGTGGTCGACAAGAAGTTGGTCAGCAGTGCATCCCTGTGACAAGGAAAGCCAAGCATATCCTGGTCTATATTAGCAGGAGTGTAGCGAGCAGATGGAGGGAAGGGATTCATCCCCTCAGTTCATCACTTCTGAGACCACTTCTGGAATGCTGTGTCCAGCTTTGGGCCTCCCAGCATGAGAGAGACATTGACATACTGGAGCAAATCCAGCAGAGGCCACAGATGTTGTCTGGGGCTTCATGTCTCTATGGAGTGTTTTGTTGGTATGGCTATAACACTCTGAAGTTACGCTTTAGTTTGTACCAATATTTCTGTGTGGATAAGTCACTAGCATCTAGTACTGCTATTTTGGTGTATGGGAAAGTGCAGTTTTGTGTTCTGAAACAGCTGATATTACTAAAAATTATCTCCCGGCCCTTCTGAGCCTTGTTTGTGCAAGAGGAGCTTTGTTTGCTTCAACTTCAAAGACTGTATATTAAGGGAACGGCTGCTTTTTACGAGAGCTGTTACGCTTATAATATAGAAGAAAGTGGCAGTGTTTAACATAGGGTTTTAGAACTGGTGGTTCATTTATTGTTTGTTCACCCAATTTTAAAATCTATATATAGGTAATAAAACCAAACTTAAAATGTAAAAGCTTGCTAGTTTGTACACAAAGCTGAAAGTAAAAGCTAATAATACTGTTTACTTTTTTGCTCTTATTTTTAGGATTTCTTCTTTTATTCATTAGTATACGATCCTCAACAAAAGACCCTACTCGCTGATAAAGGGGAGATTCGAGTCGGAAACAGATACCAGGCAGATATAACAGACTTACTAAAAGAGGGTAATTTCCATAATTTATTTAAATTGTCAAGAGGCCATGTCAAATGTGGCCACTTTTATGTGTGCGGCCTGCATAGGTGTGGAAGGTGGAGGTTTCCACTGCCCGGTCATGCATACAATGATGGCCTAGTTTGTTGGTGACTGAAGCTGTTGCCTGCTGAATGCAATTACTTATATCTCAAACCAGTCTTCAAGTGGGCGTTTGTCCAAATCATAAAAGTTGCTGAAACAAATTGAATTAATTGGCTCTCTCAGAGCTTGCACTCTTTTTATTAAGAGATTTCAGAATTTCCATGGGAAACACAAATTTCCATCGCATCTGTAAAGCCTTTTGTGTTTTTAATCAAGCCTCACTTCCCTAGAAGAACCCCTCCCAAATTACTGCCAATTAAATGCTGTCTCCCCTCATCAATTTGCCCATTATTACTGGGTGCCCTTTCCTCGGAGACCTCTCCCCATCCCACGTGTTGGCTGCCAGCCTAGACTTCTCACCTGCAGAACAGGCAGGAGGAAGAATTTGCTGGCCTGAATGTGTTGTGAGACCTCAGCCTGCCCCTACTGTGTCATGGAGCGGTAGGACCACGAGGACCCTGGCCCAAGGAAAAGGGAGTAATAGCAGTAACCGGTACTGGTTACCAAATAGTAACTAACTGTAGACTTGCCTTTGGGCTACCCTGCAGATCCAAAAGTGGGTGGAAAAACTGAGAGGGATGGGGAATATTGGCATCAAATTGCTCCTTTCTGAGACCCATGTAATGCATGGGGAAAGGTCTGTCAGTATGCTTCTAAGAGAGTGGGGGTTGTGACCCATGTTGGAAGGACCTTCTCCAGACTGTATGGGCAGACATGGTGAAAGCAATGAGATGCTTCTGTCTTTGCTTAGGAGCTTTGCTGATACTGTTAGCCTCATGTTAGAACAGGCAAACAAATTGGTCAGGAGTCTTGTTTAATTTGTCTATGAAACTGGTATTTATTCAGCAGCTGGGCAAGCCTCCTAAGTGAGGATGAACTAATTTGAAAGGCATTCTCTTCCCTCAGCAGGCCAACATGGGGCTTCAGAGAAGGATAATCTCTAGATGTTTTAAAGGGAGCAGAAAAAAGAAAAAAAAAGTCTCCGTAGCTCCTGTATTTTTCCAGGATATTTTGGTTGGTGTAGTCAGGAAAATAAAAGCAAGAGAGTCTGATGCCATGATTTCCCCCTTAGAAAGCAGCTGATGCAAGTTGAACCAGCTATTCTTTGCCTGCTCAGAGCAGCTGGGATTGTGTCTTTTTTCCTGGAACTGCAGCAAGATAAAGGAGAAAAAGAGAGGAGCTGGGGACAGGGGCTGAGGAGAGACTGGCTAGTTGGGAGAAGGATGTACTCTGTTTCCCATGACATGTGTCCTTTGAAACCAGTTCTTGAAAATCTCATTGCCCGATTCAGATGAGCTGTGTTGCTGTGTCTGTCAAGCTGAAATTGTCACACACAAATAGGTGAATGAGATTTTCACAGTGGCCTGTTAGGCAGAGTAACTGAAATGGGTTAGCAGTTCAATTATTGTGAGATAAAAAAATCTAGAAAGTACTTTTATTTTAAAACAGCCATACCAAGCATTTTTAATTTGTTTTTCAATCAGGTGAGGATGATGGAAGAGATCAGTCAAAACTTGAAACAAAAGTTTGGGAAGCCTTTAACCCGCTAGTAGACAAGCAGATAGACCAGTTCCTGGTGGTAGCACGGTAAGAGCATTTTACCTCTCCTTTCAATAAGTAAATGTTAATACCTCTTCCAAGCACTTTTGATACTCTTTTTGCTTTATTAGTGTGAATGCTGGTTTTGATTGCTTGATTCACTTGCTCCATTTTGAAATGATGGGGCATTTTACGTGCCTTCCTGGGAATTGCATGACTTTAGGAACAGCTAGTGAGATTTACAACTTAATCACTTTCATAAAAGAAAAGCAAATGGCATGTAAAAACTATCCTGTAATTGTTGAGGTTTTTCAAATACTTTGGCCAGCATGCAGAAGGATTAGTGAACTAAATTCTTGACAGTTCATTACTCTGTCCATTTTCTCCCTTTTTCAAATCCAGTGACATTTTAACATCCGTTAATAGTTTGCTAGGAAGTCTGGTAAAGTGTTTTTGATGGAGCATGGATGCTTTCTAATGCCTAGATTCCAACAGGTAGGCACAATAAAGTAAAACCCTGCAAGTCTGTACAGATGGTGAAATGTGTGTTTTTATTTCAGCCCAAAAATTTGTTGATCAACTTCTCCTTTTTAAAATGTTCTTGAACTTTCTCATTGGTATGCATTTATATGAACAGAAGCCTATACTAAATTTTAGGCTTTCATAGCAACTGGTGACTGAATAATTTGAAAAAAAGAAAAAAGGTAACACTCTCCAAATTCTGTGTCCTTTAGGTAAGTTTGTAGGACTGTGTGGGAGGAAAGTGGCACGAGTAGGTGGATAGTTGGACCTTTTGATGTTTTTAGTCAGTGGTAAAAGTTATCATTGGATATGGTTAGGAAAGGGGTGTGTAAAGTTACAAGCTGCTAGTAGTATCTGGTTTGCTAGTCTTGAAGTTCTGCTCATTGGCCGTTGTATCTGATAGATGTGGACCCTGACTTGCAGGGCTGCCTCCTTCAGCCAAGGGGTTTAGCCCTGGAAAAAAGAGTTAAACCTGTATTTCAGATACTCTGTTAAATTGGGCCCTGGTTCTGTCAGCCTTTTTGTTCTTGTTTTTACCCCTCTTGAGTGATCATGCTTTGAATTTCCTCCTGAACTTTCCTGAGCATGGCATTGCTGTGCCCATTGTGGGGTACGTTCATGGGATGCTCGCCAGAGAGGCAATGCTAGAGCTTGTGTGTAAGAATCTGCCTGGACAGGGCCCTCCAGTTCTGACTGAAGCTGCCCGATGATGCAATGAGGGTGTGTTTATCAAATAGCAGTAAATGTATTCAACGTGCTGAATGATACAAGCTCAGGGAAATACTAGGGGAAAAAAAAAGAACTGAGATAAATGAAGGAGATTGTGAAATGCAATGTTTTAAGTACTCAAGATGAGAAATGTGTATACTCAGAAATACACACCCAAATTGATTTTTCTATGTACTTTGAAGATTAAATTTGCCATTATTATGAACTTTGGCCAAAATTTTAAAAAATGGCTAATCTGAATTGCAGCACTTGCAAACCTTTGCATGGCTGCTTGGGCCTTGTCTGCGAGTCCAGTAACAGGGAGCCAAGAGTGAAACTGTGTTGGCTGAATTTAAAAATGTTAACTGCAGTCCAGATTAAAGAAAATCTCACAGTTCAGAATCCATTAATACATTTTTGCCTTTGGTTAAACATGCTTTTTGTGGTATAGACTTTTTTAAAGTTCATAAAGTTCATAGTGTTCTGGCTACACTAAAGGATCGCCATAAAATTTAGGCTCTTAGAAGTTTCACTGTGCCGCTTATGTGATACATTGCTGTTTCCCTTGACCTGTGCCAACAGTAAAGTCAAACTGGCTGAACTAAGTGATTTATGTGCAACAGATTAATTCTACTTGGTCAGATGGACATAGGGAAATGGATGAAAGTGGGGAGAGGATAGTCTCCACCAGCGATGCAGAACAAACAAATGGAATGATGGGGAGAGTTGGAGTATCTCCAGCAAAAGGTGTTCCTGCTTCTTATGGGACCCTTCTTGACCAGGCTGCGGTTTCACAGTTGCTTCTAATCAAGTGAAGTACAGGACACCACTGGAAAACTAAGAACTTTGTTTTCTGGGTTAATTTTCAGCAGAATTGATTCAAATTGCCACTCAGCCACACAGTGCTCTGTCGTCGGTGTCAGGAAGACCCAGCAGGAAGCAAGAGGGTAGAAGCGCCCTGGTGGATGGGGGTTTGCATGTGGGTTGGTGACCATAGAGCTGCTTTGTGTTGGGGGTTTCCACCTTGTGTAGGCTTTTGGTGGTGAAGCTGGTTTTAGTAGTGCTTTCTGGCTGTTCAGTGCTGCCCACTAGGTTTGCTGATACAGCTGCTTGAGCGTGCTTGCTGTAACGAGAATCATTGAAAAGATCAGTATAAAAATTGCTTCAGTCTGGAATCAGCAAAGTCATCCAGTTTATAGCTAAATGCCACACACAGGAAAAAAAGTATTAGTTCAGCTAAAGCTAGAGACGGGGGAGTTGTGAAGCAGGGATGCGGGATAGTGACTGGAAGGCTGGGGAGAGGGCGAAGCGTGAATTGCCACAGAAACTTGGGTGGGGGCAGCTGTTTTGGATTTTGGCCAAAATCAGAGATTTGGTGACAACTACTGCTTAAGCATTTACCTTTCCTACTCCTGCACTGCTTGGCACTAGTTGGTTCCTCTGTGCGCTCAACTAATTTGGGGAAGTGATCTGAGTGGAAGGAAAAAAAAAACCCCACCACCTTTTTTGTTCTTATAATTGCTCAGAGGAGTTCAACTCCAGTTCACTGTGCAGGAGCACAAGTGTCTCACCCATGTGACGTAGCAAGTGGCAAGGAGAGTAGGAATAACTGGAACCAATGTTCCTGTTTAAAGGCTTCTCTGACTAATTTCTTTAGGGATAAAATGAGGAGCATGGGGATTGTGGTCTCACAAGCAGGCATGGCTGGCATTGGGAAGTATTCAAGAATTGCTGTATTCTTATGTGGGCTATATAATACATATATGTCATATTATATTATATTGTAAAATAAATATTGTTTTTAATTTTCCTGAAACTTTTAGGAAAAATGCTTATGTTGCTGCATTTTTTTTCTGTCTGGTCTTGTCATCTGTCTCTGTACCTTTGGACAATGCAGTGCTGCTCTTGCCTTTGTGGAAAAGACTTTTGCCATTCATAAAGCTTGCTTGCGCTCAGTTTCTGTTAAAGCTTAATTCTTTTGAGAGATAGGGGATAAGAGAGTAGTTCAAAACTCCCCGTTTGCGATCCTTGAGTCTTTCACTGTTTCCCCGCCTATGCCTAAGCCTCTTTGGACATATGAACTAAGTAGAGTACAGTGTTCGTAATAACAAACCACATCTGAAGAGACTGGTCTCTGGTTCAGAGCTAGCGCCAAACCATGTAATCTTGTTACTGAGAAATGGAGTCTGCTATCTCAAAAAGTGTTGGTTGGGTGTTTATATTTATGCTTGTTTTGCATGCAAAGTTAATGCTCTGTTTAATTTCTTTCAGGTCTGTTGGTACGTTTGCCCGAGCACTAGATTGCAGTAGTTCTGTCAGACAGCCAAGTTTGCACATGAGTGCTGCAGCAGCCTCTAGGGACATCACATTGGTAAGATTTTTAAGAGGACCTTAAGTTTTTGAGAGACACAAAATATTCACCTCAGCAATAACAGTTGGCAAAGAGAGGGGGGCAGATGGATTGTAATTGTGGCCTGCTGTGAAGCAGATCCTGTCTTTGTAAAGGAACCCTTTATTTACATATGAAGTAACTTTTTCTGGCCTTGTGCCTCCGATGATCCATCATGGGTAGTTCTATGAGATATTTTTTTGTTTTGTTTTATTAAAATGTTTTGATGACATGCTTCACAGCCCATCTCTTGCATGGGCTTAGTAGCTGTCTTGAGAAGAATGCAAATGATTATCTGCCTGTCTGCAATGTTATAATGCCACTCCTCATCACTTCCCCAACACCAGACTGTCACTGGCATCCTTGGGCAAGATCGTCTGGGGGAAGAGCTTGTGGTCAGATAAGAAATTTCAGTTGATCCAATTCTTCTCTTTGACAAGCTCCTCAGAGTACCTGAGGAGTGGTGACATTGTTAATATTTTATAATCATAAATGATTCTGAGTAGATAGAGGAAAGGGAAAACTTGAACTTCTGTGCTAGAGAAAGTTTAATGAAAATTTGAATAAAAGTTATGAAGTCTCCAGAGACCTGTTATCAAAGCCTCACGTCATAACTGGAATAATGTGAAACCATATATAGAACAAATTCTAGCATAGAACACTGTAGATTAATTATGCACGTGCACAAAACTGGTATGATGAAAAGCAAATAACATCCTGATTAAAACTACAGAAACCAGGAAATAAAGCTAAGCTTTCATTTACTAATACCAATTCCTCCCCCGCAACGTGTTCTCAGTCCTTGTAAATCACAAGTTGCAGACAGTCGTAGCTCAGCTTTCTGAGCAGTAATTGCTCCTGGGAGTAATTCTTTCTTCCTACTCAGCTATGATGTGTGACTTGACTTGAATCTTTTGGGGGATTTCTGGCCTTTGGGGGAACTGTATGCATGTGTTGCTGCTCTTAAATATTTTTCTTATGTGCAATTTTTGAGGATTGTTTGACAAAGAAAGTGCATGGCTAAGTTTATTAGAAAATATGTCCTCGGACCTCTATCTTCATGTCCCATCTGTGGATGGTACCTAAACAGGGCTGCTCAGTCCTGGGGTGAGTGGGGCTCTGTCATGTGCATTTTCTTAACAGTAGTGCTACAGTGGTGGTGCTGGTGAGCAGCTAAGTAGAAATTATTGATATGCAAGGGCTCATGTTCCACAAACCCCACTATTGTTAGTGAACTTCAGACTTGTACGCTGACAATCACAGTGAGTCTGCGGTTGGAACAAGTTTTTAGTGACTTTGTGTTAGGTATAGAATACTGCACCCTCAAATCTTGGTGCAGAATTTTTGTTACTGCTGTTTCACTGTTAAGCATTTTTTTCCCCCCTAGATGCTTGTCCTTACATTTATCTTTCTCTTTTACAACCATATAGTTCCATGCTATGGACACTTTGCACAAAAATGTCTATGACATTTCCAAGGCAATCTCTGCGCTCGTACCACAAGGTGGGCCAGTCTTGTGCAGAGATGAGATGGAGGAGTGGTCTGCTTCAGAGGCAAACCTCTTTGAGGAAGCACTGGAAAAATATGGAAAAGATTTCACTGACATTCAGCAAGATTTTGTAAGTATATAAAATGAGGACCCACATTGTGATCAGTTCTGATCGGTGATGGAGCTGGTTTACATCTTGTCTAAACTGTGTTGTTTTCCTTCGTGTTGAAGAATAAGGCTTTGAACTGGAGCATGTGTCTTGCTGTAAATTGGGGAAAGGCAGACCTCGTACTGATGACAGCCTGTTGTACAGTCAGAATTTCAAATCACAGATGATAGCTTTTCCTTTAGAGACGTTAATTTAAAATCATCTGCTCCACTACAGCTGAGGGAGGATTTAGGAAAGTGTTGTGACAGCCTAGCTGCTGTAGATTAATTTGTGTTTGGAGGAGAATAAGTACTGGGCCTTCTGAAACATGAAAATTCAGTCACTTTTATAATGCAATTTCAGAAAGGGCCTTTTGAAAGGTTTAAAAAGGAATCTTGGGCATCCAAGGGAAGTGTCCTGTAGTTTGGCCAAAGCTCCACCCTAGGTGCGCAGCCTGCAGATTGAATGGAGCACTGTAAAGAGAGCCAAGTTTCACTGTATCGCTGTTTGAGTCCTCTGGAACAAAACAAGTAGTTTCAGTGTTACTTGTCCTGTGCTCTAATCTTTTAGACCGAGGGACTTGGAAACAGCACAACACTCTCTGTGGTCCTGTTGAAATCCTTGTGCTTCTCGCACAGAGAACAGAGCTGGCAGGGCACAATTCTGTTAGTAGTTATTACTTTTTTTTTTTAATGGGCCAGCTCCATAGAAGCCAAGCAAATCAGAACTGTGACACTGTAGTTGTGGCTCTTGCTCGAGTCTTTGCTGCTCAAGCAGAGAGAGTCTGAGCCAGTGGGCTCCCTTCCATATTGTGTGTGTCTCTTGAATGGTTTACTGTGGAGCCAAAGCAGCATGAAGATTTACCTGGAACCTGCTCTACTTCTACACTGAAAGCACTATTTTTTGAAAGGGCATTTAATTTAACATGGGTCCCATGTGCATCTAATGCCCTTAGGAGATTCAGACACTGACTGTCTTTTTTTGTTAGGAGGGTTAGTAGTTGCAAGACTCTGCTATAAACTGTCTGTCAAAGGAATCCTGTGAATTTCAGTGAGGCTGTGTGACAGCTTCCTGCAATGACTGCTGCTTTTCCTTTATGTCCCTAGCTCCCGTGGAAGTCCTTAACAAGCATAATAGAATATTACTATATGTGGAAAACTACAGACAGATACGTTCAGCAGGTAAGAGAGTCAGAATCACCTCTTTCATTCTAACAGAAGATGTTTTTCTTGCCTTTGAAACCAAACATCGTTGCTTTATTCTCCCTCTTGGGGTTCAGCCTTTCCAATAGGTGGGTTCTGTAACAATCTGAAGCACCGAACAATTTCTCGTCACTGAACTCATCAGCCATTCTGTAGGTACAAACATGTAGCATTGGCATTTGTGCTTTCTTTTCATGTTTGCTGCTACTTCCTTTGTTTGGAGCTTTCAAATGTCTGCTTTGGAATTCAGCAGTTTGAGGAAGGGAATACAGTTAATTTTTGCCTGTAGAGTTCAAGGTCAGCATTAACTTCAGTTTTGACTCATGACGGGGGCGTGGGCAGTTGCTGTACAACAGGGACCCATGCTAATTCTCCACCTCTGCCTGCCCATGACTTTGACTGCAGATGCACAGAGGCTCCCCCATGTAAGCACTGCGAGTAAAGAGTTTGTCTGGGAAGCGTTGATGGCTCAAATTCCCAGACTCGTTGTACTTGAGAATCAACTTTGCCTAGTGTTTACAATAATTTTTATCTCTACTTGTTTAAATATGAAGGCTGCTTGGTCCCTTAAATAAAGCACAATGCAAGCAGCATGCAAAATGTTGCAGAGTATCAGTTGCTGAAAACTACTTATAATATTTAATGGGAAAATTAATTAAAAGAAGGGAGAAATATATAATGGATTTTTCATTATAATTATCAGTATTATGTTTAGGCATCTATTTGAAGTATTAGAAAAATTGGAGTTATAAAAATGTTCTGCCTTAACTTGCTTCATTGGAAGTTCAGCCTGGGATAAAGACTAGATGCCTAAGGCATTGACCAATATTTGGCATGTGCTATATTTGGGCACCTTGGTCTGTAATATGATTTTTACCATTTTCTTTCTGATTGGAACACTGTTTAAATTACAGAGGGATCCTTGGGACAAATGAGAACTCCTTTTTGCATCAATTCTGTATTACTTTGTAAAAAAATATTACCTGCATCCTCATTCCAATATTTCCCCAAGTTCATTCTTTGACTGAAACTTTTCCTTCCGGTAAGGAAATGGGTGGTAGGAAAGTGGGATGGTGATGGGAGCTGGCATGGTGGGGAAAAAGGTGCTGGAGAAATGAGGTCATGGTCTTTCCTTCCCCATTGAACTGTGTGTATCATTGATACAGTGAGTGCTGCTATACTGTCTGACTACAGCTGTTTAGGAGACAATAGCTGGGTGTACTCAACATGTACTACGCTCAATACTTGCACTGAGAGTATCCGTTTGTCTTCTTCCATGCATGTTTTATCTCACCTCACTTCCTTTAGTGATAAAATTCCACCTAGCAATATGGTAGGTATCAGAAAAAGTGAGGAAGGTTATTTTATCAGTCAGTGAAAACTAGAATCTTGGGCTGTTGCATGAAAATGTCGCCTCTGTGCAGTCAGAACAGCAAACAATATTAAGAATTCTTGGGGAAGATTAAACCAAAAAGCATCTCTATACTGCTCAGAAAGTCCACAATACATTTGCAATGGTGAAGTTCTGTTTCTGCCCATCTTGAGATATGTAACAATGCTCGTGGTGGGAATAAGGGGTAGGGAGCAGTTTCTTTGGTGTTCACTCTTGGATACCATAGGAGGCAGATGGGAATAGTGTCCCAGGTGTTTGCCTTCAGGCCTATGTGCTGTGAAGGCAAAACCACTGGAGAAGCTGTGCCTTGATTAGGAAATGGTTAAGTTCTCTTGCTTTTTCCACTTCCTTGAACTTTCTTATGACATAGACAAAATTGCAGAGGGGATAGCTGCATGAAAGGCTTTGATTATTTGTTCTTGCAGCAATTAAAAAACCCAACAAACCTACAGTTTCTCATACTGTTTTGCTATATTCCTATGCAGTGGGTTTTCTATCATGGTTATATGGTACCTTACATGTGCTGCCCAGCAGTGTACCAGGGAGTGGGATTTGGGGAACACTTCTAATTAGAGGCTCTGCACTTAAGAGACAATACGAGTATAAGCCAAACAGGTAGAAATTGCAGTACAGAGATATCACATCAATTAAGTCTGAACTGAGCTGAAGACCTCATCTCAAATTCCCAGCTTGTACAAGCAAATAATACTATTAAACATTTATAAAAAGCCTGGGAGAGCTATCGATATATAACCACAAAGAAAGCACAGGAAGTTGTAGTTGAAATAATGGTGTATTACATTTATATTTTACTTGATGTGTGCAAAGTCTTTGGCAAAGCACATCCCTCACCACTTTTTCCATCTGTTTCTTCATAGTGTTTTGCCTGTGTAGATTCTTTCCTTAGTCTAATACCACAAAATTGTTTTGGGGCTAACAGCATTTTTGTACATAAGGTATTGAAAATGTGCTAAGTAAGGATATGAAAAGTGTGTATCCCGAGTTGTTTCACTTTCACTGGCACTCCTTCTAAGAGGACGAATAAATTATATTCCAAGGCTGTTATGTTATTGTCTTTAAAAAAATATTGATAACTTGCTCATTCTTGTAGAATCTCTGGCTGAATGAACATAAAATGTCCATTTAAACTGTCTGTTTCTGTGAGTTACACAACATAGTGATGAAGTTTTTTGTCATCAGCCAATTGCCTGCTTTGATGAAAAAGTTAGTTGGGAGCTATTTACATCCTTCTGTATTTCCTTTGAGATTTTCTTGGAGCGAGACAGCACTGTCATAATCCTGAGGGAGAATCCATCTGTTTCTTGCCATTGAGGAAGCTAAATTTTGAGTTGACTTCAGCAGAAGACCCTTTCTCAGAACTGAACAATAAGGTATACTTATGCTTGGTATACCTAAGATTGAAAGGCTTAATACAGCACTTCCTTGTCTTGTGAGTAGGATACTGTGATTGAGATACATGCGAATTGACTTATTTTGGAGCATGCACTTGGATCTCTTATCCGGTAATTTTTATTTGGCTTCAGCTATACCATGCCTTTGAAAGTTACCAGCATAATTAGGAGTTCAATTGTTTCAAGAGAAGGACTGACCCTCCAAGAACAGAACTGCTAGAAGGAGTAATTCTACTGCAATGTCAACGCAGAATTTGTGGTCTGATGTAGGCTCCTGAATGTCTGTCCAAAGTGATCCCAAGAGTTGTCCTGTCAAAGACACCCTTTCAGAGTTGTCCTGAAGAAAAAGAGGGAGATGAATTCCAAATTCAGTATCCCGTGTCTCCTTTGAATGCATCCATTTCTTGAGACAGATTTCCTGTGTCAATTCACAAGAGCGTATATTTCTGATTCAGAAAGGTTTGAAATGGCATCCACTGAGTAACTGCTGTTCAGTGGCTTCCTCCAGTGATTTGAAAACTCTTTAAGAGTTGATGTGATACTTGGTTATGCCTACATTTTCATTCAAAGTAAAGGTTGAGTTCTTACGTAGTTGTGAATTCCAGGGTGATTTTTTTTTCTTTAAATGCTTCTACTGTTTTGCATATCATGAAGGAAAGTCCTGAAAACTTTAAAACATAACACTTTCCAACTGTTGAGATGCAATTGAGAAGAGTTCAGGACACGGCAGTGACAGATGACTTTGAATTAATCATATGCTTTCTGAGAGTTGAAGGCTTTAATTTACTTTTTGCATCTTTATTTGTGCTTGAGGAGCATGTAACTTCAAGAGGAAGATCAAATATTATTGATTTCTACTATTCTATTTCTTACGTGGAAGTGCCATTAGAAAAACATAGGAGGAATAGACAGAGAAAATCAGTTTTAAGGTATGCATAGTGTTGAGAAGATACTGGAGAAAGTGGAAGTGCCATTATATTTGACTACATGAGGTAGGGAGCTTAACAGAGGGAGCTCTGGGTAAATCTTGATGTGGATAGAAAACATCTTTATTAAGGGAAGCAAGCCTTCTTTGTACCTAGCCAAGAGCTGTGAGTGACATCTTAATGTACTAGTCTTCATAAAGTACTGTGTGCTAGCAAAGTAGAAATAACATCAAAGAAATGTTTTTCTACATACATAGGACGTTTTATCCCAAAACACCTCCTGTTAAGCTTACATTAACATGGAACTATGGCAGTTTTGGCAAGCAAGTGACAGAGACCATAGGTGCCACACATCAGTGCTGAGATGCGTTGCTGGAGCACAAGCAGCTGGAAACACTTCTCCCAAATGCACCATGGACTAATTACCTTTTCTGTTGCATCTCCCCTGCCTCCCAGCAGCACTTGTGTGTTCAGAGTTTTGAAAAGAATAAACAGTGTGAAAGTTCTCTAAATCCAGAAAATGTGATTTAGAGACTATCTTCCCCATCATCAAGTAATAAAGGCTTAATATTTGAGGATGTTTGAGGCGTCCCCGTGCTGTCTGCCAACCCAACTCTTGTGTTGCAGACCTTAAAATATCCCCTGCATTCCTGGATTTCTTCTGTTATTTCCTCTTTATAAATGTTCACTCTTTAGAAAATTACCACAAACATTTGCTCTGATATGTCATATATTATAAAATTCTTTCAGGCTCAGTGGGTAGAATGAAAGATGTTAAATCTAGGGAGAGGATATATAAAGGACAGATATTTGCACCAGCTCGAATGTACAGTGCTTAGTAATTTAATCCCTTGGTCCCTCTGGGATAGATAAGTTGGTAATATCTCCCTTTTGTAGATGGGGAAAATATGATGAGGTAAATAAGAGGATATACTTAACGTGTGCATATATAAACAACTCAAAGACAAAAGATTGCATTTAGGCCAAACTACTAGAAAAAGTTACAAATATTCAGGGTTTTTTTGTGGATGAGGACATTCGTAGCTACATCAGACAACATTAAGAATTTATAGTGTAAATACGCTTCAGGCACAAATCAATTAATAACTGGCAAAGGACTTAGTAAAGCACTTTCTCTGTGAAGGGATTATTCTGAAATTGTGTATGACTGCATTTCAGGCACCTTTCTTTTGTATGTTCTGGTATCAGTCACTGTCAGAAAATAGGAAACTCATCATATCTGGTCTATTGATTGTCCACAGCCACAAGTACTTAGTGCAAAACCAACCTCTTCTTACTCGGCACATTGTGGTACCTTCTGAAAACCTTCAATTTTCCTGGTATACTGTTTGTAATAAAGGCGTATGCTGTATGTCATGCTCTGCGCTGATCCACAGGCACCTAGCTGTAGGAGAGGAGGGTATTGCTAGGTCCAGGTGACTTATGGCAGTTGTTAGCTCAGAGCTTGCACCACAGTCATCAATCACAAAGCAAATCTGTGGTGTGAGGTTAACATTCATCACCAGTTTACTAAAATGTTGCTTAATACCCTAAATTAACCATGTCTCCAAGGCAAATTGCTTTACATTGTGGATAGTAGAATATTTCAGCTGCTGGTAATGCATTGTGCTTGTATGAAGCTTTTTCCATTCATAGATTTCCAAAACTGTCATAACATAATGACTCTAGATAGTCCCCTTGGGAGCTTTTGTCATGAAAACTGCAGCTTTTTCCTCCTACAATCTAGAAATCTAGTGGAAATTAAAAAAAACCCAGTTCTCTACCAGTGGAAGTTCCCTGAATTTCCTGCTTAGGCCTCAAGGAAATACGATTCTTGTACAAAGTTCATCAAGCAGTATTTTAAACTGTTTATCACTATCTGATGTTGGACTTCCTTATAATTCCTGGGGAGAGTATGAGCTCTGTGGCTGTTTGTCTGCTGACATAACTGCCCGTGCCTGGGGAGAGAAGACCTGTTTTTCAGTCCAGGCTGGGTGGAGCAGCCTTCAATTCATGAGCAGAAATGCACCTGAGAGTGTGCGTTTTGTTGAAGGATTATTTTTTGGGGGTAGTGTCTCTCTGGTAGATAAGGAGGGTTTCTGATGTTGTTGGGGAACCATTGTCACAGCATTTTTTGAGGCCCATCATTGGATGCTTTGGTTTCTTACATAAAAAGACTTGAGCAGGGTACTTTGAAAATGTTCAACTTCGAATTTCTGGTTTGCATTCAGAGGGAGAACCTCTTTAGTTCCATCACCGATGGTCAGTACAATGTGTATTATTGATTCCTCCAAGTCTGTGGGATTTATAAGGATCGTCTCCATGAAGTCTTAATTTAGGTTTTCTTGAAGAGAGTTTTTGGGTAGCTGTCCTTGTCCTAGACAAGATTTAACAGAAGCAATCTGGGAAACTTGCCTACACCAGCAGAAAGAAGTCAGCTTTTGGATGCAGCTCTCTGAAGGTGTACCTGTAGTCTCTGGATAACTTTCAGAAGTTCTGTTTTCTCAGTCCTTGTTCTCTTGTCTGACAGCTTCATTCTTTGTTTTCTAAGATAGGTTGACTTTTATTTGCAGGAAAAGGTAAGAGGGGAATTCTTTAGGAGTCTTGAGAGCTTTGGCAAGGAACTGTCAGGCTGTCAAATGGAAAACTGTTGCTTAAGACTGTCCCTCTGATCAAAGCAAGCTTTATGCTTACGGGAAACTTTTACTTCATTGTTTCTGTGTGTGTCCATCGTGTCCCTGTAAAAAAGGATTTTTATGTTTGTCCAGTTCCTCAGTGACACATTCTTCAATTTTATTACATTTTCTGGTGCTTCCTGTGTCTGTGAAGATATGGACTTTAGCTTTACAATTATTTTCCTAGACTGTGCCTTGAGGCAGCTGCAAAGAAAATGTTAAGCTAATCTGTTTGTCTAGAATACCACCATGCTGCTGGTTTGTCCGGAAAACATTGTCGTGGCTTTATGCAGACTGCTGTTACCAGCATGGATGTTGGCATGGGCCCGGCTTTGAGCAGGAGGTGGGACTAGAGGCCTCCAGAGGTTAACCCTAAATTAATTTAGCTTATGTAGTAAAGAGAAAACTTGAACCTCAGAATGTCTCTTTTACTTTTTAAACGGTGTGAAGGTTTGAGTTAGAAAAGGAATTCTTGGCCAGTTAGTAAAGCTCATGCTAATTTCCTACCTCTGCCATGTTTTTGTGGACTATCAGCAAGTTCACAGCTGTAGCTGAGGGGAAAAAAAAAAGCAGTAGTGCTATTCTGGGGGAATTTACTCCATACATCCCATTGAAAGGATCCTGTAATCAATCCACTCCAGAAATGTGGACAGAAGTTAATGGATGGTTTTACTGAAGTAGGGCCATGTAAAGAGACAAATGGTGTGTACTTCTAAACACGAGTCCCCATGCTCTGAAAGTCTGCTTCTTGTATGTGTTGTCCCTTAAACACATCTCTGTTACGTTCCTTAATTAATATCTCCTGGCAATGATGTTTTTCATTAGGGGCTGGTTGTTCCGTCTAGTTAGCTTCTCCTCTTTTTATCCCCTTGATGTTCTTTGCTACCTGTCTGCTGAGATTTGCACATGTGCCTGGGGTTTATTTCCTTTTTGTCTCAAAGGGGGATAAATGCCTAGTGTTTATGTACCTAGAGCTGCTCACCTTTAGAAAGTGCAGACGTACGGGTTGCCTATAGCTGATGTTTAGTCATAAGTGATGACATACCATAATTTAAAAAATCTATTGGGTAACTCTGCATCAGTTTTGAGTTGAGCTCTTGGCCTTTTTAACTTTCAAAGATCTCCTGTGTCACCCAGTCTTCAAAAATGAGTACTATCAACAAAAAAGTCTTCATTCAAACTCTTTGAATTGGTTCAGCTGTTGGGAAATGTGATGGACAGGGTGCATTACTATACCTGTTATTGTCCAGTTGGTGAATATTATCTTGGAGAAGGAACACAGACTGATATGTCAGATCTTCCTCTGCACAGGAAAAAAAAAAAAGGGTTGTGGGAGGAACAATGCATGAATTTGTATTGAAGTGAATGGGAATGAAAAGTTTGTCCTTATAAATGGTAGATTGTCATCTCTTTGACTTTTTTGAAAAGCTGTGTATGTAGTCATTTGATGCCTGCAATTGTTTTAAGTGGATATTTTCCTGTTGGAAAAGGATTTTGTGGTAGCTGCTCAGTGAAAGGAAAACTTCATTGTTTTTTAATAACCACTCAAGTTTTTACAGGTATATTACTTGACTCCTAGGTAGAATAGTCCTTATTTTCTTTGTATTCTAACTTTTTTCTTTTTTTTTTTTTATTTTATTTTTAAAGAAACGATTGAAAGCAGCAGAAGCAGAAAGCAAGCTAAAACAAGTGTATATACCCAACTAGTAAGTACCTTTTTGTATTGCTTTGTTTTCTATTTCAGAGGGTCTGGTGTAGCTGTTTCCATGGCCTGCCAATGTCATGTATTTGCTTTAATTACATAATGAGAGACATAGTTGAACAAACATGTCAGAAAACTATTAAATTAGGTTACCAATATAATGAACCTTTGCTGATGCTTGAATAGGCTTTAATTCCTTTGTATTTTAGCTGAGTTAATGCTAACCACCCTGATGCTAATAAACAACTAGGAGTCCTGTGGAAGAAAACACGGTAGCTCTGGTATTTCAAAGCTGGCTAGAACAAAGCAGCAGTCCTCCCAGTATGCTTACGCTGCTGGTTATGAGTGTGTAAAAGACAAAGCTGTTCCCACATGCTGACCTTCTACTTCTGGAACACAGGGTATTTCCTCCATGGGCAGCTGAGGACTTTCCCTTTGGGGCTTTCCTGGTTAGGATGCTGTGCAGTCATGTTGCTCATTTCCTTCATCCTATACAATGTTCCCATCCAGAAGCAACTGTTACTTATCTTCTAATTTTTATTTTTATACGGACTGGGAGTTGGGGACTTGGTAGCAGGTCAGCACGGTCATGAACAACAGGGTAGCTAATTAACTACTCAATAATATATCTGTTTTTATTAATTTTTGTCATCAGTGGATCACCAATGTGTGGTTGTTTCCTAATGTCATTTAGAGAGAGAGATATATAAATGTATATAGATAACTATATTAAAAATAATATATATGATATATATGATGTGTGTATATATATATATAAAAAAATAAAAATTCTTAGTAAAATGTGTATCTTCTTCTACATTTCCTCTGCATAACCCAGTCAACAGTTGTTATAGTGTTGGAATTTTAAATCTCCTCTATCCTTTCTCTTTTCAACTTCCACTCCCAGATACGTTCCCATATGTATTATCCCCAATAACTCCTCTACGCTTTTATGCTATCTCCTTTCAAATATTTATGAACTTCTACCATGTGTTCTGTTACTTAAGGCAAAACTAAGTTTTACATATTTCGCTTGCAATACAGTCTGTTATTTCTTGTGAAAATAGAGGATCCATGATTTCTTTTTTGGTTTGAAATATGTTGATATCTCTCAGGTGAATTTACTAAAAATCAGGTGTAATATTACTTTTTGTGGATGATGTTTGTCTGCAGGGGGACACTGGACATCAAATTAAACATGAATTCACAACGTGATAAGCTTGTAAAGCAAAAGCCAATGTAATTTAGACTGCGGATGCGAAAGGATATTGCAGGCAAGAGAGCCTAGTAGTCTTGCTGTTGCTCTTGGATTACAATGTATGTAGGTAGGGCTTTGTATTTGAAAGGTTATGGTGCTCACTTGATAATGGCTGTCTGGAGTGGTATCTTATCCCTCAACGCTGTATCTCAGCAAGATAATTCTTGTTGCTATCTAGAGAATATAATCAAATCAGCAACTTGCCTCTTTACTTCAGGAAAAGACTTCTGTCTCTACCCGTGTGGTTGCTATTTTTGTCTCTGGCTTTGACTTCTAGTCACGGTTCATTTTTGAGTGTTACACCTTAACTTACATATTGTTTAATTAATAAAATGGGTGTCAAATTTTCCTCCTCTTTCAATATCCTTTCATGTGTATCAGGAAAAGTAGCAATTGCGTACATGACTTATTTAATCCCACATGAATGCTTCTGCTCCTTTTTTGCTATTATTTCTACTCAAGTTTCAGTACAAGGTCTGGCACATAGGGAACGCATTGCATCTACATTATCTTGTGACCTAGAAGAAGATTATATTCTTGGCTTGTAATAGCAATACATGGTGTAGGGATCTAAATATCAATGTTATTGATTTGTCCTTATCGTGTTACTGAGCCCATTCCTGTTTCGAGGCTTGAACCATAATGATCCATTTGTCATCTCGAAAATAAATTACTTGATGTAGGCTGTCACAAGACCTACGCAGAAGCGTATCAGCTGATTGAGTGAAACCTATTCTAACAATAACTGGTGTAAAATTGTTTGCAAAGAGAGACCCTGGAGGATATCAGACTCAAACAATTTTATCTTCTTTTTTTTTTTTTTTTTTTTTTTTGTCTTCCACTGATAGGACTCTCATTTGTTCCCATGATGTTAATAGGAAAATCTAGGGAGAGGGGAGGACAATAATAAGAAAAACAATAGAAGCAGTCTTCAAAGATTATTTCTCATGTCACATACGTACTATACAATGAAAAATAACAGCTCTATGTGAAGCTTTAGAGTTGATATTTTTTAACTTGAGACTGTGCCCCCAATTTATAATGTGGGTAACTGAGGCATGGAGAGTCATACAGGTAATTGATGTGAGGTTACCAGAGTCCTAAACCAACATCCTAGATATTGGAAAAACATTTCTGTCCTAGATACTGGACAAACATTTCTGTGATCCTTCCAAGAACAACCATGGTTTTGGGACAGACGTCTGTAGTTGATGTGACTGAACCCAGTGTTTGTATGCATGGCTTTGTAATGCATCCCTTAGGTTGAAAAGCACTCGTGCTTTCCTGGTGAAAGGAAAAAGTATAAAATCAGTTGAATTCTGCATTCAGGAAATACTGAAAAAAATCTTTTAGTTGTTTTCTGTAGCAATTTCTCTGTCAGTGGGAGTGGTGTTAAATAAAGCAGCAGCAGAAGCCTGAATGCACAAAGAGATTCCATGTTCTTACATGCTTCATCCTGTTATCCACCAGCGTGAATCCACCAGGCTCGGAGACCTTTCTTGTTGCAGATGTAGCCTCAGTCTCTTTCTCTTTCTAGTGTGTACCCAAACATATTCTTCAGGCTGTTGTGGAAGTTATATTCTGGTTTTACTAATCTTACGGGCATCATATGTACTAGTTACTTCTTTTTGATGACAGTCTGGTTGTGTAGCTGGTGCTTTTGGGGATTAGGACATCTGCAAATCATGAAGGCTGAGACAAGCAATTTTGTGTGGCTTTTCTCTCTTTCGCTTTGATCTAAGTGATATCAGAAGGGGTGAGAACAGAAAGGGAAGAATGAAGTGCTCCATACAATCCCCAGTCTCAAAAATGTATTGCTGTAAAATGTAAATTTTAAATTTACATCTGTAAATGTAAATTAATACATTCTACTTACAGTATTTTATCTGAGAACCTCAAAGCACTTTGACAAGGTGCAAACACTGCCTTGAAAACACTTGTAAAGTAGGGAAATATTGTTCTCCCTACCCTGCCTCTTTTTTTAAGCGAATAGGGAAACTGGAGGAATAGGTCAAAGCTTTGGATGACTACAAGGAGCAACTGCTTAACAAGGTGAAGATAATTCCTTTGTCTTTTGGTTGGTTGTCCCCTGCCTGAGGAGCAAGACTTTTTTCCTTTCCTGTTTAATTGTGCAGAGGTCCATTGCAGCATGGAAAATACAAAGGTGTAATGCTGTTCTTTCTTTTGTAGCTGTGCTAGTTAAGATGGCAATCTTCAATATTTTGTTGAAGAAGGCTTCTCATTTTCAAAAAGCATTGTTTAGCAGTCATTAGAGCTGTTCTTAGAAGTGAGTATTTACAGTAACCTGTGATGAGAGCTCACCTCTCTGTTGTCTGGATAAGGAATCCAGACACTTGCATTATATGCCTAGAGGTAGATGGCATAAATGTTCCTTACAAAGGACGAAAAATTGTTCTTATTTCTGAGGCTTAATTCCTTAATTGTTCTGTTGCATCTAGCACCACTACAGTTTCCTGAATAACAGGAAACATTCACTGATGGTGTTAAGTTTATAGTTCTTTTTAACAGATAAAATTTTATCACTGTGCTGTGGATGAAATGCTAGCAAGTCATATAGCGAAGGGATTTCAGTGTTCTGCGTGGCTCAGGGTTATCTTCAGGTTGTTTTTTAGGCAGGTGCTTCAGTCCATGATGGCTGGCTTCCAGTACCTTCTTTCTGCATGTGCTTTATCACCTTAATATCTTTAGTTGAGACTGATCTCCTGCAGAATACAGCCCAGAAGTCTGCACTTTGTGATCCCTGTTCTAGCATAGCTGACTGCTCCAGCGCAATTGAAACCCATTTAAAAGACTTCCATTCTTGATGTAAGAATTGGAAATGGTAGTTTACCGCACCATCAATATTCTCACTACCTTATTTGCATCTTTCACTTTAGCTTCATTAATTGCCTAATGATTCATCCAGTTATTCATCTAACTCTCTTGTTAATAGCTGTAGCAGGCTTTGGTGATATCAAACAAGTTTAATTAACATATCATCAACAATTAAGAGCTTTTTGCTTCTGATATGATGAAGACATTAGCTGCCTAAATTTTGTTACTGTCACTGAGAAACTTGACCTCAGCTTTGGAGCAGGAGGCTTTCTGGTGCTTGTTGCAGCTATATTAATTGTACTATTCCAAGATCCTGAAGTGAAGTTACTGTTACAACTACAGCATAACAATTTTGTGATCAGTGTGATTTGGTGATCGGCTTTCACCCCTGCATGCCTTTCACTTGCGTTTGAAATACAAGTTTGATAAGGGTTGAAGAGAGGACGACGGAGTCAAGCCATCACCCTCCTTTCTGCACATGATCTTAGTACTTTGGATGTGCATGCCAATGCGTGCTGGCTTGTTCTGTTTACAACCAGACACATCAGGGCTTCATGGCATGCTGCTCAAAAAAACCAAAACCTTTTTGTGTGCTTTACTGATGGATTTAAGACATTTTTACCACATTTTTTGGAGGATAAATACATGTATAGAAGGGAAGCAACATGTCTGATGTTGAGCCATAAGACCTGGAGTGGAACCTTAGTTTTCTTTACTTCAGTCTTTTGCTCTGTTGAGCAACACTGCTTGTAACAGTGTGCATCTGTGAGGACTGTTTGTTTTACAGCATCTTGGTGATGTTTGCACATGGAGTTTGCTAGTGAATCATTGGCAAAAGTTCTTTTGCAGCAGGTTACTATAGTGACACCCCAGAGCAAAATGCTGGGTAGCATGAATGTACCCTCTTTCAACTTTCCCTTTGTTAAATGTGTCTGCAGATCTCCTACCATCTGTGGTGTCAGAACTTTGTGCCATTCTAATAAGCACCCTGAAACACTTTAATCCTTGTAAGAGCCAGGCAAATTAATAAGCAAAAGGAGAAGAAAACCTAATCAGGCTTGTTAATCTAAATGCCTTTGTTTTTTTTCTCTCTTCTCTGCTTCTTTTGGGCTGTGTATGGGCTGCTCAGTGTACTGAAGGAACAAACTATTTACAGTATTTCTGTGCTGCTTAGCCTCCTAAGCTTTCTCTTCTGCAGAAAGGCCCTGAACTTTACAGTGAGGAGCACTATCAGAATGCTATCTGAAGTTTTTCTTGGACTGGGCAAATATTCTCTTACCTCCTTATGTAATGTGTGCGTGGTCCTTGTACGACATTCACAGCAGAATCTATTTTGTCTCTATAGAAATGGGGCTTTACCGAGCTCTGTATCTCAGTGTCGGAGCAGACATTTTCAAATGAGAAGGATGACCGTCTGGCTTCCAGGGCAGTATAAGCTTTGCAGTAGCGTTTGGGGTTGTTCTGGAGCTGCAAGGGCCAGTTGTCTTCAGAATTAAGTCACTTGGAACTCCTTTGCTTTCAGGGGTCATTGCTGAGAACATGAAACCTAATATTGATGCCCCATTAGAAAGAAATTAATTTGGCCATATTCCCACAATGCAGTTTTTGCAGAGCTAGCCAGGGAGAAAAGTAAGTATTCTGGGTCACTGAAATCACTGTGACTCTTGGTGTCAATGTGCAGCTGATGTGTAAGAAAATGTGTTTTCAGAAAGCCATTTTAAGATATTTCTGCTTGAATAAGTGGATTCCAAATCATGGGTTTATTAGTTGGAAATAAAAGGACTATGCCCACTCCCTTCGGTCTTCAGGTAAGAGAATATGAGGGAAGTGTAACTGACACTACAATTTGGGTTTATGTTCAGAAGTTGGCACCAAAGGCTGCCTGCTTTTTGTTGCTTCTATAAGCTGAGCTCCTAACAGCACCTGGGAGTCCTTATGTGTTTTATAAGCTCCTTGTGTATCCTTCTCTGAAACTTCTTGTGTGACTTCTCCCATCTTCCTCTGTTCCCCAGAAGTCCTGTCCCTGCAGTATCGATTCTCTGTCCTTCTTGTTCCCTCTCAGGCCAAGGGTTTTTTGAATGCCTCCTTTTCCCCCTCTGACACCTCTTCCTCTGCAGAGATTTTGTACTATTCCATACTGCTCTCTATGCCAAGGTTTTGTTTGCCCTTCCATTCTCAGCTCCTGCCAGTAGCTTTTTTTTTTTCCCTCTGAGTCAACACTTTTAAGAAGAGTATAGGGATGAGCTGAGGTGATTCAGACATTGTTATATTAGAATGTATTAGTGACAGCCATCAATGCATTTCTGCTCTGTGGATGTTAAGCTTTCAGAATTTCTCCTTTTAGTAGAAACCTAAATGCTTTTTAGTAGAAGTGCAGAACATAGTTTAAGACTTGCCAGAAGGCTCATATTCATTAATATACTTATGTATACGCTATGTCCAAAGATGTAGTTCGACGTGTTGGGTGTGCTTATGTGAATTGTGGCTACATGATGCAAACCTTTGCAGTAAGACAATGTGGAAATATTTGTGACTGCAGTCTAGGGTTATCTTTCCCTGAATAAGGCAGGGGTTGACCTTTCTCCATCTACCTCTACTGCTCCTTCCCCCAGCCTTCTTTTTGGAGATTTAAATAAAATATCGCTCATGTTGAGGACTGAGAAAGATCTGTAGATAAGATCTTTTTGTCACCTCGATTAGAATGTCTGGAATAGCGAGAGTATCTTAACCTACCTGGCCTCACTGGTTTATTGTTTTTAAATGGTTTTGGACTCTTGAATGGCATCTAACTTATTATAGCTATTTTTATTATCAGCATTATTTAAATATTATTGGAGACGGTGTTTTCATGGAAGTCAGATATTGGTAAGTACAGCTTGTTCTGGAAGCCATGTGATAAACGAAATTTAAATCTTCAAACATTTTGGGCCATATTTTTTTTGTCACATAGGAAATTGCATGCCTCAATTAATGTTTGTCCTCCTCTTTGCTTTGTGTTTTAAGTAACAAGCCAAACCCCAACCAGATCAATGTAAATAATGTCAAACCAGGAGTGGTAAATGGTACTGGAGTACAGGCACAGAACACGGGAGCAGGACGGGCCTGTGAAAGCTGTTATAGTAAGTGACATGCCAGTATGGCAGTTGTGCATAGAGAGTGTGAATGCTGTGTTGCAAACAGTAAAATAAAAGCTGTGTTGTGGTGGGGGGTGGGAGAGAAGGCTTTGGAAGGGCAGGGGCACAGAATTTGACATAGCAGCATTTAAGCAAAGATTTTTTTTTTTTGTTACTGGCGTTACATTTGTAAATAAAATTATGAAGTACTAAAGAGGGAGTTAGTAAATGTCCTACGTAATTGCAGGTAGCTGTTGAGCAAAGACTTAAATCACCAAGGTGTGAACTTGACAATTTTTTCATGATTTTTTAGTAGATTTCAAAATATGCGGTGATATTGTATTTGGTCTGCTGCCTGATATTAATATATTGAGTTCTAATGATTGTGCTCCTTCATGAGGAGCCTTTAGAGATGCTGGAATGTAGGACTGTATGAGAAGTCAAGTCACAGATTTCTTACATTTTTTAGTCGTAAAATTAATGTATGGGGAGTTCCTGAAGACAATCTTCCTCTCTCTCTCTCTCTCCCATACTCTGCAGAAATTGTTGTCTACCAGTCTTGCAAAATTAGAGCTTTCAGTTTCACCGGCAGGAAATTTCCCATCCTACTAGTTGTTTTTTTCTGTTCGTGTTTTGACGGGGTTTATATCTATAATTATTTCTGCTGAAATCACAAGTACATTTAACAGTGGTGATGACAATGAAACCATCATCGGGTTTTTAAGGTCTGTTTGAGCTTTGCACTGTCTTTGTGTGGGTTTTCTTTGTGATGATTCTAAAGAGAATAAGCTCTGAAAAGTGATCCTGTTTAAGGATATATATAATTTCCACCTTTGTTATCTCTAGCCACACAGTCTTACCAGTGGTATTCTTGGGGTCCCCCTAACATGCAGTGTCGCCTCTGTGCATCCTGTTGGACATACTGGAAGAAATACGGTGGCTTGAAAATGCCAACACGGTTAGATGGGGAGAGACCAGGACCAAACCGCAATAATTTGGTAGGTATCTGCAAAGCAGACTGCTTGGTGCTCTTGCCTGGAAAGCTAGCTGCCATGCTATCTAACTAATTGTTCACTGTTCTTAAATATTTAACAACAAAAAGAATGCCTTCAGCCTCCATTGTTGTCCTTGGGTTTGGTATTTCATGTCTTGCAAAAGCTGGCACCTTAACTTTGGCTATAAGTAATTTGTTGCCAAGTACTGCCCTGAGAAAAAAAAAAACCCACATCATTTGTTTAGCAAACTAGCCATCAAATGCATGGGATAACTTAATGAAGATGGAAAAAACTGAAATGCCAGCCAGTGTTTCTGGTATTCGGTTTCCATGATTTTTGCTGTAGGCGGAAGAGAACTTTTTTTTCCATAAAGGAATTAATTATTTCCTGAAACCTGTTCCCTTTCCCAAGGCACATTCAAAATTACATACTCCAAATAGCTAGTGGCTTTTTAGAGATCCTGTATCTTGTTTTTCTACTTCATCCTATTTTTTTTTAATTAATCCTCCTTCCTTTTGGATAGGTTTTGAGTAAGCATTGTATGAGCTGCTTCTGTTTAATTTTTCCCCTTTTACTTAAAAACCAACATTCTCAGAATTTTTCCAAATTTGGTGGAATTCAGTCTGGAAGCATCTACGTTGAGCTGACTGGAAAAAGTAGCTGCATCACATGGACAGAAGGATAGTGCACACTGAACTTTGGTCTTAGATTAATTTCTTTCCTCTCTCCTAGTCTTTGCTATCATTCCCTTTCGATTCTATTTCTTTTGTTTAACCTCTGTCCTTTCCAGGCTTCTGCTTGCCTTCTGAAGCTACCTAATTGCTGAGATAACTGCCAGGTTTTATCAGCCTTAAACCTCTTGTTTGTTAATTAAAAAGTATGTAAATAGTCAGAGGGGAAAGCCTTGTTCTCCCCAAACTGAAATTTCCTCCTATTTTCCAGCCGTGGCCAGGTTTGAGATAACAAGATACTACTTTCATTATTTTATTGGTTGACTTAGTTGCTTTTCATGAAGAAATACTGCTTTTGCTCTCTGTAGGAGATAAACATCTTTCAGCATTATTCTTTATTACATGCAGTGGATATTTGGCAACTCTGTAAATGCATTCATTGAGTTCAGAGTAAGAATTAAAATGAAATTCTTGCAATTTTGAGACAAAAACCATCTTGCATGCTGTAAGTTTACTTTGGGAAGTGAGCTTGTGATGTATATTTTAGCCATACAGCTACTTTCTGATATTCCTCTCCCTCTTACAAATGCTTTTTAATAAGGAGTTTGCATTGTTATCCAGAGCAACTGTAAGCACCCAAAGTCTGAGAGTCTTTCTGTTGGCTCTGTAAGCACTAAATCATGTGATAGCATCAGGTAACTTCTTTAGGTCTGGCTTTTGGATCCCTGCTTTAAAACTTGGGACAGCACAGAAATAAATCCCTGTGAAGAGAAAATGTTTACCTTCATTTTATCCTTTGAGATATTTTGGAAGAAAATTCCAAATGTTGACGGGTAAGATTTGGGAAATGAGGAATAGCTGGGCTGAAAATATTTTAATCTGTAATACTGTTTCTGTTCTTACATCTGTGAATCAGTAGTTGAAAGTGATTTTATATTATATTCTTTCTCTTCTTTAAAACCACACTTTCTAATAATTATTTTTTAGAAACCATATTTATTTTTCTTTCTTTCTAGAGTCCTCATGGTGTGCCAGTACGAAACAGTGGGAGTCCCAAGTTTGCTATGAAGACACGACAAGCTTTCTATCTCCATACAACAAAACTGACAAGAATTGCCAGACGCTTATGTCGAGATATCTTGCGCCCTTGGCATGCTGCAAGACATCCCTATCTGCCTATTAACAGTGCAGCAATCAAAGCAGAATGTGAGTGGTGATGCAGCTGGGCACCTACTTGTAAAAGAGCCCTTTGAGATTCCTTTCCTACAAAGTTTGAGTTGCAACTTCTTGAGATGCTCTCTTGCTCACAGCTAGTGGTTTCACAAAATCTGGCTATACTTGCAGAGTGTTCTAACTGATTGCAGGCTAGACAAATAACTTAAATTCATGAGTTGTTGTTTGGTTTAAAATATTCATGTTTGCTATTACATTTAGCATTCTCCTGCATTTGTGTCCTTTTGCCAAGACATGCTTGCAACCTGTAAAATTCCTTTTGATTGAAAAGCTCTTTCAGGACACTTGAGTTATTCATTTAGTTTTACTATAATATCTAAATGTCTTTACCCTCTAATTACTTTTCTTTGTTTTACAGGCACAGCACGTTTACCTGAGGCATCAGAAAACCCATTGCTATTAAAGCAAGTGGTTCGAAAGCCCTTAGAAGCAGTACTCCGGTATTTAGGTATTGAAAAAAACCCAAACAAACACCACCAAACACAAAACCCCCAAACAAACAAAAAACCCTACTAGCTAATTCTGCTAACTGTTTCTTTTTTTCCATTCGGTTCTGGATTTAGATGCTGGTTCTGGACTAAAAAAAAAAAAAAAAAAAAACAAAAAAAAAAAAAACCCCAAAAACAAAAAAAAACCCATGAAAACCTTCCCATGAACGTATCCTTTTTCCTTTTCCTACTTAATTTGATGGACCTAGTGGCTCAGCAGTCCACTGTGGGCTCACTGAGCTGTATCAGAAACTTTTTCAAGTGAGGAGAAGGATGTGTTTGCTGTGGCCTCTGATGTATGTTGGGGACAAGTTACCATCTGCTATGGAGGCACAAACATAATGTTTTGGAAACAATTGGTCAGTCCTGGTGTTCCAATTTTTGAGCTGTCTGGGGGCAGTTCCTACAGTTGGGTCCTCCAAGAAGCCTCTCAGGTTTAGGACAGCACTGTGTCCCATAGCTTGTGAATCAATTGCTGGCTATTCTGTCTAGAGCTAGACAAGGGGTCTATATTTCCATTCTTTACTTTCTTCTTGGTTTTTCTGGGGGCAGGAGGAGGCGGTTTATGGTTTTCTTGAGGACTTGGGCCTCATCAGCTGATTTGTGGGGGAGTACTGAGTAGCTCTGTCCAGGACCTTGGTGTAAGTTTTAGGTGCTGGAAGAGGCCAGCTACGTGACATGCCAGCTCTGACTCCAACTGAATGCAAAATGATTTTCCCTAGTGTTGCCAGTTGCTAGAGATACCCTGAAGACATGTTTCAGGTTGCTACTGCAGTCTAACGTGAGTCTAACCACAGAAAGCTAGGTTGGACAGTGGTACTTTGAAGGCTTCCAGATTAACAAGGAAATTGATTGCCTTTTTACTTTGATAAGAAACACTGAAGTTGATTTTATGTTTCTTTGAACATTTTTGTTGATGAAATATTGTAAGGCTCAGGGTTTATTAAATTTTTACTGCTTCTCTGTTGAGTGTTGTACTTCTACTGTATACTAATGAGATACACAGATTGGGAAACTTTGGATATGTATAGTGCAACCAAATAAAGCCAACAGAGGGAGAAGTTTTGCTGTTTGATAAAATCCTGCTTTTCATAGTTGTACAGAATATAGCAGTAGATTTTGAGATTTCATTAGCGGTGTGTGAGGGTCTCCATTTCACTATTGAGCTGGGAGAAAGGAGTGAAAGAAACGGAGGGAGGCTGAGGGACTGGCGAGAATGTATTTTTGGAGGTGTCATGCTAAGTGTGCTTTAAGTTGTATGTTACTCTGCTGTTGGGGCTGCGAGAGAAAAAGTCAGTTGAAGGTCCCATTTGCTGTTGCTTGTCACTTTCTCAAAATCTTTTCAGTTGGACAGCATGTGCTTGATCTCTGCCTTGGCCAAAAGTTTGCGTTCAGACTCTGTGTGTTCTTTATGGTGGTGCTTTGAATCGTCACTTGTTTAGCCAGTTTAGCAATTGTATTTTTTACAAACCTTGCAAAACTGGCAAAGTTGTAATTTCCTCAGAGTTTAGGGGTGTTACTGCCCAAAGATGGCTTTTAATATAGAGCATGCCCAAAATGATCCCAAATTGTCAGAGAATAGTGTTTTGGAAATAGATACAAAGTGCTTTTGTTATCGACTCTTATTTTAGGATAATATTATGACATTGGTTTTAACATCTTCAGTAGACATGAATTCCTAAATATACTTAAAATGCTTTCTATAAATAGCAATCTCCAGTCAAAATTATTGACTGAGATAGTTTGTATATAAGGGGAGGTATACTTGGTCACCTTGGAAGTTTGCAGGTTGTTTTCAGAGTTATAATTCCAGTATGTTCACTAATAATAAAACCTCACCTTGCTGTTTTACAACAGAGTCTCATCCATGTCCTCCGAAACCAGATCCTGCAAAGAGCTTGTCCAGTTCTCTCAACAATCTGACTCCTGCTAAGTTTACACCCGTCATTAATAATGGGTCCCCAACTATCCTGGGAAAAAGAAGTTACGAACAACACAATGGAATGGATGGTAAATATTTTTCTGCAAAATGTATATTGTCTATATAGGCTTTTTCTTCTATGCTTTCGGTATACAAGGAGATTATTTAAAACTATAGTCCTTTATATAAATTCCAAATTTCTTATTCTTGAGGGAGGTTAATTTTTTCCTTTTACAAAAAGTCACTTGTCCCCTTTCTCCTTCAGGGTGAGATATATGATGTGTACTGCCTGGGTGGTGCATGCACATAAAGCTGCTGTGCTAGTGGAACTCTGCCTAGCTTGACCAACCTTGCAAATGGGATAGTGAAGGAGAAACGTCCCTTCAGTTTTTAAATGAGTAGTATGAAGAAAACCTTGATAGCTTTTTCCAGTGATGCTTCCTTTTTCTTTTGAGGTTTACAGCTTTTTTAACCTGTAGGTAGTAGCTGTGCAATTCCCAGGTGGCTTTGTAATGTGTGGATTATCTGGCTTTCAGCAAAGCTACCAGAGGCTGCATGTCATTGAGAGAGGCAGGCTGCTGCTTAGCTGAGGGAGGTAGACGTCGTGCCAGATCCGGCGTGGCATAAACCTGCTCCTGCCTTGTTCAGAACCAGAGCGTTCACTTTTGTCGGCCCTGTCACTGAGCAGCTCTGTGTAGTGGAGTTTGGGCTTCATCTCCACAAGAATAAAAAGCAAGGGAAAGGTGTTTGAAGTGGGAGATAGATGCAGGATGTTCCTGGCACGGACTCCAGGGCTCTGTTCTGAAGAGTTGCTCTTGCCTGAGAGTGTCGGGGAAGAGAAAGTGCAGTCTTTTTCTCAGATGAGGATAAAAGAGTCTGTTCAAATGGTCTTAACGGGAGTGAGAGCATGGAGGGCAGCTCTCCTTAACAGGGAAAAGGAGCAGTTGGTTTAATGGTGACTCTGAACAGGGAGGGAGATACAGAGAATCTTTCTCATTTTTTACCTTTAATTTTAACTTTATATGTGGCTTACCTAAAATATAATTACAAACATTTGATATCTTATTGTTTGTGTTTTAACATTAAGAACTTTTTAAACTGCTGCTGTTCAGGTTGCTCATGTGATGTTTTTCTCTTTTCTGTTCACTTGTGCTCTATCAGGCAACATGAAGAAGCGCCTGTTGATGCCTAGCAGGGGTAAGACCTTGAAGCTGCGCTCAGCTTATGCTAGGAGAGTGATTTTTAGTTTCATCTGCTGGCTTGTCTGTGCTTTGTGGCTAATGAGTCTGTGTGCACCTTCTGTGTCGATGTCTAAGTGTTCCTTGGGTAACCATTTCCACCCATGGTTATGCTGCTCACCTTCCAGGCTTTTCACATGCAGATGACAAGTCGCACAACCGTACTGAAGACATGAAGTGCTGTGTTCAGAATTGATTACTAATTCCTCAAGTTGACAGAACAGTTTTCTAGCAGTTTTGTGAAACTGCTGAAAGCTGTGATGGTTGGTTTGAAACTAGGTGTTGTTCCACTGTTTGACTTTTAAGAAATCCAAGTTTCATGTGTCCTGAACTACTTTAAATTCACATTGACCAAAAGAAATAGAAGACAGTATTCACACTGAATCCCAGGTTCAAGCCTCTATATTTTCCACTGTGAGTGGACAGTCTCACCGGTGAGACACTGCGTTCTCTACTTGCAGTAGAAACGGTTTTCAAAATTACCACAGGTTAAAAATTAGTCTGTTCTGACTACTTGAATAGACCTCAGAAGCTTTAGTTTGTGATAATGCAGGAAACGTACATATGATGTCACTTAACTAAATTCAACAGAACAGATCAATTTTGAATAGTTAGGATACACAAGTGTCATTGTGAGACAGGCGAACACAAAAACTTAAGCTTACGTGTTACCATGAAATGGCCCACACTGCATGCCCTGATGTTACGCTTTGTGATAATGGCTGAGATAGTGGATGACTGTTATCAGTATTTACGTGCATGCATATATACACGCATGTGGAGAATACAATAAGAATGAGGACAGTGATCGTTCTACTGCCTTGCTCTCTTTGGGAATTTATACCTTGATATCATGTTGCTGAGTTTTTAATGTGCTTTTCAACTTCTGTGTTTTGGGAAGAAAAACAAAACCCTGCTGCCTCGGTCAGTTTGGCTTCCTCGGAAGCGTTGTGCAGTAATGAGGGATGTAGATGCGGAGTAGCTCACTGAAATTCCACAGCTCCCAGTGACAACCTGATTATGGGCGTGCCTGCTGCTCCCTGCTAAATGTCCTCATCAGCAAGGGGACTGCTGAGTCACTCAGCAGATGACACACTTATGAAGCTCTGAGATGATGTGGCCCAAAGGAGGGAAGTGGAAGAAGAACTGACCCTTCCCTCAGGCTCTCTCTGTGTAGAGCACTGGGTTTGATAACCTGAGACCATTTACTTACTCGAAATGGAGGATTCTTGTTTTAGTGTTTTAAAACGTCTGTCTGCTGGTATACATATTTGATTAGATACATTTCAGTCATAACTGTTGCTGGAGCAGTTTGCAAAAAGAAGATTTTGGTGAAGTACCTGTTCAGGCTCCTCAGGATACATGTTTCTCTGAAGCATATGTGTATAGGTGTGCAGGGGCCGGCTCTCACTGAGCGCCTGCTGCTTTATCTGGTCGATCTGTTCTTAGCCAGCCACTGAAATACTTGGAGTAGTATTTGTTCCTATAACTGTTAGGCAGCAGAGTACGAATCAGTCCCAGAATCTCTTTACCTGCTGGGGTGGTAAGGTTAACTGGATATTCTTGTGAGCAGTTCAGCTTAAACTTGTTGGTTGAGATTTATTTGTGAATGGAAAATGTTGGTCACTCTGCAGTTTTGACATCTGGAGTATTTTCTGACCCTGGGTTGCTGGAAGCTTTGCTGAGACAGAGAGGGAAGGGAACCACCTGCAAAGAAACAAGCTTTAAAGAACTTGGATCAAGATCTGCTGGGCACAGGGAAACAGATGGTGGAAGTTAGATGGATCTATTTCTGGCCTGGAGCCAGTTTGTCCCGGTGCCGCTTAGCAGTGGTTCCCAGTTGCCTTGCATATGAGCTGGTAAGCTTTGCTGGCTGTGGGCATGGCTAATGCTGGTTTCCTGTGCTGTGCTAGAACTGGGAATGTGGTGCTGATACTTCTCCTTGGCTCTGGATGGAGTTATACAGGCTTACTAATTTGGGGTGCTGCTGGTGGGAAGGGAGAGGAGGAGTCAGAGGAGAGGAAGAGCACAAGTTGGAACCGTTGTGAAGAAGGGGTGAATGACAGTGAGAGTGATGAAGCCTTGTGACCAGAATTTAGGAGCCAATGAGTTAGTATAAAAGGAACGAAATAAACCCATCTATCCAGAATGACTGATATTTTTTTTTTATTATAACTGACCTAAAATAGAAGAAAAAGATTAATGAGAGTAAAACTGAATTGTTATAACCAGTCAGATTCTTCATTTACATAGCTCCTATAGATACTATGGGAAATTGGGGGTGGGGGTGTTTTTATGCTTTTCCTCTCCCCTTAGTGATACATGGTGGCATACTGGCTGGTTTAGGTCATTGTAGGAGTGTACTGCAAAGAAAGGCTGGTGTTAAGATGACTGAACGAGGACACTGAAAATACTCTTTCTGCACAGATTTAAGTGCAGGAAGACACTTTGTCCACCTACGTTGAAAGAGTTTTCAAGAAGCTGTTAACTTACTGCAATGTTATATGAATTATCCAGGGATTTTTGTTTCCTGCTGTTGTGCTGTGCTGGTGGCACCTGGAAGATATCTTACAGTTCGGACAGGTCACTGTGTCAAAGCCTCTGATATATGACAGTGGACAGCTAGTATGGTGGGCTTTAGCTGAAGTCTCTTTGCTGGTGATAAAAGCCTTTTGGTGCTGGGCTATTACTTCCAAACTTCTGGGGGAAGTATGTATGCTGTAAATTATGGCTGGTTGCTGAGCTGATTGCATGTGATGAGTTTGTAAGGCTTTCCTCATGGTCAGATCTTAAAGCAATATAAAATCAAGAGATTGCTTTGCAGGGAACGAGCCAGTTAGCAGCTAGTATTTTTGCTTAAAGCATTAAGATCCATGTTTATACGTATATATTGGTGGCCAGGTTTCTAAGGCACTTAAATTCCCATGGCACCTGCCTTCATTTAGAATTAGGCTGTTTAACATTGCTGAAAATTGAACTGTTCGTGTAGGTTTTTGGGTGTTCCTTCAGGCAGCACTGCTGGAATACTTTCATGTGAAGCTCTACCACCCCTTGGTGTTTAGGACGATGGGTGGTCAGTAGGTAGAATTCAACCCTCAGGAAATTTCATCAGTGAAGTTCCTGCGTAAGTGGAAACACCGTTCCTAAATGTGTCCAAACAATGACTGAGGGTGCAGGGGTTGGAGACAGAAGACCACCTAGTCTATGTGCGGATGTGGGCTGGTCAGGTTGAACTCTCTGTTAAGAGAGGTAGTAATGGGAAGCAAGGAAAGGCTGGGAAAAGGGGAACCTTGGCGGTGAGATACCAAGGAGGAAAAAGGAAGGAGACTGTTGCTAGCGGGCTGCGGCCAGAACTAGTTAAAACTAATTATGGAAATGTTGGAAATTGCTGAACCTTATAAAAGTCCTCCAGATTTTTCCTTTGGAATTTTCTTGCTTCCTTATTTGTTTTTTCTCTTGCTACTGTAAATCCAGCTAAGTATCTTTAACTTTTCTTTTTCTGAATCATCCCTGCTTAACCCTGGAGAGCTGAACTTTTTCAAGGTTTGAATATGATTTGTCTGGCCAGGCACTTAGAGTTTCAACTGGTGCTTGAATTCCAGGAACAGGAAAATATTCTTAATCTCATCTCTCTTCTCTCCCTCCACTCTATTTCATAAGAAGGGTGTAGTCATTTCATCTGTTTTGTTTTCCTCTTCTTTAAATTGCATTGGCGGCATCATTAGGCATACAATGGCCTTCCCAATTCTCCTTCAGCATTAGGTTAGCATGGACAAACTCCTGCAGATTCGTATTTTTGGAGCATAAAAAGTACATGGAGTCTCATAAGCTGTCACATACAGTGAGATGTTAAAAATTTATTAGTTTATTGCTTTTTCATTAATGTTCTGGAGCTTGGCTGACAATATTTGCCATGAAACTTCCTCTAGAGACATACAGAGGATGATTTATGTTCTGGACCCTGTTTACTTTTTTCATTACAGCTATGCAGTATGGGGTCTATGTGATACTTGTCTATGCAAATTCCTACTGGGGGAAGGGAGGGAGCATTGTTAGATTCCCCCCCCCCCTTCTCTTTTTACACCAGCTTTAGGTTTCATCTAATCAAATTTGTTTTTCAGGGTCATCACATGCACTCTAAAATTGGCAGAAAGAGAGAGAGCATGAATGAGTAGCTGAAATAAAGGGAAGGCTTTTCCCAGCAACAAACTTGCATTGATAAAATGGTAGCGGATCATATGCTGAAAATTGGAGAGGGTTTATAGAAGAGCCATGAAAACGGTGAAGGGACTGGAAAACACACTGTATAATGGAAAATGCTTTTATCAAAGTGGAAGTTGTAGATGTTTGTCTCTGCTGACAGGAGCAGCAGAAGTGTAATAATAGAGGGCTTTTTAGTCTAGCTGGGAATGGAATAATGAGCTGCAGTAGCCAGAAGGTACAGTAGAAAAACTTTGGCTGGAAACAAGCTGCAAATTTTTGAGTGAGGTTAATTAACTGTTGGAATACCTTGCTTCTGCTACTGGGGATTTCTAAACCAAAATGGAACGTTGATCTAATTTAACGTGTTCTGGTTCATTGTTTCTCACCTCCTTTCTCACCTTCATATTTCCCCAATATGAATAAACTCCTAGAACTGGAAGCATTCATCAGCCTAGCATGGCATTATCAAGAGAGAAGCATGAAAGTGGAAATACTGTTCTTGATCAAAAACATCTGTCGAGGTGGGAATATAAGGAAGTTCTCTAGCATCAGCTATGGAGGTGACCAGACTTATCTCAAAGGTTTTTTCTGGCTGACTTAGACCTTGCAGAAAATTTGGAGTTACCTGTATGCATAAGTTGCATTAAAATTCTGCCTTTATCAGCAGTGGCCCTGGCTGTCCTTCCAAAGTCAAGGATAATCAGCCAAAGGAAATCTGCCCAGGCAGGAATGACTGTAAACAGCAGGGAGTATTGGTCCTTTAATGAATAATGTGATACATGGGGTACTGGGGAAAAGTCCTGGCTTTAACTGTTGATATCCGGACCAGAGTAATGCTGACTAGTGTCAAGAGAGAAAATGTTCAGTGCTTCATAAAGGAATGACTGTTTCTTGCCAGCAGCAGCACAGCTGGGAAGGATGACAAGTTGCTTGAAATGCTTTTTGGAGACCCCAAGAACCGTGTGCCTGTGCAACTTCCTTCCTTTAGATTATATGCCAAAAGTACAGGTTGTTTTTGAGAATTGTACTTAGGATTTTGTATTCAGATGTTAAGTGAAACTTTTTTCGCTTGCCTTCAGCTTAGCCGTGATACTGTGATTAGTTTTCTTTTGGTGTTATGGAGAAAGATCTGGAAATGAAACCAGGAGATGGGCATCATGCTTTATGGATCAGCTAGTGAAAACCATTTCATTTATGAGGGATGGCATGGAGTAAGATGTAAATGTTGATTTGAGTGAGAGGAGAGTGCATATCCCAAGGCAATGGTAGGGAACAGGTGTAATGAATATGAGAGGAAATGGACGCATAACAACGCAAGGGCAGAATTGCAAATGCCCCTGATAGTACAAAGCCTGAACTTGTAATTAAGTGGAATCTACATGTGTGATATATATACACACACACGTTATATCTGTATATGATGTGTAATACTCCCAGTTCTAAGAACAGCAAATAATTCAGTGGTTTCTAGTTTACATAGCTTGGATGAGGAAATCCTAAAGCAGTGAGGTGCATGGTTTTGTTGCCTCTTTTTTTAACCACTTAGTGTCTTGCAGCCAGACAGAATATACAGTGATGCTCTTTTAGGGATGCGGGTGGACAGTATTGATTGACCGAACAGCAAGATAGATAGTGGCTCTCCATTCTCAACATACTTGTCCAAGGGTAGCTACTGACTCATTGTAGTTGGATGTCACTGCCCAGAAGGTATTAGTAGGGTCCTTGAAGTACTCTTAGCAGAAGGTACAGCGTTGCATGAACAAACACATCATCTGTGAGGTACTGTGAAGCAAATTAATGTCAACTGTTAGACCAAGCATTTTAGGAAGTACTGTCCAAATCCAATGAGGTAAATGTGCAGGAGGTGGGTAACGAACCACTATTTACTCATCCAAAATTAAAGCTGCTCTTTGTGGAATCTCTCATTTGGAGTTACTGTTTGTTTAATGTTGTCTTGGGTTTATCTGTCCAACAAAGAACTGTGATCACTTCTGTGTTTCATTACAACCAAAACAGTCTAGTCTGTGTTTCTGTATTTGTTGCATGGGGCTGGGCTACTGTATTCTGAACTATGTGACTCTTTCCTTTTTTTAACCTTAAATCTTTTTTTTCCTTTTCCTTTGCCAATCTTGGTAGGAACTTATTTAGGTAAGTAAATTGCAATTTTGACATTGTTTTTATGTACAACAGAATTTTAAGAAAATGTTAGTCTAGGTGGCGTTTGGTACAATTTATGCTCTGTTCTGCTTGTTGCACTTACATTCCTGAAAGTTTATAACCTTTGATTGTTAGAAGGTGGACACTCAATCTGCTCACAGCAGTAACAACTCTTGGCAGTTTAAGAGAGAGAGCACTACTAAAGCATTCTTATAAGCTTGCAAAAACTGTATGTGTGTGTATGTCAACACACAGAGACTACTTCAAGTGAACCAATAACTTGGAAGTGAAATCCTTGTTCATCAAGCCTCATTCATGCATGAATTTTTGTATTTTTTTTCTAGCTTGCTCACAGATTTGGTACTGTTGATGTTTTTGTTACTGCTGGGAAGGGTGGAATCCCAGGAGGAGGATTACATTTGGAAAAGGAAAATGCATATGAAGAGTGTATGGATTTTTAAAAGCAATGTATTTTAGTATAGTAAACTTGCTGGTTGTGAAAGCGTGTGTTAAATTCTCTGCGTTCGTTATGACTGAAGATGTGCTTATGAATGTTACTGCATATTGCATGTTCTGCATGATACTTCTCTTTGGTAAACAGAAGTTAAAAACAAAATGCCGTCTGTGACTAATTGCTTGATGTCCTGACTGGTTTTAAAAAAAAAAAAAAAAAAAGATTAATTATGTTAATATGAGATGAAGGACCCGTATTTTTGTGTGTGGTGGATATGCTGAAGGTTGGAGTTAGTAAGTTTGAGTAAATATAAATGTAATAACTCCAAGTTATATCCAGTGGCTGGAAGCTGGGCTACTCTTCCTCCTTGGTACTAGGGTCAGCTCTGGACAGTCGTCTTCTGCCAAACTATGAAATGGTTTGTAAATATACAGGCAATGGTGTGTATGTTCAGGCATGGAAAAGCACTGGAAGATTTCTACCCAAGTAGAAAAGTGGCCATGGTTGGTGCTTATTCTGCAGCTTCTTGATGCTTGCTGTAGTAACTTAATGGAAATATCCCTGCACTCCAGTCTGAGCTGGGCACACTGCTGAGGGTTTAGGCTCTCCTGCTTCTCGAAATGGCAGTTGTGTATTGTGTGGAGTTGGCAAAAAAGGAGGCTGAATTTGTGCGGTGGGAGTAATTTTTGAATGCTGCCATTCAGATGCTGAGGTCCTCTCACTGGACTCACGGGGAATGGGACTGGATCAGCAAAGAGCATGCATGTCTACTCTCAGGCTTCCAGTGGGACCAGATGTGCTGGTTTGCTTTTCATTGGGAAATTAGATTCCCCCACTCCACTCTTGTTGTAGGGTGCTAACTATTCCCTGCTCCCGTGGCATGCTCTTGGGGTGGTGCTCTAGCTGCTGCAGGAAGTTTGGGTATTCTCTCATTTTAAATGTAACAAATCTGAAAGCATTAGATCAAATGACACGAGATTGTTGGAAAAGAAACAGGTTGGTTGACTGAGGGGTGGTTCCCCACATCCCCAAAAGATAAAGCTGCAAAGTAACAGTAGTAACAGACTTGCATTTGCTGTTTGTGATAGTCCTTCCCCACCTGCCTTTTTTTTAGTGAAAGTATATTCATCTGCAGCTTTGATACTTGAAGAATGAAAGGATCATTAGGGCATAGTAACCTGCTGTGTCTGGTTTTGAGCCAAAATCTCAGTAGTTGTGCTTATGCTTGAGGAACAGTTCTGAGGTCTTTGTCACTAAGTTGTGGGGAGTGGAGGAGGCATGCTCTGAGGGTGTCAGTTAACCTCTATACTGTGATTAGTTGTTTTATTGCCATTTCAGTAACAAGGTAGAATCGTCTGTGGCAAAGGACATCTATGCTTGTCTGCAGACATACCTTCAATTTACCTTGTCTACGTTTTATCCTCTGGGACTTCCTCTTTATTTCAGTGTATAGAGGAGAGAATTGGCAGGAGGAATTGAATAGGAGGAGATTTTGTAGGACTTTGGTTTTTTTCGGTGCTATGGGAAAAAACATTTAATCTTGAGTTTTCAGGCTATATTTCAATTTCTTCGGCTGCAGAAGAGTGGAAGATCTGCTTAGATTGTAGACCTTTACTCTTCGTGGTTTTAAAGGTTTGATCACCTCCTTTTTTTGATTGTTGGGTTTTTTCCCCTTATTTGGAGGAGTTTAGTGTTGTTTCTGATGTGGAGCTATATAAATTCAAGCACTTGGACCTTACATATCGTCAAAAGGAATATTCACACTTTCTACCCTGTGGCTTCTCTACACATCCCTCCATAAAATAAAGACAGTTTTTTCCTGTAGAGGAGCTGCCAGAACCTTGTTGGATTTTGCTCCTGGTTTATAGTCATATGCTGTCCTACTTTTTTAACCTGCTTGTGGATGCGTGTGTGTGAGAAGTCTCTCTCAAACCTGGATCTGTGAAAATGGAGCAAGCACCCTGGGGAGAACTAAGTTTCATATGGTGAGTTACCTATCTGTACCACTCCTTACCCAGAGATGGAAAATTGTTTAGTTCTTAGAGGTGCCTGTCTCACAGACCTCATCTCTTGCACAGAAGCCACCAAAAACTTTTGGGTGAGAATCCATTGTTTCCAGTACAGATGCATCCTGGTGACTTGACAACTGTTCTGCAATGGTTTACAGATGTTATGCTGTATCTCTGCATCTCTTTGGTGACCACTGTGGGTAAAAGTTGCTCATTTAAAGCGGTGCTTCAGCTGCATATGCTTTTAGTGTGAGGTGGTTTTTTTTTTAATTGCAAACTGAAGCTAGCCTTTTTAGTGTCTGTTTTTATATTTATTCTTTCAAACTCCAGTTATCAAAGTGTGACTAAAGGGAAAATTCACAGATAGGTAAGATTAATATGCTAATTGATACCTTATTACTGTGATAGCGAGAGTATAAATTGTATTGAAACTGTAAATTTGTTTTGTGTCTTATTTTACTGGGGCAAAAAGTTGTCATGGGCAGCTTTATCCTAGAAGTTACAGCTTAGGGGGTGAGGCATGTCCCTGTTGTAACTGCTTCTTTGCTGTTTGAGGGCTCTGAAGCTTTGGGGCTCAGAGTAAGTGGTAGTTCTGCTCAGCCTTCTCTCAGTTTGTGTCAGTCTCAACATCTCTTCTCACCGTGGAATATTCTGGGTTAATTCTGGTGCTTAGGAATAGCACTGTTTACTGTCTGTTTTACATCCAGCAATAGTCATCGCAGCAGCCACGTATCAGCTGCTCCTGTTTGCTAGTCTTTTCTGGCACCAAGAATGTTCTTAGCACAAGAAAAGAGCTGATCTGGAGTGTGGTTAAAATGAAATGTGTGGCTTCAATCCAGGGACTAGCAGGAGTTGATTTACATCTCTCCGAGCTCCTGTGAATGGAGAAAATGTTATCTTTCTGTTATGGAAGGGGGAAGAAAAAATAAGTGCTAGAGCTTAGCTATGAAGCCAACAGATTCAGGTTGTGTCCTGCTGGCTGTGCTGTTTCCCAGAATCCATGGAGCTCTTTGTCCATCCATCTCAAACGGCTGCTCGCAGCTGTGTTTTGGATGCGGTTGCTGCTCCCATGTAAAAAGGAGTGATTATCTGGTGCCTACATTGCCTTTGTCAACATCCAAAGGTTGTAACTGGTCTTCTTGCTTGGTGCCTGGTACATCTGTTCTACAGATTTAATGGAAATCTTTCTGGCAACCATTTCTTCATGTCTGTGGATACTTAGGCACAAAATTTTGCAAAAATTGAAACTACGTGTCTTCATGTTTGAAGTAGCTAACAACATAAGTCTACACAGAATGGAAAATACACTTGGTATAAACTGTTGATTTTAATGTGGTGTCGTGATACTCAATGCTCAGAAAATGTACCCTGTTCCGCCTTCCTCCCTCCCGATACTTTGCTGTGCCATGTGTTTCCTGGCGTACTTGCTGTGAGTACATTGTGTTTAGTTTTACCAAGGAGAATCTCAAGGAATCTGTTGAGTGCAGACCATCAGCTGTAAAAGTTCATTTTTGCTGGATTTTTTTAAAAAGCTTTGCTGTTTCATCACAGCTTAACTCACTAGCGATAGGAAGTTTCAAAAGTCAAGCTGGGGGGCTTGCTATAAATGTGAAAGCAGAATTCCTACTGATAACTTCTGCAGCCAGTGACAGCATTTGCTGATGCCTGTCCTGTAGTCCCTGTTGGATTTGATGTACTGACATTTTGGTTCTCAGCCAGAAGGGGCTGAGAAAGATGGTTTGGTGCACTGATGTTAATGAAATGGTGTTTTCTGGGAGCATGCATCTTAGAAACTAAATGGTGCTAACAAAAAGGTTTATTAGGTTTCTCGGTCCATTCCGTGCCATACCCTGCTGCCTTATAGCAACACATCATTCTCTTATATCCCAAGACCTTTGTGTGTCCTGCAGGATCTCATGTATGTACTGTTTGGTACATACACTATGGCAACATGATAGGGTATCGGACAGTATAGCAAATAAGCTAGTAAAATCAAGCCATTGTGCTCTGTGGCTTATGGTGCTGTTTGTGGTACTGGGGAAGGGCTTTGTGTGATAGCTGGAGTTGCTGTGCTCTGTGACTGATGGAGCTATGCCCATGGAAGTATTTACTTGTGGTAGGTTCAGCAGATACAAGCTGTTTCTTAACAGCTTGTAGCTAACGTCTGAGCTGAAGAGTTCCCTGGGGATCCAAGGATGATAGGAAAGACTTTATTTGTTGCTGTCTTGACAGTGTATAATACCTTCCACTTTCTCCTCCTTGATGTCAGTAAATTCCTCCAAAACTAAAACAGAATGCCAGATTTTTCCCATGACTTGAGGAAAACCTCAGATCTGAAAGAGGAGGTGTACTTTTAGCAGTAGTTGGAAGAAAGGTGTGAGTAAACGGAGAAAAGACTGAGCGAATGGAACATGTTTTTAACGTGGGGGCTCTGCTCTTCAAACCATGTTGTTAAGGAAGCTCTTTTCTCAGTTACCTTTCAAGGAGGGGAGAAGTTAGTTTGGTAGACAACTCTTGTTTTAGCAAAACAACACAGTTGCAATCATAGCTGCGTGTGTTTTGATTTTGTACTTTTTTCTGTCTTGGAAAAGCAATGGTCTTACCAGCTCTATTCTCTTTCCTGTTTGTTAGGTCTGCCTAACCACGGACAAACCAGACAAATGGTAAGAGAATGTTCATTTAACCAAAACAGGGAAAAGAAGAATTATTAACCCACGCTAGATAGAACACCCCATTAAACCCTAGTGTTTCACTTCCATCTTTGCTGTTTGCAGCTGGTCATACTTCCCAATTAATTGAAAAGTTAAAAAAATATATATATATTTTGGGGCATATGAAACATTGAAGTGGTTAAATACAATTTAAACCTCAAATCTATCTATATAAATGAGATTCTGTTTTGAATGGAACATTTTGTTTCTGCTCATACAGAAACCGAGTGGCTGTTTATAGCAAAGTTCTCGGATGTGTTTCTAGGTGGAATATGTTTCACTGAAGGAGGAAGGCTTAACTGATGGAAGGGTTTGTTTAGAAAACAGTTTGGTGGTTTTTTTGTTTTGTTTTCTTTGGGGTTTTTTTGTTTGGTGGTTTTTTTTTTTTTAGGAAGTTGGTGTGCAAGTTGTCTGCTGAGAATGCTTGGTTTCTATGTTTGGTTTTTTGGTTTTTTTTGGGGGGGGGTGTTGAATAAAAATGATTCCTAGCCTTTCATCCATTATGCTGAGTTTTATCAAAGGACAGAAGCAAATAGCCAGTCTGATTGATGCGTCTCTGGCAACATGCTTTCTCATGAAATTCACCTTGGTGTGAAGGGGCCAGTGTAAAGGCTGTGCATCACTTTTCCCCCTTATGCATGGCTTATGGGAGAGAACTTCAAGCATAAATGGTGTGGGGGGGGGGTGGTGGTGTCCCAAAAATGATCTTCTGGTGTTGATAAAGTGGAGCTTGCCTCATTAGGTGAACTGCCACGACATATTAGTGTCAGTAGAGTCACTCTGACATGGGTCAATCAGCAGCAGGTATGACTGATGGTCACTGAATGGTGATCACAAGCATTATTAAATCTAATAATGCTCTCGGATAGTGTGCAGTATCATGAGGGTAGGCTATAACTTGAGCATGCTAGTCTGCTTGTAATAACGCAGCATTCATTTGGTTTGTTACTTGAGCATCTGATATGAAGTGGTAAATTGTATTCCTCCTTGAATTCAGCTTCATTTCTTGTCCCTGAGGAGACTGGCTACTTGTTTGTGTCTGCTGAATAAACTAACTCAGTGCGGTGGGGAAATCTGTGATGACCTAACACTTTTTAGGTGTTTCAGGGTGAAACCCCTGAACTGCCCTGATTTTTGGTTGCTTGATAAAGTGTGATACTGAACTGAAAATTAAAGGTCCACCTTTCAGGATGTACCATTTGAAACAGATGGCTCTGTGCAGGTAGAGAAAAGGCAACCTGGAAACACAAGGGTGCCCCTTCTAGGTATTTCCAAGAACTTTCTCCAGAGTTGTTCTCCTGTGTACATAGCACGTGCAGAGAAAATATCCTTCACAAAACGAATGAAAGGATTTTCTTGGAGAAATCTGAAGGGGGTAAAAAAAAACAACAGAAAAGCCTTTTATTTGAAACCTTTTCCTTAATAAACCTCAAATATAAAAGCAATCCTTGAAGAATTTCAGTGGTCTGCTGTGGTGCCAAAGTTGTCTTGTATAACATGGAGCTGGGCAACTAAGAAATTAAATCCTTATTGCACTTGTATATAACAGCTTTAAAGAGCTTAGGATTTTAAAAGGTGGGATTTTGTTTGTTTAGCTCTAAAGCCCTAATTTTCTACAAGAAGCAGATCTTGCTAGCACAGTTGATTAAGGCTGGTCAAAAATCTAGTCATCAATCATTTTTTGTTTTCTCCTCAGATAAAAATGAGATAGACACAGGGTTTTGTTGTTTTTTTTTTTTCTTGGTCGACAGACTGAAGTCTTCCCTTTCTAAGTCAAAGTGTTAAAATTTGGTTGAGATTTTGCCATAACCTGACACTTAAGGACTTGGGTACCTCATGTCCCCACTGGTCCTTTTGAGGTGTATCTCCCAGGCCAGACGTCCCTCATGTGCACGCTCAGTTTCCCATTTTGTGGGCAGAAGGGGAAGCCTGGGTGCATCTGGGGAGATGGTCTGACCTCGGAGGATGGCCTGTGAAATACTAGAATTAAATTTCTACTGGGGTGTTTTCTGACCAGCTTTAATTTATTCATATGAAATTTTCTGGGCCCTTATTTTGCATCTTTCCTGACTTGTCCAGTGTTACTGATTTCAGTGGGATTTCTCAATGTGCTAATCAGCAGGAAGAGGGGCAGCAGAACTGGACTTCAAATGATCAAGGACAGCTGCATTTGAGAAGCTTAATCCCTTGCTCCCTTGCATCTGCACCTCTCTTAATAACAGCTCATGTTTTTCCAGTTGAGTGGAAGGGGGCTACTGGGGGTCTGGAAAATTATACCTGTGTTGATGCACAAAGCAAAAGTATTATATATGGGAAATCTGTGGTGTTAAATGCTAAAAGGATTTTATGATGAAAGCTGCTAAGCTTTGTAGTTCTAGATTTGTTTTCAGCCACATATTTAATATATCATTAAATATTAACCTTCCTAGAACAAAAAGGATATGGGTAAGTTTGGTACCCCAGAATAACTGCAAATTCTGGTTTTTATATTTGATTTGCTGTGTAGCTAGATTTCCTTCCCTGAAATCTAAATAGAGTTGCTCTAGATTTATGGTAGTAGCTGAAATCTAAGTCTTATGCTCAATCTTTCAAACTTGATGTCATCTTTCAGACACAAGCAACAGATTATTGGTAATGCCTTCCATTTATTATCTGTCCTGTCGCTGGAGTATTGCTGTCCTATTGTATATTGAAGGTGCCTAACTTCTACTGCTTGTGGACAATTGCTTTTATGTGAATTCTGTGTTCAGTCATGGGCAAGAGGGAATATATTTACCAGAAACTCTGAACAACTGATATGAAAACTTTAATTCTCTTTTCCTTTGAGTGCTTATCACATGCTACCACAGGTTTGTTGCCGTCCATAATTGTACTTTTTTATGTATCACGTTAGGGACCAAGCCGAAACTTGCTGCTCAATGGGAAATCATACCCAACAAAAGTCCGATTAATTCGTGGTGGATCCATGCCTCCAGTGAAAAGGAGGAGGATGAACTGGATTGATGCACCAGACGATGTTTTTTACATGGCCACTGAAGAAACCAGGTAGGAAACTTGGTCTTTTCAGCGGATTTAAGGGGAGGTCTTTCGGTTTGTGTTCCTTGTGGGTGCTGCAGCTGATTTGGTGGTTAGACAAGGATCTCTTCAGCAGATCTGTTGCTACAAACTGAATGCAGACACCACTGCTGGTGTTTAGGTGGATAAAAGCTGTGATATACCTAATTGTGTTTGATGTGCCTAATCATGCACTTGCGTTCCAGAGAAAGCAGATTCTTCCTCTTCCAGAGCAGTTCCTGTAAGAGATGGGCAATAAGGGGAGGAAGACTGAGGTGGGGAGTTCACCTGGTTCAGACCCATAAATGCCTTTGGAGGTCCCACCGCAGTGTCTCAGTAACAGGATAGGGGCCTTCTGGCACACGGGTGATGCTGAGGAACAGAGCCACCTATATACATAGAGCTCTGCACGCCCTCTTGCATGCTGAAGTCTCTTGTATTACCTCTCAGAATGTCTCCTCATGTGTCTGAGTATTGAAACCTGCAAGTGACACAGAGGGTTTTTGGGGGCTGAGTTGCTTCATTTCTCTGGTGGTTTATATTTGCCACCAGTAGCGGTAAGATTTAGCCCTGCAGTGTCCATCTTCCTCCTTTGGTGGTACTGCTTCTGCTAGTCCTTCTTGTTGTCTGCCCACAGGATAAAAATAGTAAAAGAAACTTTCCTTGCATGAGTTTCACTTGAAAGTCTGTTTACAGGCTGCTGACAGAGCGACAGCTATGTGGCCTGATCCCTAAAGCAAAGCTTTTGTGTGCGTGTTCCCAGTACTGTGTTATTCCTAGGAAGGGAGGACTGCTCCTGGGTGTGGTCAGAACGGCAGAGACATATGTTTGTGTGGTTTCCTCCCAAGAACTTGATGCCTCTCTCCTGGGTAACCTTGAAGAAGGTCAGAGCAAAGCTGCAGCCCTGCTTTTCAGCCCTCTCTGCAAGCAGGGTGCTCTCTGGCTTTTGTCTGTGCCTGAAGCCTGGAGTTATCAACACATTTAGTATCAGTGCCCCAACAGGCAGAGAAGCACTCACCTTTCCCTCCAGTACCTAGCAGAGATGGATATGCGAATTACTGGATGTCTGAGCTCTTACAAGTGACCAAGGAGGCCAGGAGTTTTTGAGTACTTTGTCCCTTCTGGTACTACTAAATTTGGCGCTACTCTGAGTATTCATCTGTCCAGAAAGAAGTACATAGTCAGAGACCTGACGTCCCCAACCTCCTCCTTACCCTGCAAAGCATTTCAAGTGTCAAGTGACTGTTCTGTGGACCTAGTATCAAAGATGGGATTCATAGACAAACTGAGACTGGTAACATTCAGATTACTAACTGCTGATCTATTGGATAATCAGATGTCAGTGCAGGAAACCCCCTGTTAGAACTCAGAAGAAACATGAAATTAATTTCCCTGTCAGGCTTGTTCCTATGGACACCTTTAATGCAACTGTGCATTTCACACCAGCTTACATCTTTACCTTGTCTTTCCCTTCTCCTTTTCTGTTCCTGCGAGACGCTGTGAAAGTAAGCAGTGGGATCCCTTATATAATTGAAACTAAAGTGAGAGAAGTATTTAATTTTCAAGGGAAGCGGTAAAGAGGTACTGGGATCCTGTTACAGACCTTCAGCTCTGGCAAATTCACATGCCATTGCAGGTGTGGGGTATACAGTCTCTAATTCAGTCCTTAGATGCTCAAGGTTTATTTCATAATCCTGCCTCTACAAAACACTTGACGTCTTTATCATCCAACCCACAAGAAATACTGCAGGTCTGTGGTAATGTCTTAGTACTACTACAAGGTCCCGCCTTTGATCTGAGAGTACAGAACTGAGAATACTCATCAAGTGTGATGTTGGTCATGAGAACAGCTTACGGCAAGGGCACAGATTTGTCTGTTCATACAGAACCACTGGCTGAGGCAGGAAAGATCAGTCCCACACCAACCAGCACATCTCTAACACAAAAATTGTAGTGCAGTGATAGATACCAGCTCAATAAGACCTTATCTCTTCTGTTTAAAAAAAAAAAAAAAAAAAAGAAAGAAAGAAAGAACGGGCTTCTTTGTCTGACAGCCTTGCTGCTTAGCTGACTGATGAGTGCTGAAAAGAGATGTTTGGCAGCCTGCTGAAAAGCAGGGAAGCCTGAGCGATGTAGCATTGTAACCGGCACGGGTTTTCTGTCGGGCATTTCACCTCTAACTTTTCCCTGAACCATCTGCTGCATTCCTGTGTCAAGAATGTAAGACTTGTTTGTGAGCTCTGAAACAATTTGAGCTTTGTGTTGGCTCCATAGCAATCAATCTAGCAGCAATATCTGCATATCATCCTCCAGCTGAGGGTCAGGCTGTGTTTTCAGTCACAGAAAGTACGTTTTCCTAAAGTTTTACACCACCACCATCCCCAGCCCCCTTTTGTGTGGCACTGTTGAGAACTGTGCTAGAAAACTGGATAGCTTTGAGGGAGCAATTTGAAAAGTTGGTCGATTGAAAGGAATAAGTTTTTGAATTCAAGCCTCACAGTAAGGAACTCAGCATTTATAATTTATGCAAACGGAGGCAGCGAGTGACCTGATCAGAATCTAGAACTGCTATGAGACATGTTTCTGATGGCAGCGTGTCTAATTGAGCACATATGGGTGCTGTAAGAAGCTCCACCAGCTAAAAGTAGATGAACTTCAGCTAAGCGAGTCTTGGAAAAATCATCACATTGAGATTATTTTTTTTTTTCTCCCCACCACCACTTTTCTCCCCTGTTCTCTCCTCTCCCCGCCGTGTGGCCTTTCAACTTTAGAATGTGCTGGAGAAATGGGGACACTGAGCAAACAAAAGATGTGTTTCTGTGTATGTAAGCTGTGTATGTAGCAGGCTTGTTCTGCTCAGTGGGCAAAAAAAGCAAGTGAAGAGATGACCAAATCTCACAAGAGCTGATTCAGAATCTTAGCTGAAGTTGTTGATTTGTCAGTGCTGGTTGTGGAGAGGGTAAATTGGGAGGGGATTATTTTGACCAGTTTCTTCTATGAATGTGTCTTGTCTTTTCTTCTTTTTTTTCTTTTTTAAATGAAAAATTTGGCCCCAGCAATGTTGAGTAACCAAAAATGTAAAAATTATCTTTGGGAGATAGGTGGTTGAGTTGTGGACAGTAAAGCCATGTGGCTGCCCTTCCTTTAGTGCAATATTGTGTCTCTCAGGGTAAGTTAAAAAATCGTTAAGGTAGGAGCCTATAAGGGTAGGCAGTGCTTCTTTATCAGACCCTCCTTGTTGCCCCAGTTCCTGAACTGAAAGCTGTGTATAATGGGTACTGGTAAGAGTACTCCTGTGAATATTTATCACTTTCCTTTCTAGTCTCTGTATGCCTTTGACCACCACAACATCCTCTGGAAATGAATTCCTCATTTTAATTACATAGCACATTTTTCATTGTTGCTGGTTTTTTCTTCTTCTTTTTTTTTTTTTTTTTTGATACTGCCTTTAGCTCTAAAGCTGGTATTGACGAAAAGAAATGCGTAATCATTCTGTATTGTCTCTTTCTACCTTATTTTGGTAATTTTAAAACTTCAGTGTGTCCTCTCTCCATTCTGTCTCTCTTTCACTTTCTCTCTGTATGGAAAACAGCTTCCTGTGTCTGATAAGACTTGTTGCTAGTTTTGTAACATATAGGGAAACTCTTAACAAATGCGAGATGTGAATATTACCCATTTCTAGGTTGGGTACATGCAGTGTAGGAGAAATAAGAGGGGGAGACACCCTGTTAGTGTTCCCAGTGGAGGGGGGAAGGCTCCAGTATTAGTTCACTGGTTAGTGGCCGTCATGGAACTCCCCTGCAGCAGCTCAGCCTTGAGGCGTAGCTCCATGGGAGACCAAATGTTGCTGGCTTGTGCTGTGATGGGTTTCTTTTGAAGAGGCAGCTGTGTGCACCTGCCTGGGGCTGGGGAATGTCAGAGAGCTCTGTGAGAGATGAATTAACAGGCGGGGAAGTGACCAATGTTGCCAGAAGAGGTTTGATTGTAACTTGGCTTTGTAAATTCCCACAAAGCTGCCTGTGGCATGTCCAACCGATGTGTCTGCGTGCATCAAAATAAATTAGTGGTATGGAAACTGGCTGTCATAACTATTTCACGTGTTATATTTACAGCAGTAGACCCTAGTTCTACAGGGCAGGACCAGAATGCCTTCTGCTCTGTAGGGGAAGGATTCTGGAACAGAGAATACAATTTCCTTTTCATTGGTGGGTTTATAAATCGGAAAACAAAAGTTCCCCAGGGAAGACATTGCTGAAATAAACAGCGTCAGCCCATTCTGTTAGCGAGCAGCCTCTACGTGTGCAGGCCTGGTTTTACTTCAAGAAATCAAGAAACCTGCAGTGCCTTAGCGTCTGGTCTCTTTAATCGGTTCCTTTCTTCCTTACTGTCTGCAGGAAAATTCGCAAGCTGCTTTCCTCCTCCGAAGCCAAGCGAGCCGCCAGACGCCCTTACAAGCCTATTATCCTCCGGCCCATCCAGGCAGTGCAGCTACGCCAGCCCATGAATGATGAACCCATAATCATTGAGGATTAACGCACGCTGAGCAGCTCTCCAGATGACGGTGGATCTGCCTGAAAGAATCTCTCCTCCAATATATACTTGAGTTTCTATGGCTACAGCGTTGAACTAACTGTTGAAGAGAGGGAACTTTTGAGGAACTGTTTTGCATCTTTTAAACCCTTAAAAGGAACTCAGCCCTGCTCTGAGCCTCTGACCACAGACTGCTCTCTCTCTCGCGCGCGCTCTCTCCTTCTCTCTCCTTTCTTTTTTTTTTTCTTTTTCTTTTTTTTTTTTTTAATTTTTGGTAGCTTCTTTTCCCCTTTGCTTCTACCCCTTTTGTAGACAGGGGGAGGGAAAGTAAGTTTAACTTATTAAGAGAATGTGGACTAGTACTTTTTAGCTTTGTTTCCTCTTCCGATGTACGAAGAGCTAGAACCCTTCATTTTGTGACTGAGCTCTCGTTGCAAAGCCGTTTTTACGAGGCTGTGTTGTAAGATTTTTTTTTTTTTTTAATTTTGTGGACGGTGCCATTTTTTATTTCATTTGTATTATTTCTTTTGTAGATAAATTTCCAACCTTTAACTGATATTTGGAAATAGGAGCTGAAAGCCAGCCCCAGGTTCAGCCAGTTTTCTTTGGTCCTGTCCCTTATGTTTTTTGGATCATTTTGCACAGCCAGTTGTGCTCATGCACAAGACAGAAACAACTCAGGCTGAGAAAGGAATGAGCTAAGAACTGAAGAACCATGCAGAACATTACACTAATGTTGTGTGCAGTGGAGGCCAGGCTACCAGAATTAGGTGTCCTTACTCTAGTCAATTCCTGGGAGATCTGGCCCGTGGCATTTCTCCCAGTAACGAGCAGTTTGCGTGCTGCCTTTCTCTGACATCTGGAATCCTATGTGCTGTTATACCACCAAGACCCAGCAGTAGGCCCAGCAGTCCAGCAAGTGTAATGAATTGCTTTGCTCTGGCTCCAAGAGTCAAGTACACCAATGCCCAGGGACATTTTGCTTAGAACTCTGAACCTGTTTGTGCATCAGTGTTTTTGGACACATCTCTCCCAGGATGAGACCTGGTTTCTCTTTAATTGTGTTACTGTATGTTTCCCATTTTGAAGGGAATTTAAATTACAGCTGGGTTTTCATTTGAACACATTGTGTCTGAAATTAAGTGTTTTTTTCCCCCCTTGACATTTCTTGTGTTTGAGGTTTCCTGCATCTCTTGAACTTCTTATGTATTTGCAAGTCTGTATAATTTCTTTTTCATATGTCTTCTCATTGCAGTGCATTTGCTGAATGCTCTGCTCTGTTTTGAAAGGATGTAAACTATCATTTGCAACTTGTGCTGATCTGTACATGTACCTGCCTCAAGCAGACACAGCATGTAATAACCCCCAAGTCATTCCATATGTGTCAGCGGTGAGATGAGCCAAAGTTGTATTTGGGTTATCACAGTCCAACCGTGATTCTGTGCAACTCTGCTAACCCACCGGGTTAGACGGAAAAGAATCCCCACAAAATGAAAACAATTCAGTTAACTTTACTTAATAAACCTGGAAAGTGAGCTTTTGTGAAACATCTGCTTTTTGTCTCTTCTGAAATAGCTGCCAGGACCCTTGCTCAGGGTGCCATCTGGCTGGCATGCACGCCTCTGCGCTCCTTCCTTCACATCCCAGAGTTGTATTCCGCTCTCAAGTGTTTGCGTAACTGCAGCACGTCCCTGTGCTGCCAGTGCCATTATGTTGTACAGGGCAAGTGTCATTCATAGTTTGATTCCCCTCATATGCAGTTTAAATATTTCTAACACTTCAGACTGTGATTCCCTCCCTCCTCCTTTTAAATGCAGCAGCAGATGCAACACCAGAGCTCTGAATGAGCCTTTTGTCCACGGTGGCTCATGCGTCTTGCTGATCCGTGGCGTGACTCTGGCATGTGGCAGAGTGAAATCCCTGGGGGTCAGCAACCGAACCCACTGACATTTAAGTACTTATTCATTTCTACATTCGCTCCTTACTGGGATAAGCAAAGTGGGCTCAACGTTTGGTTTCATTTGCTGCTTGGCAGTGGTAAGATTTACTCTGCGGCTGTGCAATTTAGCAGATGTTGTAAGTTTATCCTCTACTGGTCACGTTTTCCTAGCCATAACTTAAAAGCGGGAGGGGACAGCCATTCCTGAAGGATATGCTACATACGAAGGGCACTAAGCTTACTAGATAGAAAGCCTCCAGGCTGCATGCAGTGGTGCAGGAGTGCACCAAAGACCATTGGCAGTTCTACTTTGCCTCCATCAATCTGTCGGATTAACCCTATGTACATAAGAAATATGACTGCAGGAAGGTTTTGTAACACTTGATTTTTCTCTGTGAGGGAAAGATCTTTTGGGGATTCCTTCCTGTTGCAAAATGAAATCTGAAGAGATCACTTTGAAAAATCTGTGTTCGAATTAGCTTCAGCCCCTCTGCAGCGGGATTCGGAGCAGATGCCTCAGCCATAGCAGTGGGCCATACTCTGCCATGGTGCTGGGGGAGCTCTGAAATCCCTGCGTGCTGGGGACGATGCACTTTGGTTATCGGTGGATGAACTATTGATGAGACTTGAGAGCTCTCAAGCTGTTCAGGCTGCATGAAGAGCAGAGTAACCACTTGGGGGTGCCAGCCCTGCGGTTTCCAACAACTTAAAAGCTTTCTTGGAGCAGCTCCAGAGATTACTCTGGGAACGAGTCCAGGCAAGTAGAGAGAATATCCTGTGCTGCCCTGACTTTGAGGGATCCCTTGCGTGTCCTTTAGTATGGATGCCATTTTTCGGTGCACGGTAGCAGACTTCGCTCCCTTGTGTTTCACTGGCTTATGTTTGTACCAGCTTGAGAGGAGGTTTGGAAGATACTTTTAGCAACCAAAGAAAAACACTGGCTCTCAGGAAGTGCAGAGTGAATGGTAGGTCCCACCACTCGCCTATCTAAGCCTGAGCTGTCACTCTCTTAAGCTGGCTGCTGTCATTAAGCCTCTCCTACACCAACCTCTCTTCCTTCTGCTGAAAGCTGTATTCACATTCACATGCTGATGCGCTGTTGCTGCGGGGATTGCCTTTGTTTATTCCCCCTCCTGCTGTAGAGCCTTGTAAAAAAGAGGTTCCGTACAGCTGGGGCAGTTATTAATTTTCATTGTCGCCTCCAACCCCCACATCCACCTCCTAAAGAGTCCTTGAGATTGTAGGGGACAAATTCTGATGGGAGTCGCAGTGAGAGATGCGGGGCTGGCCTTTGGGCACGTTGGCTCCACGGTGCGGAGCCTGGTGTTTGGACGTGCTTGCCCGCCCGGAGCAGGTCATTTCTACCGCGCATGTCTCCAGTCTGCAGTAAGTTTTGCCACATGTATTTGGATGTTTTCCCTTAGCCGTGTGTCCCTGGCATCCCCATCCTTCACTTGCTCTTCTGCCTTGCAGGCATCGGAGCAGACATGTCACAGGCTCGGCTCCAATCCCTTGGAGAAGGCTGTGCTTCATGCTCACGTGGATGGAGCGTGCTGGCCTCCAGACTCGCTACGATAGTTACGATTTTACAGGCTTAGAAGTAGCAGGGAGCTGGTCAGGAAAGTCTTTTAAAAACAAAAATCCAAACATTCCTACAATACTTCATAACAAAATGTATTTGTTACAGATTTTTCTTTTTTTTTTTTTTAGTTAACTTTGGAATTTTGGGGTTTTTTTACTTTGCATTTTGCATTTTACCAGCTTGTCAGTAGCAGCTCCCCGGGATCTCTGCTTTTGATGGCATAACATGAAGGCAGCACGCTGTCTGTAACAGCACTGTTGAAATAGTGAAAAAAAGCAAAGCATGACCAAAACTAACAATTCCGAACCTGGCATTCCTGCTGTGGGCGGTGGGCTGTAACCGGGACACTGCTGGAGAGTTGTAAAGCAAGATACATGCTGAAATTTCCTTTGAAATGGGAATTTGGAGCCCATGCCAGCTCTGCTGCGGGCTCTGGCGCTCGGTGCGAGCGTTACACAAGCCAGACCTTGGGAAGCCTGTGAGTCTCTTTCGGATGGTCAGTTTGTGTCGCGGTGGAGCTGCTTTCCACTGCCGAGGTGGAAACCTGCTCAAATGATGGCATGGGCACTGCTGTGCTGGTGTGCAGAGTAGTGGCATGGGAGGTCTGCAAGCCTGGGGGATTTCTGGGAAGACCAAGAATAAAATCTAGCAGATTTTGACTGGGAGGAGGAGGAAGGGTTTTGATACGGTTATAGAAACTGGACCCTGCACCTCTTCTGTTTTTCTTGATCCATCAAGAAGGCGCAGGCTTAAAAATACCTTTAACTTAAGATAAGCATTGGCAACAGTGTTAGAGGGAGAAAGGAGAGATCGCTGCAGAGAGGCAAGCCCCAGCATGACAGTCCTCTCTGGCTGGCGAGCATATGTTTTGGTTTTTTCCTGTAAATGTGCTTTTTAGTCAGTGCTTCTCTAGGAGAGCCTACAAGAGCCAGCAGCGATAGGATCTGCTGTGATCCCCATCTTCAGTTTACGAATGTGTCTTGAGCACGTGCGGTCTTTACTGCCCTCCCTGAGGGAGGAGGCTGGTGTGTCCCCTGTGTCCCCGCTGCCCTCCCCTTCCTTCCTGGGGGCTGAACAGAAGGGTTTTGCCCTGCACAGCCAGCTTTGAAACCCAGTGAAAGACCCAGCCTCTGATGATCACGTTTCATCCGTGCAGGCTCTCGGGAGGGCAAAGCCATTGCAAGAAAAGGCACACGATAAATTCAGATGGGCTGTGGGGCCTGGGGCTTGTTCCCATCTCCACTTCAGCCTGGAAGAAAGTCAGGCAAGGTCAGGGCTGAAGCACACTTGATTCCTGCCCTGGGCTTTGTGAGTTCATTCACCGCATTCCTGGAGCGAGTGTGAGTAACATAAATTCAGCATCTTTCTGCAGACAGCTTCCTCCCCTCCCGCCTGCAAGGGGACTCTCCACCTGGATCCAGTGCTCTGCAGGATGCTGGCAGCGTCACAGCGAGCAGATTTACAGGTCCTGGCTGGAGGGTTTCAGCCAGGTCGCGCTTGTTTGGAGATTTTTCTATCCGAGCGGTTCCAGCAGGGGTGGGTTTGTTCCCCGCTGCCTGCGTCTTGGCTGCCCCCATGCAGGACATACGAGAGGGCAGCGTGCGGACACGGAGCTGGGCCGGGTGTGTTCGCACACGTGTTTCCCTGCGTCCTGGGAAGATGCTTGTAATGTCTAATAGGGACCAGGGGCAAATGCATCCTAATGACTGGGTCTTCCTCCTCGTGCTGCCGAAGGAGACGATTGCGCTGTACGGGAACGTGGGGACATCGCAGCGCCTGCGTGGCACTGGGTTACGTGTGTCCAGCCCTGTCCCTGCCCCAGGAGCTCGCCAACAGCTGTGTCCTGGAGGTGGTGTGCACGTGGGGCGCAGACAATGAAAACTGGGCAGCTGCTGTGCACACTTGCCCTGCCGCCACGCCGGCCCCCAACACTGCGTTGCACCACGGCTGGCCTGACCTCTGGCCACAGGGTGTGTGGGAGGGCCCACAGGATGGGGAGAGCTTAATGACAAACTGCCCCGTGGTGCCTCACACGGCCAGGAGCTGAACTTTGCCACTGAAGCCCGGCTCTGAGCACAGCCCGTCCCCTGGGACACCCTTTCCTTCCCCCGGAAAAGCCAAGGGAGAGCCATTGGGTGCCAGCAGCCCCCGTGCCTGGCCGCCCTCTGCACGGCCTCCCCGCTGCAGCCCCGCCGTGGCACCCGGCTCCGCCGGGGCTTTGAGAGCTGTGCTCGCCTCTCTCCAGCTGCTTTACTGCCTTTTTGTGGTTAGAGCGCTGCTTTTCAGGCACCTGCGTCCCGCCTTGCGGAAGCGTCACGCCTGCTTGATGGAGGTTCACGTGCTCCAAACCAAGTATCTGCATCCTCGGTGTCTGCGTGCAGCCTGCTGGGATGCTGACTGGCCCTGGGTGGGCCGGCAGCTACAGCCCCTTGGGAAGGGGATGCAGGGATAATGGGGATATCCATTCCCGCTTGCAAGGACAAGTGGGATGTCTGTAAACCTGTTTATCGCAGGCGTGACAGTGCTATCTGCCCTGCCCGATAATGGTGGAGGCTCAGATGCCTTTTAAAGGAGAGAAGCAACAAGTGGATAGTTGGAGCTCCAGATAGCAGGCGCCGTGGCCAGGCGGTGACGTGCTGAGCCCTGGCCGGTGGCATGTGCTGCCTGACGAGACCCAGCTCCTGCCAGCCCCTCAGCACGCTCTTGCTCCCATCCTCCATCTTCCCGTCTCTTGCTAATCCTTCCTAAGCCCTTGGGCTCCCCTTTCCAAGGCACGTGCTATCTCATGGCCACCCTTCAGCGGCGAGGCTGGGTACCTGGCATGTGTGGGCTGTGTCCCCCCTGTGTGCGGCTGTGTCCCCATCCCAGCCAGCCCAGGGCTCCTTGTGTTGGGGAGCCAGTTTCCCCCACTGCAGGCAGGGTGCTGCTCTGCTCGCCCTCCCGCAACAGCCCAACCTTGGGCGGCTGCAGGGACGAGGGGTGGCCGGATCCAGATCCAGGCTGGCAGGCACTGCACATCCAGGAGGGTGGTGCAGAAAAAATAAAATAAAAAATAAATGTTTTGCCTGGTTTTGTGGAAGTCTCCTCTGTTGCATCACTGAGCACCCACCGGGAACCGCTCCCAGGCCACGGATGGGAGCCCGACCCATTTTGCACGAAGCTCCTGCCAAATGGCGAGCACCGAGGCAAAGCGCAGGCAGAGCTGGGGCAGGCGGCAGTCAGCAGCCATCGCTCGCCACAGCCCGCAGCAGCAGCTGGCTGCTCTGCCATTTGCCACTGTAAGCACCTGGCCATAGGCTGCATCTGGGGACAGGGGAGCTTTAGGGGTGACAGGAGGATCCGGTGTGTCACCCTGGGGGGACGCTAACGCGGGGGATGGAGGAGGCCGAGCGCGTGGGTGCACACGATGCGCTAGCCGAGGGTCTGCGGGCTGTGCATGGATGACTGTCCTCTGGGCGAACCCAGCCAGCAGTGGGGTTTTTTCCTTAACCATTTTTAATGGTTATTTTCCTCCCAGTCTCTTCTTGCCCTGTAACAAATCCAACTGATCCTAGGTGCCAGAAAATGTGAGACACACAAGCAGAGGTGAGCAGAGGAAGGCTTTCCAGCCCCGGCGCTCTGTACTAGCGGCTGTCTTGGTGCATGAGTTTTTGTGGTATTTGCATCTGAAGGAAGAAGAAAGAACCGAGAGGAGTCAGCACAGGGAGGGGGAGAGGTGAGCCAAAGGAGAGGCAGCCTGGGGAAAGTTATTCCTTATTTATTCCTTACTTTCCCTTAATCTCCCTGCAAAGCTCTCTGGTTGACCTGCCCTAGAATGAGATCCCAAACAGCCTCATGCCTTTTGAAGGCTCCCAGTGGAGGCGATCCCTGCTTCACATCCAGGGCTGACCTGGCATGGTCAGCAACCCCCGCTCCCCCCCATCTCACAGCCCCCCTTGGGCCCGGGGGCAGTTGCTGCTGCCCAGGGGATGGCCACCTGGCACCAGCTTTAGGATCTGGGCTTGCTTTGGTCTCAGTCCCACCTGGGAAGGGGGATGTGGGAGGGACATGGCTCCTGCTCCGCTCTGTGCAGCATCCCTGCGGGAAGGGGCTGAGTTACAAAGCCCTGACCGCATGGTCCCCAATTTATCAGGGAGGGGGATGCTGGGCTGCCAGGCGCTCCATGGAGGAAAGCCCCCCCCCCCCCCGTGCCCCCACACCCCCTAAGTGGTTAATTACAGGCACAGCCACATCAGCAAAGATCAAACGTCAGTGCCCTGCAATGCGATGTGTGCTGGGCCAGGGGAGCCAGCTGGCCACAGCGGCTCAGGAAACCCCGAGGCTGTGTGGGGCCAGGCACCATTGGAGGAAAATGGGTCACCCACCGCTGCGGGGGCGAAGGCCGGGAGGGATGGTCCCCTTGGTGAGGACACCCCCGGGGGTTGCTGTGGGGTGCATTGCCCCCCCGGAAACCTCCCCTGGCTGCTGAAAAAGCAGCTTTGGCACCAGCTGCCAGGGAAACCCCGGCTCAGCCCTCAGGCGGGGATGGAGCCCCCAAATTTCTGATATAAAATGTATCATTTGCCGAAGGCGACACCAGGGTGACAGCACCCCAGGCCAGTCCCCAGCCTGCTCCTCCTGGCCTTGGTGTGATGGCAGATGTGTCCCCAGCCTGGGCATTAATGCCGCTGCCACAACAGGGCCAGGGATGTCCCCTGTGTGCCACCGTGCCACTGCATGCATCCTGTGTCCCCACCGGTGGCAGGCTGTCCCACAGGTGCGCTCCCGTGCCTGGCACGGGGAGTGCTGGCCCCAGAGAAGCTGTGTCATTCCTGCTTGCTCTGCTATTGCCACTCGAGTCACCCATCCCACTGTCCCCGTGGCCCTGGGACAGCCCTGCCCTTGGTGTGGGAGCATGCCGAGCCTAAGCCAAGGCAGATTAAGACACGACCAGCTAAAGCCACTTTGCTCCTGAACGAGCATATCCGCTTGGGATTTAGCGCATTTGCAGGCAGGGATTCACACCTTTAGGTGATTTGTCTTAATTCCCCCCAGCCTCTGTGTGGTGGAGGGAAGCCTGGCTGGGTGCCGGTTCTGCAGCACGGCCAGGGTCAGGGTTTCACCCGTGGCTGCCCCACACATGCTGCCAGGTGGGTGCAGCCTCCCTCCTCCTCCTCCTCCTCCTCCTGCCTCCCCAGCGCCCAGGGCTGGGACACCAGCTGAGATTTCCCATGGCTCTGGAGTGTTCAGACAGCAGACCCTTTTTGGGATGTCCCTCGCAGTGCGGGAGAAGAGCCGCTGTGGGCGCGGGGACGATGCTGCCGGTGCCGTGCCGGCACCTGCCTGCTGCCGCGGGGTGCCTTAGGGCAGCAGACACAGCGGGTACTGCAGAGGGACCCACGCAAGTGCCTGTGGGGCTGTGCCGGCGGAGGCAGCTGGCCTCCCAGAAACCAACAGCTCCACAAATCCCCGCTGCTGCCTCGCCCCGCTGGCTGCCGGCGCCGGGGGTGGCTGCCGGCCGCGGCCTGGGTGCGCCGGCTCCATCCCGAGGCAGGCAGGGCTCGGCCACCCCTCCCCGGGGCCGTGCGGGGCCGGGGCGTCCCGGGCCGCCACCTGCCCCGGCACGGGGACCCCGCAGGCCACAAAGCCCCACATTGTTGCGACAGCAGCTGGGCGCGGAGTGACGGGCGCGCCTGGGTCTCTCCGGCCCGGCGGGGTGCGCGGCCGACGGAGAAAGCCGCTGGCAGGCATCCCCGTCCTGCCCGGCCCCGCGCACCGGGGTCACCCCGTCCCACCCCGGAGCCCTGGGTCCCCTTCCCAGGGCTGTCCCTGCGCCCGGGGCCGGGCGGGCGCTTGGCAGCCGCTCCAGCTGCCGGCAGAGAAAGGAGGAATTCGATGACAATGGCGGCGGAGCAGAGCCAGGCTGCCGGCTGATGAATAATGCAACGGCTTCACTTTCGGGAGCGGCAGATTTCCTGTTTACCAACACCCGGCCCGAGCCTGCGGCGTGGCCGTGAAGGGGTGCAGCCCCCGGAGCACCCCAGCCGAGGGCCCCGCCGCCCCGGTCGCCTCCCCCGAATACACCCCCTCCCCTGCACCCGCTGCCCGCAGCAGCCCCGCGGTGCAGGATCCGGCCGCCCGGGCACAGAGGGGCTTCCCCTGGTGCAGGGGGGTTTGCACCCCACCATGGGGCACGCTTTAGAGGGGGCGAAGCCGGCACTGCCGCCCCGGCATTGCTTCACGGCTCCCCGAGCATCCCTTCGCAGCGGCAGCAGCCAGAGGGATTTTTGACATGGGCGTTTCCATGGCAACGGAGCAAAATGGCGCCGGGAGCCGGGGGCTGCTGGGCGCTGTGGCGAGGCAGCCCGCCCCGCCGGAGCGGGGTTCTGGCGGGGAATGGCTGGGGGTGCCGGGCAGCGAGCGCGTCTGCAGATGGGATGGGAGATGCCCGAGCCCCTCTGCTGGGGCTGGCCCCAGGACCAGCACCCTCAACTCGTGCCCCAGGGCCATGGCGTGCCTGTGATGGGCAGCGCTGCCCCGTGATGCCGTGCCGTGCCGTGCCGTGCTAGCAAGGCCGCCAGGAGACGTGCCTCCATCCCTCGCCTCGCCAGCCTGCCGTCACCGCTATCTCTGCTCCCCCAGGGCCTCTCGCCCTCGTCCCCCCGCCAAGGTCTCCCATATCAGGCCTGTCGTCCCAGCCACCTAATCTGGGTTTCTCAGTTACCCCATCCGGAAAAAATGTGTCTAAGAATACCCGGTGCAGGCACGGCGCTTCCTGGGGCGGGGGGCTGCTGCCCACCCCCTCTGCGCCTGCTGCCAGCCCCTGCGCCCTCCGCCCCACCCGGGCACCCTCCCACCAAGCCAGCTCCTGCACAGCCCTGGCTGTGAGAGCCCTGGCACCAGGGCCTGGCTCTCTGAGGGCGGCCGCTGTCAGGATGCAGCTGGTGGTCTCTCAGCCAGTGCATTTGGTGCCGGGCTTCCTCAGGCACCAACCTGCCACCCTGAAGGACCACAGCAACCGGCTGTACACCCCTCTGCGGCCACACAGTCCCTCTCTTCCACCAGCCTAACCGTGCAGGGCTGTGTGTGTGCACCGAGAGTTTGAAAGCACCCCCCCGGTGTTCCCCTGTCCCTAAAAGAGGGGACTAAGTGTCCCTTAGCTGTCCCTGAAGGAGGGGGCAAGACGGCGCCTGTGCTTGCTCCATTTCTCGCACGGGCTCTGGGGCTGGGGGTTGTGGCGATGGGACCTGCTGGTCCCGCGGGTGGGTGCCAGCCCGCAGGGATGCAGGACTCACCCAGGGACAGGCAAGGTGGCACGGCTGCTCGGGCGTGCACTGGAGGGGACCGGGCACAGAGCTGGTAAAAACCCACAAGTCACGTTGCTTAGTTGCAACCTTTTACATTTTTTTCCCAGGAAAGGGGAATCGTCAGACCTTGCAGCTTTGGGCTGTCGGAGATGGGGAGCAGCTGGGAGGTTTGCCCCGGGCGGGTTTGCAGGGCACCGTGCACCTGCCGCGCTCGGGACCGAGCCGTGCCGAGCCGTACCGAGCCGGGCAGACGCTCCGCGGGCAGCCCCGCCCCGGCCCCCCCCGGGCGGCGGCGGGGCCAGTGGGCGGAGGCCGGGCGGAGCGGGGCGCACGGCGCGGCGCGGCTCGGCTCGGTACGGCTCGGCACGGCTCCGCTCCGCTCCCCCGCCATGGCATCCAAGTGCCCCAAGTGCGACAAGACCGTGTACTTCGGTGAGCGCATCCCCGGGGCCCGCCCCGCATCCCCCTCCCCGAGCCGGGGCGCATCCCCGGGACCCCCGCCCTGTCCCCGGTCGCCCCTCCCGGAGCCGGCGCTCTTCCCTGCCTCCCCCTTCCCCAAGCCCCGGTGCGTCCCCAGGTCCTCTTCTCCTTCCCGGCGCCGGGGTGTGTCCCCGGGTCCGCTGTCCCCAAGCCCGGCGCGTCCCCGGGTCCCCGCTCGGCCGCGGCTCCCCAGCGGGGCACCCACAGACCTGCCCGGCAGCAGCTGCTTCTCCCCCGGGCCCCCCTCGCAGCGGCCGCGGCCCCTCTGCTCTTCTCCCCCCCCCCCCCGGACCCCCATCCCCGGGCTGTGCTGGGGGATGCTGCCGGCTGGCCCTGGGGCGGGGGACACGGGGGGCGTGGGTGGCAGGGGGGTCCCGGGCACCCGCCCCTGCTCCCTGGGCTGAGCAGGTGAAGCAGGGGGTGAGGAGCCGTGGTTGGGGTGTGTGCCTGCAGCCTGTTTTGGTGCTGGAGGGGGGCTCGTGTCCCCGCATACCCACTGGCTTGGGTCATAGGGGAACCCAGCCCATCTGACATGGACGGGGTGCTGGGCAGGGGGCTCCCGTGAGCCGGGGGGCCTCTTAGTGCGGAGGAGCAGCCAGTGGCAGGTGCAAACAAAACCTTCTCCCAGCCAATTTGTTCCCATTCCCTGCAAATCTCGCTCCAGGTGTGCTGTTCACCCCTCCCCATCTCGCCTCTCACCCAGCCCTCTGTGGGCTGTTCCCAAGTGGGTGAGCTAATGAATGGTTTGGGGTTTCTACGGGACTTTTTCAAAGACAGCGTCTGGGCTCAGAAGTCCATCTCGGCATGCCCGGACCGGGTTTGGGCAGCGGCGAGTCCCTGCAGGTCTCCGAGGGCCCTGCTTGGGATTGCGGCTGGTCGGGATCTCTGGGAACCGGGGCTGGGGTGTCTCCCGTCGGGCATCCCGGGGTGAGCGCCGTCGCCCAAGTTGCAGAAAATGCCGGGGGTGAAGGTGGGAGCGAGGGCTGATCCCCTGCCTTGGTGCCTCACCGCAGCTCCCCGAGCAGCCTGCCCCAGCCCGCTTGCCCCTGCGTGGCGGTGCCCAGCCAGGAGCCTCCCGGGGCTGACCTGACCTCCCTGGCCCCGGGGCGGGTATCCTCGGGGCTGCACTGCAGTCTCAGGGTGGCTCTGGGGACAGATCCAGCCCGAGCTGCCTCCTGGGACCTGCCGGCCATGGGGTCCAGCTGGCCTGGCCTGGCAGTGCCTCCCTGCATCCCTCCCTGCCCGTCTCCCTCTGGTGCTCCAGGGTCCAGCCCCTGCTGCCTCAGCATGTTTGTTTGGTGGAGAAATACCAAAGGGTCCTGAGGGTGCCTGAGCGTTTGAGGCATTGGTGCTTTCATTCCTTTCCAGCCATCTCCAAGTAAACATAGAGAAATAGGAATTTGCTGTCTTCCTCCTTTAAATAAACCTATTTGTGTGGGGGTGGGAAGGGCTCGGCCCCTTGGATGTCTTTCCTTGTGTGAATCTTTTCCTTTTTAAGCAGAAAATAGCGTGTCCGTCTAGCCAGCTGGGCACTGGCCCGGGGTCAGAGTCTCTCCTCTCGCTCCAGGCATGAGCCTGCCCTGCGCGGGGGGGCTGGAGCCGGGCTCAGGGACCCCCGCCTCGCTGCCGGAGGAGGCCGGGCTGTGCCAGGAGGTGAAGCGCCAGCCCCCAGCAGCGCCCGTGCTCTTTCTCTCTCCATGTGTGCTGGGGGCCTTGTGGGTCTCTTGGGGATGTGGTCGGGGGGGGAACAGTGTGTACCCCATGCCCTCAGCTGTGTGCCGTCTCTCTCTCCCCGGGTGGGTTTCTGTAGGTGTAGTGGTTCACGTCCAGGTCTCTGCTGCTCCTTGGCTTCCCCATTCCTGCCCCGCTGGGAGACGCCTTGCCCTGCAGGCAAGGAGGAGGCAGGTGCCCGGCAGCGCGGGAGCGGCAGCTCCCATCACACACCTCCCCGCAGGGACCGCGCGGCCCCCGCTGCCCCTAAGAGAGACCGGGGGGTGAGCTGAAACGGGAGCGAGCCAAAAACTTCTCTGTGCTTGGAGCCGAGATAGGCTGGAGCGTGTCCTTGCTGACGCCTTGAGCTTTTCCTTGAGGAACCACCCAGGCTCCGGCAGAATAAACCTGGGTCCGTTTATTTAATGCATAGGAACTGGATGCAACCTCTGAGCGGTCTTTCCGGGACACGGCTCCTGGGGTTTCCTCCCGATGGACCGTGTGGTTCAGTGGGAAGGTGATGGGAGCGTTACGCCTGGGGTTTGGTAACGCTTGTGAATTCCTCGGCTGGTCTGAAGCTTAACGGGGAGGTGATTCATAAAGCCCCGCTTGTTTGGGAGCGCTCCTCGCCTGTGCTGAATGAACACTGGCAACTATAACTTCTCAAATGCCTGGGATTGCAGCCGTGGGTCATGTGTGAGAAATGCCACCGCGTCCCGTTCCCGGCCCCGCGCAGTGCCTGAGCGGCTGACCAATGCCAACAATTGTGGGTACCAATGGAAAACTGATTTCCAGCCTGCCTGTTGCTTCATGCTCCCTGGAAAAATCCAGCGGGCTCCTCCCTGCGCAGTCAGGAGGATGTGGGCGTTTCCTGAGCTACAGAATGAGCTTTTTTCCTTTAAAAAGCACAGGGAAATATAAAAATAGTTTTCTGGCTTTTTTTCTATTTTTTTTTTTAAAGCAGGCTGAGGTCTGTGACATTGTTTCCAGGAGCGGCTGGGGCTAACTTTCCTGCCTTGGGAAGGTTGGAGGGATGAAGTGAATGTTTAACCGGAGGAGCAGCACTGCCGGTGGCTGCTGGGGCCGGTTCCCATCCCGCACTGGCAGGTGTCGGTGGGTTGGGATTGGGTTTGGGTTATCTCTTCTGGCAGGAAGCGCTGGAGGGGCCAGAGTCGCCTGAAGCCAAACAGCCGCACATTTCCCCAGCTCCCTTTTGCATCGCTAGCCTTAAATGAGTTTTGCAGGGTCACCGGGAGCCCTGGCCAAGCCTTTCCGCCTCCCGTCCTCTCTTCCCAGGGAACTGCGGGGGATCGCGGCGGCGGGGGGTTTCCTGTTTTCCCATTCCAAGCGCGGGGCAGGCGAAAGCCCCAGGGATGTGGCAAGCGCACGTGCAGTGGGGTCCATCGGCGGGTGGCTTTCGGGGAGCTCTCTGCACGTGCTGGGGTGTCTGAGGGCTGGTGGGAGGCTGCTGTGCTGTTTGGGAAGGTGCATCCTAAAAGCACGTGGGAGTCACCCAGTAGCCCCGGGGCTTGTCCCGGCTATGTCTGCAGCCGGAGCAGCAAAGCTGCTCTCTGGGGATGGTTTGCCGGTGGGGTGCCAGGGGGGGACTAAGGACATGGACACATCCAGCTGGGAAGCAAGGAGGGTCCAAGCCTAGCGTGCTCAAAGGGGCCCGCAGCAGATGCCCGACCCTGCTGTCACGCTGACGTCCTGAGCGTACCGGAGGAGAGGGGTGCAGCAAGACACGGGGTGCAGCGAGGTGTGGGGAGTTCTCCCTGCAGAGCACCATCCCAGCGGGTCAGCCCTGCAGAAATTCAAGCTGCAGAAGCCGCTCTGCAATTAATAAGTAACCGCTGTCCTTGGCTCCGGGCACTGGCTGTTGGGAGAGGGTGGCCTGCCAGCGGCCGGGCAGGAGAGTCTGGAGGGCTTTATTTCAATTACAGCCGTCCCTAACAAAGGAAGCGGCTCTTCAAGCGCAGCCGGCGTAGCAGTCGGCACGTCAGCGTCAGCACGGCCCCTGGCTTGCCAGCACGAAGGCTGGCTGGGCTCCTTGGGTATCTGCCTCCCCCGACGTCTCAGGGCGGCTGCTCTCAGAGCGTGCACGGACCTCGCAGAATGGTAACTACGGATGCACCGGTTCCCTGCTCCCTGCGCAGGGCCCTGCCGGGGGTGGGATGCCTCTGTGGGAAGCTGAAGGATGGGCTCATTAGCATTAGCTTTTCCCTCAGGAAAATAGCGCGAGCTATAGAAAATTATCTGTGGGAGGGCGGGCCGGGCCGGTGTGAGGTCTCGGCCCCCTTGTTCTCGCGCACTGTGAAGTGCACGCTTTGCTGGAGCTGTTGGGGCTGCTGCACGGTGCGGTGCTGGCATCTCGTGTGCGTGTTTGCGGGCAGTTGCCTGCCTTGCGTGGAGCTGGGGCTCAGGTGCTGTGGGACACAGGGATCTGCGTGGATGTGCCCGCAGGGGTTGTGCCAGGGGTTTGTACAGCCAGCCTGCGGGGAGCGGTGCTGCTCCTGGGGCCGTGGGTGCCGGAGGCTTGGGGCTGGCAGGCAGCTCTCTGCAAGCTCGGCTGGTCCTGCGTGACTCCATTTGCTGTCTGGTTTGTAGAGCTCTGCAGCCACGTCTCAGGTCCCAGGCAGGTCTTGGGCAGAGCTCCTCGTATTCCCGCCCTCCCTCCCTGTCCCTGGCAGGAGCAGAGGGATGGGGAGAGGTGAGGTGACGGAACTGGAAAGGAAAGGCAAGGAAAGGCGGAGCAGGAACGCCCAAGCGAGAGGTAATGGAAAATCTGTCACTGCAATGTTGCAATCAAATACGGAGCCTGGAGCGTGTGCCGTGGTGCCAGCCGGCTGTGGAGGGGTGGTGGTGCCCATCGCTCCTGCCAGTGGGCTGGGAGGCTCTGAAGCAACCAGGGAGGTGATGGTGGGGGACAGGTCCTGGCACGAGGGTGGGGAGAGCTCTCCCACCAGCCTGCCGTGCGCTTGCCGGTGGGGAGCGCTGGTGCTGTGGCCCCCAGGGAGGTCCCGAGCATCCTTTCCCCTGCCATCTCTGTTCGCACTGTGTTGCCCACAGCCCTGGGCCAAACCCTGCTTGGAGCTGGTTGTGCCCCATGGCTGTGGGGAGCCAGCAGGGTGGGGAGGTGAGGAGCCGTGGGGCTGGAGGGGCACTTAGACTGGCTTGGCTGCTCCAGCACGTCTCCGAGACCTGCTCTCGCTCCAGGGGCCAGGAACCTGTCTCATCCTCCCAGCGCTGCCCGCCAGAGATGGTATCTCAGCGCGCAGGAGGAACACTGTTCTCTGGACCAGCAATTACCTAGGGAGGGGTTTTGCTTGTGTGCCTGCCCGTGCCCCGGCTCTCCGTGGCCGCTCTGCCCCTCGCCGTGCAGCAGGGCTAGAGGAGGGCTGCGGGCTGCCTGGATTTTTCGTGCTGGCCAGGGGTCCTGCCTGCAACGCCTCGCGTGTGGGTCTGCGTCGCGGCAAGAAAGCAGATTGTTTCTTGGGCTCAGCCCTGGCTGAACCCAATGCTTGGCAAGAAATGCTGCTGATCCTATCCCAGCACAGCCGCGGTCAAGCTGCCTGGCCTCAGAGCTGGAGGGATGCATCCCGTGCAGACGCTGCTTGATGAAGTACAGCAGCCCCGTGGAAAATGGAGAGGGACTTGCTGGAGGCTGCCCTGGCCCTGTGAACCAGAACGGGAGGTTGAAGGCTCATGGCCAGGAAGGTGCCTGCAGTAGGTGAGGTTTTGTCAGCAGAGAGGCAGGGAGCGGCGGGGTGGACGGGAGCCACGCCATGCATTAGGGCTGCAGCTGGAAATCAAACAACCCTCGCTCGTGCCCAAGTGGCTTGGCTACGCGGGGGCTCGGGTCCTGCGGAAGACCTCGCCTCTCCACTCAGCTGGAAGCGAGGCCCTGGGAAGCGGGACCCCCTGCCTGGAGTATTCCTCATTCCCCCCCCGGCTGTGCTCCCGGCGAGGCCGTACCGAGCTGGCTGTGTTGCGCACTTGGAGGGAGCCCAGCAAGCGAGCGGCTTGGGGCCGGAGGGCTTGCCTTGCCTTGCTGCGGAGGAGCTAAATATATATATACATCTTGGCTACAAAATCACAGTGCGGTGTAACTGTCGGCACCGGCTGGGTGATGGGGGAGAGGAGCTGCCTGGCCGTGCCCGAGGAGGGCAGGAGGGGACGGGGTGGGGGACGTGGGAAGGCAGCACAGACCCTTCCCAGGAGACCGGGGGGGCACCACAGCTGGTGGCACGGCACGGCCCAGCACGGCACGGGAGGAAATCCTCAAGCCATCCCTCCATCTTTTCCATCCCCCAGCCACTGCGAGGACGAGGCTGCTGGCTACCTGGGCTCTTGGCTTTGTTTCCAGCCATTTACCAGGCTCCTTTCCCTGCGCTCATCTCTCTTATTCATTCCTTTGTGCCTGCGACTGCTTTGAAGTGCATCTGCTGTCAGTCTGACGGCATCCCTCTCCTCCAGGGGTGCCTGTCGCTGGGTCCCTGTCCTCCCAGGGCCGCGGTAGGATGGATGGGGCACAGCCCAGCCCTTTGCAGAGACGCGGCTGCAGCTATGGTTGCTTTTGCTGAACAAGCCTCCGGCTGGAAGCAGCGCTGACGTCAGGCTGTGGAAATACCTGCGCGAGGGCCTGGAGCCGTCTCGGTGCAGCCCCCGGCGCTGAGGCTGGGAGGAGGGATGCTCCCTTCCCACCCCAAAAAGATGCGCTTGCCTCTGGCCCGTGCCAGCTGCCTTGCCCAGGCTTGGCGGGTAATTAAGGGATGAGCCGTGTTGTCTCTGGGGTGGGGCTGCTGCAGAGCCGCGGGGAGCAGACTGCCTCGGCAGCCCCCTCGGGCGCTTTCCTGCTCCTGCCCTCTGATTTTCCCCGTCTCTGGTGGTGTCCCTCGTCTCTGGTGGTGTCCCTCGTCGGCGTGGGCTGCACCCCCTGCACGGTGCAAATCCACCCCATGGCTGCATCCTGCAGCTGGCCATGAACCTGGCCGTGCCTCCACCTCTCCTCCGCAGGGGCATTTCCCCTAGGGGAGAGGTTTATTATCGATGGTGCCCACCCACGGCGAGGCGGGTAACCCAGGGCAGGCAAACCCCGAGTGACGCACATTTGGCAGAGGCCGAATTCCTGCAGCGAGTACCCTTAACTCTGCCCTTCCCAGGGGGTGCTGCACAGCTGGTTTAAATTTGGTGGGCTTGAGGGGAGCATCTTGCCACGGGCTGAGTGTGTAGGTGCGGGATCCAGCAAGCGGGGCAGGACGCGTGTGCGCTCGGTGTGATGCTGAGAGGACACGGGTGCTGGCCTGTCCCTTCCTGGCGTGGCTCGGCGTGGCAGGGCATGGTGTTCGGTGGCGGAGGCTGGGTGCGGTGTGACGTGTAGCCAGACAAAGCCTGCGCTGGAGCCCCGTGCCATCCCGCACTCTCGCAGTGCTGATGGTGGGGTGCCCCCCAGAGTCGGGGGGTGCGGAGCGGGGCTCCCCCCAGCAGCTGCCCGGGGCTCTCTGCCATGGCGGGAGGACATGGCCAGAGACTTCTCCTCTGGAGCTGATGCAAAGGTGGAGCAGATGTGGCTGGGTGACAGGAAATCTGGGCGCTGGTGCTTTCCCTCTGCGGTGATTTATGGGGCAGCGTGGCCACAGGCGGGACGCTGCTGCCCTGGAAATGGGCTGGGGTGGCTCCAAGCTGCTTCCTCTTCTCAACGCAAACAATGCTGCCTGGAAAGCCGTCCCGGCTGTGCCGGCCGCGGCCCCTGGGAGCCCTTGTTTGCAGCCAGAGGATGCCTGACAAACCTCTGTGTGGCATTTCCACCCGTGGGCAAGGGGCAGCCCCCGCGGTTCCCGGGCTGTCCCCGTGCCCCAGGAGCAGGATGGTGCACCAGGCCACCTCCTGCCCCGTCCCCTGCCAGGGGCTGGCGAGGTCCCTCATGCTCTGCATGGCTCGGGGATGCCTTGGCGGGGGGGTGCATTCGTCAGGGAGCAGCAGGGATTTACAGCTGCCTGAGATATTATGGAGGGGGAGACATTGGGGGGGCATCTCATCTCGCGGGGGCAGGAAGGAGCTGGCGTGGGCTGTGGCCGGCTGTAATTGCAATGGCCTCCAGAAAACATCCGCCGGGAGTTTCCTCCTTTGTACCCAGGGCCGCGTCGGCGCTGGGCCGGGGCGGCGGGGGGAGCCGGGGGTGACGCAGCCGACGCGCGGCCTGGCCTGGCTGTGCATCCGCTGTGACAAAGCTGAGCGGCTCTTTGGCCCTGAGCCTCCAGCTCGGCTTTCAGCCCATCACGCTCCGATTCCCTCCCTGGTCACCCCGGGGAGGCACCCGTTCCTGCCGGGGAGGGCTGGGGGGATGCAGGGCTCCTGCAACAGCCCCAAGGCAGTGGGGTGCTGGGATCTCTGTGTCCCCCTTGCTTTTGGGGAGCGCTTGCAGGGCTGGGGGGGCTTGGGGCTGTGTGCCCTGGGGCTGGTCCTCTGCCCCCAGGGGTGGCTGAGGGCTGCAGAGGAAGGGGAGGGCAGGGTCCGGCCCCGGCCCCTTCCCCGTGTGCTGCCTGCTGCGAGGGGCTGGGGAAGCGTGAGCCCTCCTGAGTCCCCGGGCTTGGGGGCCAGCAGGGATTTGCCCTGGCAGCTTTGAGCAGGCAGGCACAGACCCCCGGCTGCGGCGGGGCATCCCTTCACCCTGCTGTCCGCCCTGCCTGGGGTTTGGTCCAACAGCCTGGACTCGTCTGTGGCATCACCGGGAGGTCGGTTTGGAGCTGCCTCCAGCTGATGCTGGTCCCCCAAGCCCGTCCTCCACGTGCTTGCTTGGGGATGCTCTTGGGGCTCTCCCCTGCACCCTGGTGCGATGGCTTCGGTTCTGCCTCCTCGAGCTGCCCTCCTCTGCCACCGGCCATCCCGCCTTGCACCGGGGCTGATTTTTTGGGTGGTGATGGCAGTTGTTTCAGCTTATCTTGGCCCTGCGACGTGCCCCAGATGCAGCTGTTTGCCTTAGGAGGAGGGTGGCTCTTGAAGACAGGACCTGCCCTTGGGGAGCTTTTGACCCCCATCTCGACCTGATGCAAACAGGTGACATTTGCTGAGGTCCTTGGGGGAAAAAGGGCTGGGAAACCCGCCATTGCGGAGGAGGTCTTCTTGTAGAGCAGGGCTGGGCTCCGGTTGCGCTTTTATTTGCTTGTTAAATATTTTATTTGGCTATTCTGATTTAGTTTTACGGTGGCTTTAACAGGATCACGCTGTTTTCCAGCTGTCTCCGCACATGTGCGGGGGAGAGGGAGGGCGAACGGGTATCAGCGGGGGGTATGGGGCAGCACCCGGCCCCCCAGGAGCTGGGAGGGAGGGGAGACGGCGCGAGGCCAGGGATGCAGGATGAGGACTGGCAGCCCGTGCTACCTCCCAGCCTGCTCCTGGAGACGTACAGCTTGGGGCCGGCCGGAGGAGGTGCGTTCATGTAACCGGTCTCAAAGCATTTTTCTTCCCTGAATTTGCCCACTGATGCTGTGAAACTGTTTTTGGTGCTGGCAGCGAGTTGCTCCGCAGGTTCCTGGCACTCTGGGGCCATGCAGAGGCCGTGCCCACGTACCCGTCTGCAAGTCGCGCCTGCTCCCGGGCTGGGGGCGAGCGGGGAGCTCCTGCATGCCCAAGAGATGGGTGTTTTCCAGGGCCAAACGTCCATCCTTGGTGATGCTGGAGGCTGTCTGCCATCCCACCCTCCCGGCAGGCGGGTGCCCTGGGAGCAGCACCGGGGGCGGCTCCAGCCGAGGGCTGGAACCGTGGCCGAGGCTCCCTGGGGAGCCCGAGAGGCTGGGCGCGTGCGGGGGAAGCATGACGAAATGGGTGGGGTGGGGTGGGCATGGTAACACCAAATATTTGAATGGGAGCAGGGTCATTCCGGGTAACGTGGCTGGTAAAAATAGACACAGGGAGTAGGAAGGCAAATGCTACTGACTGGCACGTGGGAAAGGGCGTCTGTGCGATGGCAGAGCCGGCGCTGGGGGGGGTCAGAAGCTGGGGGGCCTGTGCCCATGGCCTGAACGGCCCTGGGGGCCCAGTGGGCTGCAGCAGAGCGGTCCCCGCAGCGGGGCTGATTTGCACGGCGTGCCGATGAGCAGCCCCCCTTGCGCGCAGCCTCCCGTGGTGCCTGGAGCCTGGCTTCCCCAGGGGCTTTAGCAGGTGCTGGGCAGTCGCTCACCCCTCCCTCCTGTTCCCCGCAGCCGAGAAGGTGTCCTCCCTGGGCAAGGACTGGCACAAGTTCTGCCTGAAGTGTGAGCGCTGCAACAAGACCCTGACTCCGGGCGGGCACGCCGAGGTAAGAGCCGCTGGGGCGGACGGGGTGGGGGAGCTGTGCTGCCGTGCAAGAGTGGCCTGGTGGTCTCTCCAGGGCTCTCAAGCACCCCAGGGATGGGGAGTCCCAGGAATCAGGCTGGGGCAGGTACCCAAGGCCATGCGGATGGGCTGTCCCTGCGGCACGCAAGCCCAGGAGCCCACACCGCGGCGTCAAGTGCTGCTGCTGCTGCGACCTGTGGTGCTCGAGAGCTCTCGTGCACAGTCCTGGGCAAGCCACAGAGTGGTGCTGGCCCCACGTGTGGTGCCCAGCTGTGCCACCCTGGTGTGGGCTCCCAGGCAGCCTGCGGCCGGGCTCGGTGTGCTCCGGCAAGCACTTGAGGCAGCTCTGTGCACCGGGCAGGCTTGTTTAGGCATCGCGCTGGCTTGGAAGGCGTGCGGGCGCCGAGAGCCTGCAGCAGAGTGTGGTTAAAACCACCAAAAACCGGGGATGCGCGGGTTGCCATGGCGATGCTAGCTCAGCACTGGTGCTTTCGGTGCCCTGGGGCTTGCGCTGGCGTGCGATGCCTCCGCAGATGCCCAGCGCTTGGGAGCGCGAGGGTGCCGTGCCAGCGGTGGCAGGTGCTCGGCCCCGGGAGCAACTGTGTTTGTCTTGCGCGATGCCCCAGCGTGACACCCGGTGCCCTGGGTTTTGCGCAGCGCCTGTCATGCCGGAGTGTCACCAGCTCTTTAGCGTGGTTTTAGCACGCGGCACAGCTGGGGAGCGGGCGGCGGCGGCAGGGACAGCCGTGCTGGTTGCCACCGGTCCGTGGAGGGAGTGGGGCCGGTCCTGCCAGGGAGGATGGGGCTGTGTGGGTGGATCTGTGCTTCGGGCTGGGTTAAGCCCGGGGGACTTGCTGCTTCTCCATATAAGGCCAGATTCTGCTCCTGTGGGGGACGGCAGCCAAGCCCCCACCGACCGTGCCGACAGCAGGATTTGGCCCTTCACTGCTTTTTCTCCCACCTTTCAAGCCAGCGTGTCCGTCCGGGTTGGAAAGGTGTCGCGGGGAGACCAGCTAAACATTTACCCTCCCCTCTGGCATGGTAATGCTGCGAGCACACTGATATTTACGCCTTGTGGTATTTTGCAGCTGCCTGCTGCCAGCCTGCTGCCTGCTCACGCCGCCAGCCTTGCCCCCGGCCGCTCCCAGCCCTCGCCTTCGGCTCGGCACCGCTCGGGGAGGCGAGGGAAGGGACATCGCTTCTGCCTAGCTACCGCCCGGCCCGTTTTGGGCAAGGCGTCCTTGCCTTGCAGCAGAGGGGGTGGAGGGCAGGAGCGCGGGGCACGAAGCAGGGCTGAGATGCTGAATGGAGCCGAGCAGGCGATGGGGTGGGTTCGTGCCTGAGGACAGGGTCCCAGGGGGTTTTCCACACGGGGTGGTGTGCACGGCAGCCCTGCTGGCCCCTTGCCCCAGCCACAAATGCTCTTTCTTTTCTCTTGGACTCGGTTCCCGGGGGCCCATGAGAAACGGCTGTGGGGAGCTCTGGGGCTTATCGCCTGCTTCGTGCCTTCCTGCGATAATCGCCCCCAGCCGATAGCGGGGCCGATAGCGGCTGGGCTGGGACCCGCGCCCACGCGAGGCCTCTGATCTCAGGCCAAGGCGAGGGGGGAGGCTCGGCTCGGTGGAAGCCACGCTGCTCTGTGCGCCTAATAACAGCCCGACTGCGCACGGGATGCTTAACGGGCAAAGTGACGCCTTACTGGGTGCCGGTGGCACGCTGCCGGGTTGGGGCTTGGAGATGCCTCTCAGCTGAACTGCTGCAGGGTGCTGGTGCTCCAGCCCTGCGGTACAGCATGTGCAGAACAGCCCGAGTGTTTGATGCAGGCGAAATCCTCGAGTGTTCGGGTCGGGTTAGGCTGCCGCTGGGAGACCCGCAGGCTGGGTGCATTTTGGGGTGTAGGCATGGCCATGGTGGTCTCTGAACACGAGAGGGGATGGAAGCGGTCCCGAGGGAACCGTGGTCACTGCTCGGCACCCTAACACTCCCCTCTCTCCTCAGCACGATGGGAAGCCCTTCTGCCACAAGCCCTGCTACGCCACGCTGTTCGGCCCCAAAGGTATGTCTGTGCTCGCCCCGTGCCTGGGTGGCCATGGCCAGGGCTGCAGGAGGGGCCAGGTCCCCTCATCCCCGCTGGTGGGAAGCTGGGCCCTGAAAGCACCCCAGGAGCCAGGCTAGCATGGGCTGAGCATCAAGCCAGCACTTTGCAGTCCCAACCCTGCCGTCCCCTCGTGCAGAGGGAGAGGAGAGCTGCTGGAGGGAGGGAGGGATCTGTCCTGACAGCTGTTCGGTTTTGGGTTTGGTTTTTTTTTTTAATGTTTAAAAAACAAATTCCAATTCAAACAGAAGGTGGAGTCACTCTCCTATCCCAGATATGGCTGGAGAAAGCCTGGGTCAGGAGAAAGCAAGCCGGGGCCGAGGTGCAGCGGTGTCCGCAGTGGCCCTGTGGCTCAGCAGGGCTGGGGGAGGTGGGGCAGGGGGCTGGGGGGAGGATGGAGACCCCGAGTGCTCCCAGGCCACCGCAGCCTCTCTCTGCCCCACTGCAGGGGTGAACATTGGTGGTGCCGGGTCCTACATCTATGAGAAGCCGCAGATCGAGGGGCAGACTGCTCCAGGACCCATCGAGCACCCAGTGAAGGTGGAGGAGAGGAAGGTGAATGCTGCACCTCCCAAGGGACCCAGCAAAGGTGAGGGGCAGGGCAGGATGGGCAGCCTGGCCCTCTGCTGTGGTGTTCAGCTGGTCCAGAGCCACCGCGTTTGGCGATGGTGTGGGGTGCAGGGCGTGGGCGGGGGGTCCTCCGCACCCGCGTGTCCTGGCTGAGATGTCCCTCCGCTTCCCACGCTCATGCCCTCTCTCCTTCCAGCCTCCAGCGTCACCACCTTCACCGGGGAGCCCAACATGTGCCCGCGCTGCGGCAAGAGAGTCTACTTTGGTAAGGTGGCGATGGGCAGTGGGTGCGTGCCCTGGGGTGGCACAGCCCCACAGTGCCAGGGCTCTGTGCAGGACCCCTGGGGCACGCAGAGCGGCTGGGAGGGGGTTTTGGCTCAGAGATGGGGTTGGGGGCACAGAGGGATGTGCCCGAGGAGCCTGCAGGGATGGGTCCTCTTGGAGGAGCTCCTGGGTGCAGGACTTCATCTGCGTTGTGTCACCTCCCAGGTGAGTGGCGTGGGCTTAATAGCTGTCCTCGGCCAACCTCTGTCACCTGCGAGGCAGCAGAGGGGTGGGAGAGGTGCGGGAGGCTGGGGTGCACAGGGCTGTTTCAGGATTTTGTATGCAGAGGTGATGTCCCCACGGGGCGTGCTCCCTCTCGGCATGTGTGCAGGGGGGCTGGCGTGACCCTCCCTCCTTGTCCCCGCTCCAGCCGAGAAGGTGACTTCGCTGGGGAAGGACTGGCACCGTCCCTGCCTACGCTGCGAGCGCTGCAGCAAGACGCTGACCCCGGGGGGCCATGCCGAGGTAAGGACGTCCCAGCCCCGAGAGCCCCGGGCAGGGCGCGTGGGGGATGCCGGCGGGGCACGGCTGAGCTGCGCTGCGCGGCGCTGGCTGGGCAGCCCCTGCCTTCGCAAGAGGGCAGGGCAGGGCTGGCAGGAGCAGCTTCCGCAGCCTGGGGGAGCGCTGGGGGTGCTGGGGTGCGGGCGTCCGCAGGGGACGAGCGGAGCGGGAGAGGTGCCCAGCCAGGGGGACGTGTCCCGGGGACTGGCCTTTCCCCAGCCCCCTGCCCTGGGTGATGTGCTTCTCTCTGCCCTGCACAGCACGATGGACAGCCGTACTGCCACAAGCCCTGCTACGGGATCCTCTTCGGGCCAAAGGGTGAGTGCCTGGGGCTGCTCGGGGTGGGGAGCCGGACCAGGGGCACGTGCCCCGCCTGGGCTGCCGCTCTCGATGCTCGTGCCACCGCCCAGAGGGGACGTCTCCCTGGAGCGTGCCGCCTTCCCACCCGGGTCCTCACCCTCCCGCATCTCCCCCCATGCAGGGGTCAACACCGGAGCTGTGGGAAGCTACATCTACGACAAAGACCCCGAGGCGAAGAACCAACCCTAGACGGTGTCCCCCTGCCCGCCTGCCCGCTCTGCGCCCCCGTACTAACCTCCTGCTCGCAGCGGGAGCAGACCCTCGCCAGGCTGGCCACGGAGCTGTGCTCTCTCTGCTGTCTCTACTCAGGGCAGGACGGCCCTGCCCCCCGGGTTATATATCATAGTCTCTAATATAAGCTTCAGTGTTTAAAAGCAAAGGTAGAAGGTGTCTCTGACGGTTCCCAATGCGCTCTGCCCTCCCCAGCCCTCCCACCAGCCCCCCGAGCGCGGGAGGCAGTGCGGCGGATGCGGGGATGTCACCGTGTGCAGGGGACGGTGGGTGGCACCCGAGGGGCTGAGAGTGGGGGGAAGGTGGTGGCGGGAGTCCCACCACAGGAGGGTGCTCCCTGCTGCGCCCCGCACGGAGGGCGATGGAGCCGGGCAGGTGTCCCACGGCACTTAGGGAAGGGGGCTGGGGAAAGGGGTCGGGGCACCCAGCCCTGTTCCTCACCAGCCGCTGGGGATGTGTGGGTCCCCTGAGGGCTCTGGCCCTTCTGGCAGTGCTGCCCTTCTCCGGGCCCTCCCCAGGCTCCGTGCCCTGGCTCTTGCTCTCCCCACGCGGACCCCAGCCGCCGTTGGGGTTGCAGGGTCTGGCACCTCCCTGCATCCCCATCCTTGCACCCCCAGGGCATCCCTGTAGGTGCACCCGGGCAGGTGCCCAACCTGCTCTGCCGGCTGGTTTGGGTTGGTGGCCCCCCAGCCTGGTCCCCCATAGCAGCAGAGCCTGTGCTGGGGGGGCACCCGGCGGCCGCAGCCCTGGGGGAGCGGGGCTGCTCCCCGCCTTTGGAGGGCAGAGCGCATTGGGCTGGCGGCTCGGTGGCGGGATGCCCGCCTGCTTCTCAGAGCCAGAGGTTTCTCGTTGTTGTTGTTTATTTATAAGCAGTTGTAAATGTGCCCCTTGCTTTGGAGAATGACACGTGCCCCCGAGTCTCACCCATCCCCCCTGCGCACGCCCAGCCCCGTTGCTGCCCAGGAGGCCAGGGAGGGGGCCAGTGCCGGGGACCCGCCGGGGCGGCGAGCCCTGGGGTGCCAGCACCCTGCTCTCTCTGGGCTCCCTGCGCCGCTGCGGGGCTGACTTTTGTTATTTGCTGACAATAAAGGTTTTGAGAGATGCGTTGTGCGGCTCAGCTCTGGGCAAGGGTGGGGGAAGCTGCGTGCACCGCGCAGCATCCCTCTGGTCCTGGGACAGTGTGGGGACCCTGCCGCTACGGTCCTGCCCCAGCTGGCTCCTCCTGGGGCAAGACAGAGCAGCCTTAGCCCCAGCTGAGCCCCAGCTGCCCAGGCTAGAGCTACTCTTGGTGCCACACAAGCCAAGGCCACTCCCTGGGCTGTGGGCAGGACGGGCTTGTAGGAGGCTGTGCTGGCCCTGCAGCTGGGATGGGATGGGATCCTCCCTGGCTTTGCAGGGTGGAAAACTAACGGAGGGATGTTAAGTAGCAGGTGATACTGTTCCCCCCAGCCTGGGCTTGCCGAGCAGGCGCAGTGCCTGAGTGGGGCTGCCGGTGGGAAAGCTCAGCCCGGTGGCAGCAGGGCAGGAATGCAGTGCGGCGGCACGGGCCGACCCCTGGGAGCTGCCCTGTCCCAGCCAGATACCAGCCCCGCTGCTAGGCCTGGTTTTAGACATCCAGCTATTCCCCCTAGGAGCTCGGTGTCTGGAAAGCAAGGCACAGAGGCTGGGCCTGCCAAGGCAAACACCGGCTCTGAGAACCACTGCTCCGGCTCGTCCCTTCCAGCAGGTTCTTGCAAGAACCCCGTTGGGGTGCCTGCTGGATGTGCCACCCCGGGGACGCACGCACCCCACCGGCCCCATTTGCTGGGGAAAACAGGGACCCGGTGCCCCCAGCAATGTCTTGCATCCTTGTAGCAGCCTCAGCCCTGGAGCTGCTCCATCACTGTGCAGCAGAGGGGTGGGTGGGTGCTGGCCACAGCCCCCGGCCTTGCTCCTCGCCTGGGCACGGCTAGGAAACGCAGCGGGCACTGCAGAACGGGAGCGCTGGCTCTGCCCGTGCGTCGCGCCTGCGGGGAGCGTTCGGCCGCAGTGGCATCCCCTGGGCTCAGGCAGCCGGCGGAGCAGCAGGCGCGGGAGCTGCTGGTTTTCCCTCTCCCAGCAGTGATCCCAGTGGCACGCAGCCTTTTCCCAGGCACGGAGGGCTCGGCAGCGTAGTTCCGAGGCCGGGGAATGGGCTGTGTGTGTTCATATTTTGACAGGGTTTCTATAGAGACTTGACCCCTCTGATGCTTTAGGGGACAAGGCTGCTGCGTAAATCAGAGCGGCGTTGCTCTGCCGGCTCCTTCCCTGACCCGCAGCAGAGAGCCGGGCCCTCGCAGCCAAACTGTGCCAAGTTTGCCCCATGTAGCAGCAGGGGTGCTGGGGTGCAGGGTCCCCATTGCCTGTCTGGGACCCAGTGCAGCTGCCGGCGAAGCCCTTGGCACGAATCCAGCTCTCGTTGCAAGTATTACTTACCATCATTAGTTAATGAGCTTAATATGGCAGCCTTTTTGCTAGCCTGTAGCAATCCCCTGCAGCAGGATGTTTCCCCGATGGACTTCACAGGCTGATTTTCCTCCCCACCGCCCCGCCTGCAGCTCAGCGGGGGCTTTGCCTTCCCCATCGCCCACCTGGCCCCATGCTGTGCACCCAGCCCGGACCAGCAGCCCTAACAGCGTCCTTGCCATGGACACTGGCCCTGGCCCCTGGATGGGGGCCAAGCAGCAGGCTCCCTCCCCAGCTCGCTGCGGGGGGGAGCCGGGCACACCCGGGGCCTCACCTGAGACCTAGAGCGTGGCCAGGGTGGGATGGAAGGAGACGATGCAGGGCTGCTGGGACTAGTTAAGCCGGTCGTCTTGAGATAGGAGGAAGGCAGTTTGGAGCGGCAGGGATGGGAGGGGATGCCCTGATGGCTGGTACCCGGGTTAGTTCTGGGTGTGAAGAGATGCGGGGCAGGGCAGGTACAGCATCCTGGCTGCTGCTGCTCCCAGGTGGCGGCCATCAAACGCAGGATTTTATTTTGGTTTGGGGCTGGCTGTTTTTCCCCCCCTCCTTTCTTTTTTTGCTTACGTTTTCTTTTCCCCGTGAGAGTTTTATTGGGGGAATGCAATGAAATTAAAAATAGATAAAATTCAGCTCTGCTGCACAGGGGGGTGCCGGGAAGCCTGCATCTATCACAGCTTCCTGCTACCCCAAAGGGGACAACCCGGCTGCCCAGGCTCCAGGTGGGTGATGTCTCTTCACTGTCCCTCCACCCTGATGTGGGGGGGGGCTGGGCACCCCTCGTAGCAGAAGGTGGCCCCCAGGTACAGCGGGTACCCAGAGGGTGGGTGTTAAGACCAGGAAGCTGAAGGATGTAGCAGGGCTTTGGGATCCCACGGGGGGTCATCTGTGTGCGTGCCGAGGGGTCGGGGCTGTCCCTGCGCTGCCGAGTCGGTGTGGGGACCGGTGCACTGACACAGCAGAGTGGCACTTTGCTCGAGCAGAGAAGGCAGCTCTGGCCTCCAATCCTTGGTGCATTTTTGTATTTATTTTTGGGAGGTCTGTGTGAGCTGAAAATGCTCCTTTACTTGAGGCTTGGAAAACATTCTTCCCCTTGGGGATGTCAAATATTTGGGGTTTTTTCAGCTCGGACTTGCTAGTGGGATAAAAAAGTTGGAGGGCTCTGGTGATTACAGACATGCTCTCCAGGGTACGGAGGAAAATAGAGAACAAAGTGAATGCAGCTTTGCTTGGAAATCCCCCAAGCCCTGTGAACTTGTCCTGGGCAATTACCCTTGCTGGCTCCCAGCTTTCCTGGGAGCCAGCAGAGCTCGGCAGGGAGCCATGCCTTGCAGCTCCTCGCTGGGCGCAGGGCAGGGATCCCACCAGCTGCCATGATGCACTGGTGGTCAACCTGTTTTAAGGGCAGTCCAGGTGATGGGTGCCAGCCCGGGTATCCTTGAGCTGCGGGAGGAGCAGGATGGTCACCCAGTGGTGTTTCTCAACAGAAGGCTGAGGGCACCCGTGCCACCAGAAACGGGGCTGCAGTGACCCAGAAAAGGGACTGGTGAGCGTACAAAGGCTGGTCCCAGAGGGGCACAGCAGGCTGCACACAAGGAAAACACCAGGGAAGGACTTGGCGGGAGTAGGAACGATGAGGGCAGCCCTGTGCTACAACATCCGAGAGAGTCGGTGCAGGGAAGGGAGATGCAACCATTGCGGTGTGGAGGGGCTCCCGAAATGCAGGGAGGTGGCAGGCCAGCATGGCTGTGGCTGGCAGCACGGCTCTGGCATGCCAGGGGCCAGAGCAGCACAGCTGGGCAGCGAAGCAAGACAGATTTAAAGCATTTGCCGGGAAATCAATAAATAGGAGCCAAAAGGGATGAAGTGGTGGAAGATGTGATTTAAGATGGGATGCTAAAAGCGACCCAGTAAGCACAGCTTGCTTCCAAGAGGGCTAAGAATCGGCTCCGATACCCGCTGAATTCAGTGGTGTGGCTCTCCCTGGCTTTGCTGGGCTTTGGCCCCAGGGAGAGGCTAAAGTACTGGGTGTAAATACTGGAGAGGGTGTAGGAGAGCAGGCAGGGATGAAGGAGGAGGAACAGCATGAAACCAAGCAGAGGAGGATTTGGGCTGTAAATCCCCCTCCCAGTGCAGTGCACTGGACTGCCGTGCAGGGAGAGCTGCTGGTGCAGGCTCCGGCCACGGCACTGGCGAGGAAGATGCTGGCTCGATCCCCCAGCGGATCCCCGGCTTTGCTGCTGCCTGGGGGCATCCGCGAGGGAATTTCCCCCCAGGATGTAGGCTGGGCTCGGCAGCAGCCTTTATATCACCAGTCGGTTTCCAGGTGGGGTGAGCAGCCAGGGGACCACCCTGGGGACTCGGGGGGCTCCTGGAGTGCCCTGGGGCTACTTGCTGGCGGAGGAATACCTGTGCTGGTGGGACAGAGGTGTGCACGCTGCTAATGGATGTGCAAACCTGTGGCTCCTCCTCTCGCTCTCTTCTCTCTTGCTCTGTCCTGACCCACCGTCTTGCTTGGATAAGGCAGAGCGGAGCAGCTATATCCCGCTCCCCTCCCTGTGCCACCCCCACGGCATGACCGTGCCGAGCAGCGTGCTGACAGAGAGAGCAAACACCTCTGCACCCCTGCCCCTTTGCGTCACCTCCAGTGAATTTTTAACCAGGAATAAAAGGTGTGGTGTCAACAGCCTGGACCCAGGCCAGAGCAAACGGTGCCGCCGGGCGAGTGCCCCACGGCAGGGCAGGGCTGGGGAGGTGGTCCCTGGCACTGGTCCCCTGCGAGCAGCCCCTGAGCCGTGCCCACGCTCCCCGCCAGTGCCCAGCACGGATGTGCATCTCCCCGGCAGGCAGAGGCAATGCCTCACAGGTGCTGGGTGGCTTCCCAAAGCAGCGGGCGTTGCTTCCTCGACGATCCTGGCTGGATTCGATAGCCACAACAGAAACAGCCGGGGCCGTGCCAGGAAAATGCACCAAACCCTCCCCCGGCAGGATTTAGCCAGGAGGTTTCCTTGGGCTGCTGCTAATGGAAAGCTTGCAGAAAAGAGCAGATGGTAGCGGAGACGTTGGCCAGACCGTACGCAGGGAGACTGAGGGAACGGTGCCTGGATGAAATCAGAGATTTTCCATGTAGCTGGGGGTTGGAGGGGTTGGAGAGGCAGGCGAGGGCTACCGCGCTCTTCTGTCCCATGGGTGGAGATCCCAGATGCATCCCCGGTGTGGCCCTGCGTGGGCAGCCCCACGCTCTCCCGGCAGCAGGGCTCACCCCGTCCCCACCGAGTCCCTGTGCTGCGCGGCAGCGCCTCGCCGGGCCGGGAGCTGGCCCCGGGGCTCCCGTGTTTGTTATTGCTCGCACAGTGTAATATTAACCGCGTGATAATCATTCACGCCTTGGCTCTTGAGGTTGAGAGCTGACCTGACAAGTGGCTGCTGTGGGCAGCCAGCTGCCTTAACCGGGCTGGAAATGTTTTTACAGTTTCTGCTAGAAACAGCTGTGTGATTGCCCATTTCCACGGCGGGACGGAGTCTGCACCGCATCCAGGAGGGCAGCAAGCACAGATTTTTGGCACGGCAGCGAGCGTGTTTCGCAGGCTCAAAGCCTTCAGGGCTTTACAGCATCAGTGGCAGCGTGTTGGTGGGTGTGCTGGGCTCCCCTGCCAGCATCCCCCAGGGTGGCCCTTTCCGAGGCCCTTCCCCAAGCCCCCTGCTCCAGCACTGCCTTTCCCGCTGCCGTCCTGTTCCCAATTACTCCCAGCCGTCGGCCGCCTGTCAGCTTTATGAAGACATACCCCAGAGTTTTTCCTTCGGGTGTAATTTGCCCTGACAGCCGCCTTCATGCTGTTGTTTTCCCAGCCGGCCGGTAATGGGATTAGCTGCGTGCAAATCTGGAGGTGATGGAAGGGAGGGGGGTGGGGGGTGCCGGCCCCCCGCCACAGGGTACCCCGTGCCACTTCGCAGGGCCACGGCACTGGCATCAGATGCCTTTTGATGGGATCATGCATCTGGCAGCTCCCCCCAGCCTCTGCTGGGCTACTTTTGAGCCACCCTATAATTTTCTTGTCAAATTAGAGTCCTGTGCTGGGCTGGGTAGAGCATATTTTACAACAAATTGTCTTGGCGGAGTGGGCCTTTGACTTGCACAAGTGTGGGCTGAAATATGGCCGGGGATAGAGATTTTGCAGGACTCGCAGTTGTGTAAGCGCTGGGAAAACGCCGGCCGTGCCTCCAGCCCGCCGCTGCCCTGTGCGCCCCGCCGGCGCGGCACGCGGCTGCCGCTCCGGGATTTTCCTTAGTCACATTTTCTGCAGGGGGGAACCCGCCTCGGGAGGATCCAGGGCTGGGGAAGAAATGAGGTGTCCTAACGCTTGGACCGCGGTGCTGTCAGCCTCTGGGTTGTGCCTTCACTGGTGCATCGGCTTCCCCGCTGTGCAAGCGTGCCTGGGGGGCCGTGAAGCGAGAAGCGTGGGAGCCCCTGCCCCGCTCCAGCGAGGGGGGGCAGGAGGGGAGCCGGGAGCTGCTGCCCTGGCAGATGGGCTGGTTTGCTATGTGGAAATAGCTGTTTTTTCTTTGCTGTGTTAGCAAAACAAACCCAAATTGGCTTATGTTACCCACCCTGCCTGCTAAAATGCCGGTGAATTACCAGCGGCCAAGTTGCTCGAGGGGGATATTTGGGCAGGCAGCGTGTGCCCGCAGCTCCTGCATGCCCGGGCGCTCTCGCCTTGCAACCCTGCCCTAAGAGCTCGGGAAACTCTTGGGGGGGGCCCTTGGGGGCTGTGAGGACCTTGCACCAGCTATGCTGCGGAGGGACCTGGGGAGCCGGGGCTGGCTCTTGCCAGCGCTCGCTGAGGGAGCGGGGAGGGAACGCTGGCCGTAACACCACCATCCAAACAAACAAATGGGACTGCCCGGGTTTTTCTGAGGGTCGTTGCTATGCCATCGGGGAGTGCTAGCTAGTGCCTCTGGGACGGAGCCTCACCCACAGATTCCTATCAGAGGGCACAGACAGCTGAGGCATGCTCTGCTCTAATGGTTAAATTGGGTGGAACAAGGTCTCCAGATAAGATAAAGCTCTGGTTTGCTGAGGAGTCTGTTCTCCGTAGGCGTTGGCTGGGTTGTTTCCTTGGCAGGCTAGGAACCTTGCTTTGAAGCAGTGCTTGGGCTGGGACCTGGCTTTGCCAAAGACAACACCCCTGCCTCTCTCCTGCTGCTCCTTGGAGCCGTCTCTGCCCAGCACCAGAGCTTGCCCGCTGCCTGCCCTTGCCCGTGTCTGTGGGCTTGGTGCTATGGGCAGCGTCCCACTGCAGAGGGATGAGCTGGCCACTGCTCGCTGCCACGCCGAAACAGCTCGCAGACAGTCGTGGCGTGGTTTTGGCTCCCGGGGGGACCCTGGATGGCAGAAGGAGCGGTGACCCCAAATGTTGGGCTGCCACAGCGTTTCCAGACAGCTCCCTCCAGCATGGGCCGGCAAGGGCTTGGTTTATTGCCCTGCCACGGCATGCTGATGGGTTTCACGCACCGGCATTAGGAGTGTTTATGGCCTCGCTCCCCGTAAAATGAGCAAGAGGCCACATCCCGCGGGCTCCCGAGGTGCTGCCGTGCTCCGGGAGCACCTGCAGCCCTTCCTCCCTCCCTGCCAGGGGCCCTCCGCCAGACGGCTTTGCTGTGCTGCCCTGCTGCCGTGCACGCCTGCTGATCGATGGGATGAGAGCGGGGTAGCGGCGATGAGCAGGATGCATGCACGGCCCCGGCGGGGTGTAGAAACTGGGGCTGCTGACCCACGGCATCCTTCACGCTGATACCGGCTCACCGTAATTCCCGTACAATTGCACAGCACACCACGCGCTGACACCATGCTTCAGCTCACCCCTTCGTGAAGCAGGCTGGGGGGAGCCCAAGGTGTACTCATCCCCACGGCAGGGCTGGCCAGGCTAAACCAGGGGGCTGGGGGGGTGGCTGCCAGGCGTAAAGGCCCACGCGGGCAGGGCTGGCAGAGAGCAGCACACGGCTCGGCAGTGCCTGCTTCGTGAGAGTTGCCGCTGGTTTTGTGCCCGCTCTGTTGTGCGAACAGTCTCCAGTAAGTGCATGGGGAACTGAGGGGAGGGGGTGGCTGGGCTCTGCTTCAGCGGGGTCAGTCGGTGTGCGGTGCCATGCGGGGGCACAGGCTGCCCTGGCCAGGACAGGAGCGTTCCTGCTGCAGGCTGAGCGGTCTGTGGGGACTGGCCGCAGGGCTGGGCCAGCTGGAAGAGACCTTCAGCTGCCCGCTGGCACAAAACCTGCCTTAAAAGGGAGCGCAGCTGAAGATGGCTGTCCTAGACAGGCAGCGGTGTCAAAACAGCCTGGCACCATGTGGGAGGGGAAGCAGGGCTACCGGAGAGGGGAGAGGACATGCCCTGTCCCCTGTATTTCATCAGGGTGCCAGCTGCACCCCGCGTGGTGCAGGGAGGGGGTCCTGGCCCGGGCAATGCAGCTCGTGGGGTGCTGCAGCTTGGTGTAGGGGGACGTGGCATGGCTGAAATACGGCGCTTGCATGTGTGTGGCGCCTTGGGGCAGGAAGGACGGGGAGGAGGCAGCAGCCCTTGCAGGACACATCTCTCCTCCCATGCTGTAAGACACTGTCGCAGCGAGACTCATGCCTTAGCTGGGAGTGGGCTTCCCAGTGATGTCCCTGCCAGCGAGGGCTGCTGACCACCCTGCTGAGCCCAGCCGTGCCCTTGCAGCAGCGTGCCGGAGGTGCTCCCCAGCCTGCCGTGGAGCCACCGCCGGTGGGGTGAGGCCGGGACCAAGGGCAACAGTGGGGAGCATCAGTGGGATGAGGCGTCCTGCTGGGAAGGGAGGCTGGAGCCAGGCTGGGTCGTAAAGCAATCCCAGCTGAACCATGAACTGCGCCTCCAGGCACAGCTTGCCACCTCTCCTGCTGCACCCATGGGTGGGCTCCGGTGTCAACAGGGCCCTGTTTGTGCTGGCGGGAGGGCGAGGGGTGCCCTGCATTTCGGGAGGCAGACACTAGGTGTCCTGGCGCTGGGTTTCACAAGCCCTCATGACCTTTGCAGCACAGCAACATGCCCTGGGGAGGATTGTTTCATACAAAACAGACCTTTGGATAGGGTTTTCATTTCCTTCGCAGCCAAGCACAAAGGAACAGCAAGTCCTCGCTCCTAATAAAATGACAACAGTCAGCGACGCAGATGGGCTGGCTCTCCGCGGTGATTGGAGCCACGTCCTGCACCCACGCCATTCCTGAGGTCCTGCAAGAGGGGGCTTACAGCCCTATAGCTCCCTCCGGCTTAACCTCATACCCCAGACTGCCCCACGGGCAGGAGGTGCTGCCCGAGGGGTGACTTTTACACTCCCTTGGGAGAAACAGATCTGTGCTCGGAGGGGGCGAGCCCTGGTGGTCAGCGCCCCATGAATCTTGATCTGGGAGCGTGGTAAACTGACAGATGCCAATCACACCTCCAGCCCCACTCAGAGCGGGGCTCTCGGCCACTCACACAGCACAAGCGTGGGCAGGGAGCCAGGGTGCAGCGACTCGGGGTGCAGAGGGGACAGGGCTGCAGAGCGTGGGGAGTGCAGGGGGTGTGGGGCGCAGTGGGTGTAGGGGTGCAACGGGTATAGGGTGCAAGGGTGCAACTGGTGTAGGGCTGCAGGATGCAAAGGGAACGGGGGTGCAAAGGGGTGCAGGAAGTGCAGGTGGAGGGATTGCAGGGGGCAGGGGGTGTAGGGCTGCAAGGGGTGCAGGATGCAAGGGGTGCAGGGCCCCGTCCTGGGAGCCCCTGCAGGGCTGTGCCCCGGGCGGGTGCCTCCAGCTGCGGGCGGGGCCGCACATCTGGGCGGGGCGGGGCGGGGCGGCCGGGCAGTGACTCCGGCGGGGCCGGCGCGGAGCATCCCACAGCCGGTGCGAGCGGCGAGCCGAGCCGAGCCGAGCCGAGCCGACAGCATGCCCAAGTGCCCCCGCTGCCAGAAGGAGGTCTACTTCGGTAAGGGCTTCCTGCTCCCTCCCCGGCCGCCTCCACCCCGCGGGGACCGCAGGGCTGTCGGGCTGCTTAAGCCGGGGTGTCCCGATGCTGCACCCCGCCGGGCTTCGGGTCCCCGGGCACCCCGATGTTGTGGGTCCCCGGGGTGTCCCGGTGTTGTATACCCCGATGCTGTGGGTCCCCGGGGCACCCTGGTGCTTACAGGTCCCTGTGCACCCCAGCTCCACAGGTCCTGGGTGCCCCGTTGCTGTGCGTCCCAGCGCTGCAAATTCTTGGCGTGCCCCAAAGTTGCGCACCCCTGCCGCTGTAGGTCCCCGGGGTTCCCCAGGTGGGTGGCCCTGTAAATCCACCCAAGGAGAAGGTGTCTCGCTGCACAGTGTGGGGTGCAGTGGGTACCCCCAGCCTGCAGACGGGGCCATGGCACGGCATGGTAGCTCAGCCCTGTTTCCTTCCCAGCATCGCCCACAGCCCTGTGCCGAGGCAGGCAGCTGGGCCAGCCCTGAAGACTGCTCAGTTTGGAGCCCAAAGGCCTGGCCAGTGCAGCCCGCTGTGCTGAAAGCCTGGGCGGGTGAGCCAGCACCTTCCCAAGGGCAAATCCTGACCCATTCCTGGGTCAGTGGGTTGCCCACATGTTGTCCTGTGTGGTTTATCACAGCAAGATGACAGCCCTGGGGTGTTGTTTTCAAGCCACTGTTGCAGGCTAGCTGCGAGCCTTGTTGAGCTTCTGTCTGCTGCTGGGCTTCAGGCAGATGTCCTCCCTCCAAACTGAGGCCCCGAAGCTCCAGGCTCCTGCCCCTTCTGGTGCTGTGGTCCCGCTGTCCTGCCTGAGGGTATTTGGGGCGTTTGAGCCTCTTGCCCTGCCGGCAGCAGCTGCTGGAACAGGCAGGGTCTGTCTGTAAGACCTCCCCTCTTCCCTGGTTTAGCTGAACTTGAAGGGGTTTGCTGGGAGCAGCTCTTACGTACTCCTTGCTTTTTGGTTTACTAGAGATGAGGGCTCTGCGATCCGAGTGCCGTCCCTGACTTCTGCTCTCTCTGCCTTATTTCTACTTTGCTTGTGCATGTGCCCCATCTTCCACTTCTGCTCTGCCAAAGAATTTGGAGGCTCAAACACAGGGGCTGCTCTCCCTGCCAAACAGCCCTGTCCATTAGTGATGCCCACCCTGGTGGTTGTGCTGGGGCTGGCGTGGGCGTTGCCTGGAGGGCTACCGGGGACGTGGCTCCTGCGGTTGGGGAACATCTCTACCTAAACTGGAACTCACTGCTTGCAGCCAGGTTTTGATGTTGGGTTTCAGCAGGGTACAGTTCATGGCTCCCTCCTGCGACCAAGGGTCCTGGGGCACCTCATTTACCCGTGTGGCTTGATGACGGGAGCTACCAAGGTGCTGGTGTCAGTCTCTGCCTTTCCTGTGTCCCTGTGGATCTGCTTCGATCCCAGTCCAGACAAGCTGGGTTTGCTGTGCCCGCAGGTGTGGCCGCAGAGGTGCCAGGACGTTCGACCAAGGAGGGGTTTGGCCCCACGCTTATCAGGCTGCTCTTACGAAACTGTGTCTGTTGATGCAGAGGCTGAGGAGGGTTCAAAAGTGGCTGGAGGACGGAGCTTGCTGCCTCATATCTCTGCCTGGAGATAAGGAGTGCTGGCAGAGGAGGCAAGGCAAGCCCTGCTCCGGGGCACCCTGGGGCTCTCCTCGGAGCCTGGCGGTCCTGCTCGGGCATGCCTTGAGTTGCTTCTGGACAAATTGTGTCTGTAGAGAAGAGGGGTGAGGGGCAGATGATGCCGAGAGGACGGGGGATGGGGTTTGCAGGGCCACCACCAGCTTTCCAGGGGAATCTTGCCTGTGTGGCTGAGAGCCAGGGGGGACCCCGCTGCAGCGAGCCTTGGCAGAACTCCTGCCGAGTGTTGGCACAAATGCTTCTGCGAGAAGTGGGGAGCCTGAGCTCCATCCAGAAACCCTGTGATGGGAGGGCCCCGTCACGAGCCAGGCTCAGGGTCCTGGGGCTGCCAGAGGGAGGACGCTGTGGCCCCCACCGGGCTGCGGGCACAGGAGGCTCTTTGTGCTGCTGGGGGATGGCAGCAGGGCTGCCTCGTGACATTTGGGCACTGCCTCCGCTCCCACCTCTGCAGCCGCTGGCTTGCTCCTTGTATAAGCTGTTGTGGGCATATTTGGACTCCAAAGAAGAGGTGCTTCAGGCTGCCAAGGGGCTCCTCGGGGCACGCGCTGCCAGCAGTGGCTCAGTCCCATTGCTCGACCTCCTTTTGCAGGCATGGGGAGAACGTTCGGACCTGGCTCTGACAGAGTTCCTGTGTAAAGCTCTGCTTTATCACTTAATAAAACCCCAGGAGTGCAGCTGCCAACAGGACGAGCACATGTCTCTGCAGAAAATACCCTCCTCCCCCGCTGTGCCGCAATTAAAAGCCACCCTGTGTTCCCCGCTCTCTCCATAAACACGTCCTGGCCCCAGCAAACAGCATGTTGTCCCCTCCCAGCCGCCTGAGCCCCGGCCAAGCTCCAGCCCTGCTCTGGTTTGCCATGGTGTGTGCAAAATCGGAGCTGTGGCTGGAGCGCCAGTGGCCGCAGGGGACTGGTTTGTGTTGGGGCAGGGCACGGCGATGGCTTTGCCTCCCCGGTCCTCACCAGCATCCCCGCTTCGCCCCTGCCAACTCTAGTGATTGCTTGGGCTCCAGCTGGCCGGGGAGAAATTAATCCCTTTGCAGGCTGATGGTGGAAGGTGGGAGGTCCCCAAATCTTTGGAAGATGGATGTAAGTTGGTCCGTCCACATGGATGTGGTGGCATTCACCCTGGGCACGGCCCTGCGGTTTTGGATCTGGGCGCCCAGATGTGCATGGCGATGTGTGTGCACAGTGAGCACTTGTGTTTGAAACACGGTGCCCTCTGTCCTGGACAAATAGACTTGAGAAAATGCCCCAAAATGTCCTCCCTAGGATGGGTGGCAGGGAGGCCAACCTGCCAAAACTGATCAGTGCCTCAACTAACCCATCTCCTTTCTGTGGCAGCCGAGAAGGTGACTTCTCTGGGGAAGGACTGGCACCGGCCTTGCTTGAGATGTGAGAAGTGTAGCAAGACCCTAACATCTGGAGGCCATGCAGAGGTGAGGTTTGCTGCCCAGGAGGTCCCTGTCCCCCGCAGCTAGGGGCTGCAGGAGGGGTAGGATGGGCAGAGATGGAGCTGAAGGGCGGTCGGGGCTGATGCTCTTTCTCTCTCCCTGCAGCACGATGGCAAGCCGTACTGCAACCACCCCTGCTATGCTGCCTTGTTTGGGCCCAAAGGTAGGGTTGCTGTGGCTGGGGTTGTGGGAGGGAGGGGAAGGGGGCTCAGGGCTCCCGTCTCTCGGCGAGGTGCATCCCACCGTGTGCTCGCCATCCCGCAGCGAGGCTGACCCTGTTCTGGCTCTCTTCCAGGGTTCGGCCGGGGAGGAGCCGAGAGCCACACGTTCAAGTAAACCTCAGGTTGGTGCCTCCCCTCGGAGCTCCCCTTCTGCCTCCGGCTGGGCGGGCTGGCCGGGGCTCTCCCCCCGAGGCGAGCGGGGAAGGCAGGCACGCTGCAGTGTCTCTCCGGGCTGGCTGTGACTCCCAGCCCTCGCGCCGGTGCTCGGGAGCAACCTGCTGGGTGCCAGCTCCTCCTCTCTGCCAGCTCCAAGCAACCATCGGCACCCGCTTAGCTCCGGCAGCGGACACCAAAGGCTTTTGCTTTGTGGCCTGTCGGCAAACACAGGGTCTGTCCTGGAGCACCGTTGTCCCTGGGATGTCTCCACTCCCAGCCTGACTTCATCCGCCCCTTTCTTCCATCCCTCTCCAGGTCTGACGGCCAGGGTTCCCAGCACAGCCTGAAGACAGCACAAACGCACCGCGACAGACATGCATTTTTGTTTTTAATTCACTCTGTACTAGACTAGCATGTTAAAAGCAATAAGTAACCGAGGCTGGGGCTGGTGTGGAGAGGGGCTTTGCTCCAGATGGAGTGCTGCCGGGGTGGGGGCGTTGGGACGCCCTGCCGGATAGGAAATTTGGCCAGTATTGCTGAAGGCCGCCTGGAAAGGAGACTGCACCCTTCCAGCCAAAACCCAGCCCTGCTTCTGGCACCTAGCTCTCGTGGCTGGGCCCACAGTTGTATTTTCAGCCTTTAATAAACCCAGACCGAAAGATGCTTTCCCCATGTAGCAGCTGTGCTCTCTGTAACGGGGGTCCTGCAGGACTTGCTTGCGAAGCACTTGCCGCTTGCTTAAGGACCCCACGTGGCCTCTGGATCGAGCCCCACACCGTGTGATGGTTCCACGTGCTTTTGCTCCTGGTGTATGCGGGGTCCTGCCCCAGGCTGCCCACCCCAGGGGCTGCCTGAGCCCGGGGGGGTGAGAGCAGCCCCTGGGTGCTGTGGGCACTGGGGCCGAGTGTGCCCCAAGGGACGGGGTGGTGGGTGTCGTGCTGGTGCTCGTCTGGGGTCGGGGTCTTCCTCAGCTCGGTGGGAAGGACATACCCCACCCACGGCCTCACTGGGCCTGTGTTGTGACATTTGCAGAAGTCTAGAGCGTGGTGGCTCCTGCCATGAGCCACCGCTTGTTGCCTGTGGGTGTCATGGGGTTAAAGCAGAGGCATGCAGTGCTGCTGGACAAGGGTCCGAGACTGCTGACCCACGGTCTCTCTGGCAGGCAATCTCCGGCAGGCATTCCGGCCATGTCGCAGCCCCTGGCAGTGCCTGCTGGAAAGCCATGCCCGTGGGCAGCCCCCAGCTCTTTGCTCCTGGATCTGAGATGGCACTTTGCAGCCCTGAGTTGGGGCAGGGAGGTGTCTTGCTGGGAGGTTGTTAACCGTCACATCAGGCAAACCTGGTGTTTGCTGCTTTCGCTCTGAGCAGCCGTACGAAAAGGCCAAATAAGGCGGGAGGTTACCTGCGAGGCAGAGCCAGCCTCCCTCGGTTGGGAAAGCAGAGGCGCAGTATTACAGAGCGAGAGGTGGCTCGCAAGCGCTTTGCTCTTTCGTGTTTCAACCTCTTTGCCCCGCTGGAAGAACAGCACTGACAGTTGTAAAAGATGTCGACTTGAAGGATGTTTCTAAAATGGTTTCTTAACCGTGTCTTTCCCTAACCTGAACCACCACATTTACATATTCAGAGAGACTTCACAACACACTGGGATATTTTTGTCTACAGTTTATGCATGCATTTCCTTAGAGACTGCTCTGCATCTTACTGTCATGCTGGCCTTACTGGGACTTGGCCAAAACCCTCAGGGGTCAGAGGTACCTGTCTAATGTCAAAATCTTCGCTGTCAAAAGCAGCCTGATCTGATAAGCATCTTAAAACTTCCCGTGTGCTTGATGCCAAAAAGCTCTGCACCCGCTGGGCACGCTTCAGTGGGACAAACTTGACCAGCCGGCGCTGCCTTGCCTCCCACCCAGTCAGCACAACAAACGCAGGCGTCTGCGTCAAAGGCAAACCCTGGCTATTGCTGTGCGGCCACCACCAGGCCTCCCAGCCAGCCAGGTCTCATAGGGCCCCCTGCCCTCCTGCTCCCAATGCTGCCCTCCCGGGATGCCAGTACCCACGGCTCCCGGCCAGCGAGACACGGTCCTGCTCTGCACCTCTGCTGGCACCCAGCCCGCCCCTGGGCCACTGGGGAGGTGGCTTTCCTCTGCAAACTGGGCTTCAAAGCAAACTAGTGATACAATCTCAGCAGCCTTGAGCATTCCAGTGAGATAGCGTTTACCCTCAGCATTAAAAATAGTGCCAAACACAAGCCTTGTCATCCTCTGGGCTTGCATAAGTGTGTCCAGCTGGGAAAGGGACCCGTGCGTTGGGCTCCTGGTCTCTCCCAACAGGGCCCGGCACCACAACTTTTCAGGAGCAGCTAATTCCAGGTGCAAAGGGCCAGGCTAGAAGGGACGAGCAGGGAACCAGCAAGAGATACGGAAAAGCAAGCGCTGCTTGGGGAGAGGCTGGACCGATCCAGCCCTTCAGCTGACAGCCCTTTCTGCGGGCAGTGGCCGCAGCTGGGGCAGGAGGCAATGCGTTGCCGTTTGCAGCGTGCTGCCCGGGGCTGCCATTTGCTTCAGTCCCTGCCACCCATTTACAGCGTAGGGGTGGTGGCTGGGGATGGCTCTCCCTTCCCTGGGTGCACGGAGGGATGTAGGAACTGTGCAAGGTCTGTGCAGCCTCAGGAAACCTGCAAAGAAGCTAAATCCAATCCTGCAGCTGCCTCCCTGGAGGGAGGGGCAAAAACTGGGGGTCCCTGCAGGAGGCTTTTGGAATAAGTCCTTGGGTATTGATTCGCGGTGCAAAAAGCTCCTTCAGGCTGTCCTATTTCTCTGCCCGCCCTGCAACAGGCGCTCCCACTGAGATGGTGTTTAGCCCCAGGACTTGCTGTCAGGATACTCCCCTCCGAGCGCTGTGCTTGTACAAGTCACGCTCTCTGCCTGCTCCAGCCTTGATGCCGTGAGGTTGGAGTTCAGGAGCAGGTCACATCCGCAAGGAGCCTTGGTCAAAGAAAATACATGATAAATTGATTTTTTAAAACTTGCTTCAGTCTTTGGAGAGGAAGCAGAAACAGCTGTATCACATTTGGATAGGAAATCTGCACCCAAGCCAGGCGCTCCCCTCCGATGCTCAGTGAGGCTCGGCAGCAGCCGGGGAGGTGGGCTGTCAGCAGACACAATCTTTTCTCCATTGAACAGTAAACCTCTGCGGCCTGGAGCCTGAGCCGTGCAGACAGGCAGCGTGGCTCCCAGCGCAGCTCGTCTGCGATGCTCTCGGCTCTGAGCCCCGGTGGGAGGTGGGGACGGGCAGGGATGGTCCCTTCCCTCCCAGTGCAGCGATGCCCTGGCCGTGCTGCTCCTGCAACAGGGGAGACAGTGAAAGCAGGATGCTCAGGGCAAATCCCAGCTTTTTGGGGGGAGCAGCCGAGGGATGCTGGCTTGGTGTGCCCTACCAGCTGCTCCCACCGCTCGAGGCAAAGAGGAGACCCTCGGGAGGTGGCTGGCAGCCCCCGTGTCCCGCCTGGTCACCGGCCAGCAGCCACGGAGATATCACTGCCATTGCAGGTGGGGTCAGGGCACGGCCCCAGCCCCAAGGTGCCCATCTGGGACAGCAAAAGGTGTCGGATGATTTGCAGCATGGTGATGCCCTGCACGAAGGTCCCCTGCTTCGGTGACCTGAAACACTGCCGTTGCTGACCCCGGAGGAAGGGGCTGTGCTTCCTCTGCCCTTATTTCAGAAGCCTGGGCTGAGATCAGTGAAGTTTGTGGATTGCTGAGCCTTGGTTGCTATAAACACTTCTTCACTCTGACAAAAAAACAAACATCACCCCTTCCTCTGACAGCTGGGTGCGGGCGAGCCCCAACGCCCTGGGTAGGGAAGCAGAAGAGGTTTTGGCAAAAGACAGGAAACAGGACGGGTTCAGAAACTAAACTGCTGCTGTTCCCCGCCCCGGCTCTGCGGCTTTCTGTACAGAAGAAAAAAGGAGAGGGGCAGAAAGGGGCCTGGGGGGCCCTGTAGCTGATCTGTAAGAGATGGGGGTTTTGCTTCAGCCCCCAGTGGAGGCAGAGTGCAGGCAGGAGGGGCCGGTGTGGGTTGCCTGGCCCTGCATCTTCCTCCCAGTGCAGATGGGACAGACCTTAATCCGAAGCAGAGGACAGATGTGTCCCCGAGCCCGCAGCTGGCAAGGGGGACGGCTTAGGCTGGAAGCCTTACAGCAGGGTGCTGCCCTCAGCATTGCTCCCGAGGGCTGTCCTTAGTGAAAGCAGCAGCCCGGGGACAGGGCCACGTCCTGCCAGCGTGGCCGTGGGAGCGGGCTGCAGCTCACGTCTGGGCTAACACGTGCTGGGGAACCGGGGGGGTCTGGTTCAACGCTGCAGGCTCCGGTGCCTCAGGTGGGGCCAGGCACCTGCCGTGGGGCGAGCGGTTTGTTTCCCTGCCGGTGTGTTTCTGCACATAAAGCCGTGTCCCCTTCAGGGACAGGCAGGGCGCCGGCAGGGCCGGGGGAGCGTGGCACGGGGGCTGCGGCTGCAGGGGTTCCTGCTCTTTGCTGCGTGGGGCTCGTGGGGATGAAGCTGGTCTGTAACTGGGTGGTATCCAGCTCACCACTGCTTTGGGTATTTTTAAGGCTGATGTGTGTCAAGTTCAAAAAGCTCTGATATCTTGTGGGAGAGCAGTCAAGAAAGTGTCTGCCCATCTCCTAACGCCTCAGAAATCTGCCTTCTTATCTGGGCGATGGTAAGAGGGACCGTGCAGCTGATGTCAGACAGCAGGAGTTCTGCAAGCTCATGTCATGAGCCGGGACTTCCCGGCCCAGCTCTGCAAAGCAGCGGGTTGAGGAAGCCCCGTCTCACCAGCGGAAACAGCTTTGCAGAGGTGGCAAAGAGGGGGTCAAACCTCGTTCCTGATGGGGAACAACATCCCCAGCAAAGACTGAAGCAGCTGAAGATATTGAAGGCAGAGAGGCTCTGGGTAAGGGAGACGGCCAGGGGTGTAACGAGAAGCGGACGAAACCATGAATGAGTACTGGAGACTGAGGTCTAATCAGGGAGCAAGGACAGGAGGGGACGGGCCGTTCCACCATCACCCTGTCCCCAGTGCTGACGATCCAGTGTTAGAGAGAAGCTGGGTGTGAACAGCCCTGGGGACATTTGCCAGGTCCTGGGTGGCTTTCCCCAGCAAGGAGCCTGAGAAGAAAAGTTGGCATCAGACACTAGAGCTGTGTTTTACTTTCACGCCTCTTGTGTTATTTTCAAGGAAACAGGGAGAGTTTTCACCGGGGAAGGTATGAGAGCTTCACACCAAAGCCTCTGGCTTTCTTTGGTGAGTCTTGGGTTAAAGGCTGGGGGGGGAAGAAGGTAGAGGGAGTTTCCCTCCGTGCAGAGCAATGTCAACTTGGCTATTTAAGTAAAAAGGAAAGGGTGAAACTCCTGAGAACAGAGAATTGCGAGATCTCAGATCTTTTTTTTCTAATCCTCCCCAATTCACTTATCATACTGAAAGTGCAGACCCTGCATCAGAGGGCCTGAAACGCCAACGCCTACAGTATAAGCACCCAACCGCCGGGAGCTGACCTTGAATTTTGGCACTACAGCCCCCACACAGCCTGTTGTAGCCTAATGCTCTGTGTCCAGGAACACCTGTGCTAGAGTATTTGTGTAGCTGTTACAGTCCCTCTCGGGGACCCGGTGATCTGTAACTGTTACGTGATGCGACTCAGCGTGCGAAACACGTGCTGGCCATCCCAGCAACATCAGCACCCCTTGCACCCACCAGCGAGGACGGTGCCGGGAAGCAGCTCATTGCTCTCTGGCAAGGAGATGCCTATTTGCGACCTGACGTGGCTGCTCTGAGCGTGCTGACGGCTGGACTACAACAGCAGAGGTCCCAGGGTGGCCGGTCTGGAAGGCGCCATCCTCTCCCCAGTCAGGGAGGGCTGCTCGGCTGACGGAGACACGAGCCCACAACGGATCATCATCAGCAGATGCCGGGGCTGCTCCGTGCCCGGTGGGAGCTGTGATCCCTGCCCGTCCCCAGGCAGCGTGGGGCTGAGCATGGCTGCAGGCCTGCCCCGCTGCGCAGGCGCTCTGTGTTCACAGCCCCTGTGCTGCTCTGCTCCTTCCTGCCGGCATGATGTCCGCGTGGCCAGGCCGTGCCTTTTCCCACTTGGGTTAACCCGGCATCCCAGCGAGGGGAGAGAGCGCCTGTATAAAAGAGCCGGGAGGGTCTTAGGAAGGAGCTGGCAACGTTTGCAATAGGAAGCGGTGCAGCCTGCCTGGTCTGCTCAGGGCATGAAATGCTACGGCCGCCCAAAGCTTCCCTCGCGCGGGCAGGGAGAGCAGCTGTGCTCTGCTCCGGCGTCTGCTCGGCCGCCGCCGCTGCTGTGGGGAGGAGAGAGGAGAGGAGCGGAGCGAGGAGCTCCGGCTGCCCCGAGCTGGCGGCGGAGCGTAGGAAGCACCGATGCATGGCCTGGGGACCTGGCCAGGAGACGGGCTGGCTCCCGCCTGCGCCTTCACGGGGATAAAAGCATTAAAAAAAAAACCAAACAAACAAAGAGCAAAGGGGTTGTTGTCCCAGGAGGAGAGCTCACACCTTCCCCTTGGCAGGGCTGGGCCGAGGTGACACCAGGAAGCCGTGCTGCTGCTGGAGCGAGCAGAGATCGCCGTTATCGCATACAATCTGCATGAGGCAATGGGATGTGGCTGTCATCTCTGGCAACAGCCACAAACAGTGGGGCTGTCTGCGGCGGCGGGTTGCCATGGCGCGGGCTCAAACAGGCACCCTCGGCCCTAGCTGAGTCACCCGGGGCGGAAATGACCCCAGCTGACACATCACACCGAAAATGGCCGGCTGTGCGGCTGTGCGGCATCACACGAGCCCTGGGAACCGAGAGAGGGCGAAGCCCGGTGACCTCTCCCCAGGGGGAGCATCCCTGGCCTCTCAGTGCGTGCCCAGACTCTCCCGTCCCGTTGTGGTCCCCACCGCCATGCTCACTGCTGGGTAACCCCTCCCGGAACTGCCTCGGTGCCAGGGCAGAGCTGGAGAGCCCAGGGGAGCGGCCAGGCAGGTCGAGCCCATGAGCCAGCTCCGTCCTGCTTCCCCCTGCCATACTGAGGATCCTGGAGGCTTCCACTGGTCTCCTGTGACCTCACAGGTGCACACGGTGACATCAGAGTGGTGTGCTGACATCAGCCAGTCATTGCTCGTTTGCATCTGGCAGTCTCTGCGGGGCCGGGGCTCAGCACAGGGGAGGTGCGGGTGGCCTGGATGCAGCGGGGCAGGGGCTCTGCTGCCAGCGGGGTGGCATCGCCATGCCGGCTGGGACAGCGTGCCGGGGGCCGTCACACCATCACCTCCTTCGTCTGTCCACCGCACAAGGTCCATCTCCGCAGCAGGAAACTGTCGCCTTCCCATTGGCTTCTCCCACCCTGGGAAAACCGCCCAGGCAGCCGGCAGAGCAGATAAGTGGGGCCTCGCATGCTGGGACCGAGCCCCCGCCGCACCGTGCCACGCTGGAGAGGCCGGGATTTGCCGCCTGGCGTCCGACTCGCCCGTGGCCGGGTGCCAACCCTCCGCAGCGCCAAGCATCTTGCGTCAGCTGCGCCCACGGGGCTGCGTGCCGGGGGAGCCGTGGGGACCGGGGGACGCCAGCCGGGAGGGCAGCCAGCCCGGCTCCGGGGCACCACAGGGCTGGTCCGACAGTGGGATGGAGAGGCGGCACGGGGGCTCTCGGCGTGCTGGGATGGCGTGCATCCCAGCTGCCGCTCCCATGCTGGGTGATGATGCTCGCTGTCCGGGGGTCTGGTGCGTTGGCTGGGGGACAGGAGCTCAGAGCGGGGGTGACGGGCAGGACCACCCAGCGATGCGTGCACTGGGTGCTGCAGGAGAGCCCTTGTCACGGCAGCAGTAAAGCAGGCAGCTGCCCCGGGGAGGAATGGCCTAGACGGAGGAATGTGTGTGGGGACAGGGATGGCTTTGAGCAGGGTTTATGGAGTGGTCAAGAAAACACAGGAAATTGGCTCCAGCTGAAGGTCCTCCTGCCCGGAGACTGCAGCGGGGACGGGAAAATAGACAAGCGATGTGTCATGGAGGGACCAGACAGCGCCCGATAGCAGCAAGGTATGGAAAGCCAAGAAGGATGCCAAAGACAGCAGAGGATTATCCAGGTCTGATAAGGCTCTGGGCAATAGAAAAGGACTTTATGGGCTGTTGGGAACCAAAGGCAAGGAACCGTATGGAGATGCCAAACCTGTTAGGAAGGAGAACAAAGAAGTGAATAGAGATTGCTGAGCTAGAGCTGGACGAGGAATAAGGAAAACACTTTCCAGGCCATTAGGAAAGAAGGAGGATATGAGACAACAGCTGCTAGAGAAGATATTTTAAAAATCCTTAAGCCTGGATAACTCACACCCAGGGGTCCTTTCAGGGCCGGCTGGAGCAGCAGCCAGGATCCGCGGGACTGGGAGAGCACTAATGCAACGCTCGGCATCGGAAAGGGCCGCGCTCCCCGGCACAGGGGCGGGAGGCAGGAGAGGCAGCAACCAGAGGGAAAGAGTGCAAACGCAGTTCACGTTAGCAAGCGGGCTTTGCTGAAGGTCTCGTCGGACCAATGTGACTTCTCTCCTCATTGTGAGCAGCCGTTTGGCTGCGAGAGGCCATTCCGTAGCTGGAAAGAGTTTCACGTGTTATTTCATGGTGTTCAGATATTGGAAAAAAAAAGGAAAAGCATCGTGTTAGACCCATAGATAGCACGTTAAATGGATTATGAACTGGGTAATTGGCCAAGAAGCCATTAGTGGGGGTTTTGAGCAGGTCTTATCTATAGGCACAGGCAGGATGCCCGCTGTGCTGGTGGAGCAGACTAGTGTCCCTGGCATGCACCGATTGTTGTCCCTCTGTAAGACCCGCAGTGGGTATCCATCTCAGGGCCAGGTTTCAGCCATGTAAACCCCAGCCAAGAGATGGACTTTTCATCTCAGTGACTCAGGCTATCTCACAAACGGCAGAACCGTTTCTCCCCCGCTGCCCTCCCAAGGATTAATCTCTAGGATTGCTTCAATTAAGAGCTTATACGCCTGGGGACCCGAGCTGCCTGCATCACACGCCATTGAACTGGGAGGAAGGTGGGAAGCTGGGGATTGGAGCCGAGCTCCTGCTGCCAAAACCGTGCGCTCTCCCATCAGCTGAGAAACAATTTCTTGGTCTGACAGCAGCAGAGTCGTAATTTTAGAAAAGCTGAAGCCGGGATTTTGCAATAACTCTTTCAGCCAGGAAGGGCTGGGGAAGCTTGCAGGGCTCGCTCGGGGTTTTCGGCTGGGTGGGAGACATGGCTGTGGCTCAGGGTGAGCCTGTCTTGCCTCACGTGGGTGGCAAGAGCACGTGTGCCGTCCCCTGGGCGATTCCCACTCGGGTTACTTCCCAGGGGAGGCAAGAAGTGAGTTCTCTGCCCTAAGGCATGAGCACAGGGAGAACAGATAACGGGAAGACCAGTGAGCTGTAAGAAGCCAGGGCACAGGCCCGGGGACGCCCAGCCGGGCGGCGCCGCGCAGCCCAGCGCTCCCCTCCTCGGGACGCGGCCCACGCGTGTCGCCGCCACGCGGCGCAGGGGCCGCCGACGCAGTGCTCCCTCCCAGCGGCCAGGGGGCGCCGCAGCGGGCGGGATCAGCGGAAGGGAGGGGCCGCTCCGCCGCACTGCGCATGCGCCCTCCGCGCGCCGGCAGAGGGCGGGAAGTGGCGGCGGAGCGGGATGCGGCTGCGGCAGCAGCAGCAGCAGCGGGGCCGGGCGCTGCCGGGCGCCGTCGGGGCGTTGTGCCGGGCCCTGCCGCCCCGCGCCCGGCCCGCCCCCGACACCCTCCGCCGCGCCAGGTTCGACCGGCCGCAGGCGGTGAGCGCGGGCCGCCCCGGGACACCCTTCGCCGGCGGCCCCCGCTGTTGCCTAGTGACCCCCCCGCCCCCTTTCTCCGTGCCCTCCTGTGGGCGCAGGGGCAGGGACAGCCCCTCGGGGCGGGCCCGGGTGGGGGGGCGTCTCTGTGGGCGGGCAGGGATCCCTGCGCGGGGGGACAGGGCGGGGGACAGGGACAGCTGGGTGGGGAGGCATCTGTGTGGGCCCCAGCCGGCACTATGTTGTGTGACTCTCCGCAAACTCGCTGCTCTTGAAGGCGCTTTATTTTCTGGTGGTTTTAACTTAAAGCTCGGTATTTCACCGTGGTCTGCGACACCTTTTCTAGTGTCACCTGAGGTTTGCTTCCCTCTACTGTACACCGGCTTGGGTCTTTCTGCTTGGGGGCTTTACGGAGCGATGCTTGTGAGGCCTCCATCTCACACAGGGTGCTCCGCTTGCGGAGTTAGCTATTTTAAGCATTTTACAAGTGTTGACTGAAATTCCAACTGTAAGAATAACTGTTTCAGTTTGTCAGCGTGCTGTCCTTGTGTGGCCAAGAAATGATTTCCAGTTCCAGCTCGCTGTGTGCTGCCTTTTGTTTGTGAGTTTTTAATACTATCGTGGTCAGATCTTTTCAGCGTCTTCAAGTGCTTGTTTAACTTTGGGCGAGTTGTGCCATCTGTGGTTGTATCGGAGCAGATACTTTGGAAGCCGCACTCCTGTATGCCTGTGCCTCAAAATAGAAGTGCTGAGTCTTGCTGTATAGCCAGCGTTAATAGCCCTTCTCTTTTTGAGTGCACTTTACTGTAGGTAGCGTTCGTAAGACAGCCGATGTGTGAACCTGCCTGATTCGACAGTGTTGGCAGGATGTAGGTGTGCTCTTCCATGTAACAACTGATGCTCAGATATGGGTTTAATTGCCTAATTAAGGCTAAATATGTGGCAGATCTTTTGCCTGCTGATCTCCCCCTACCCCTCTCTTTCTTTTGCAGAGCCTGGATTTCTGGAGGCTGCTCTATGCTCTTCTGAAACAAATCCACGGAGGCAAGTGGACTGAGTCTGATGCCATAGGTAACCTAGTCAGCCTGGCTGATTTCCAGCTGTCCCAGGGAACTACTGGGACTGGTTTTGTAGCATCTTTTCTTTGGCTCATTGCTCCCCATCAGAAATGCTCCATTTTGAATACTTTAGTTTATGCCACTGACTCTTACTGTTGCATCACAGGTGTGCAGGCAGGTTTACTCCTCTTTCGCTTGCTTTGTCCAGGAAACTGGGATGTTTTTGTGTCTGCTAGGCGCTCTTGCTTCCCTTGGACGTTTCACTGCAGGTAAATCTCTGCAATGATCTTATCCATTCTCAGCATCTGCAGAGGTAATTACAGAAGTAGATTTATTTTGTCCTTTGATCCCTTCTTTCCCCATTCCAGATATCATGTGTGATTCTGTGGTTAATTTTCTATCAAGTCCTATGTCAGGGCCATGGATTATAGCATATGTACCATAAAGGCAGTGTTTTGTATTGAAGTTCTAGACAAAACAAAAAGTAAAGCATGTGTGAATATTTTAGAGGGACCGTGAATGTCTCTATGGACAGGGCCACTACTCCAGAGAGAAGCTGAATGCAGATTGGCTTCTCACAATGACAGAGCACTGTTTACTTCTTAAATGTATGTTATTCCAATGTACGATACTACTCCCCAGGCTTCTCTTGTGAAAGATGTCTATCTAGAGCCCTTTCATTGTCAGAGGAAGTTTTGAGAATGGGATCGTCTGTGATGGATAGGGCTCTCCTCAGACTGAAACACTTAAAATCCACTTTTGCCCTTGAAAACAAAAAAACCCCAAGCAACATTGCTTACACCCCTAAAGAGCTGGGAATCTGATGGCTCTGTAAACGGAGTTAAAAAAGGCTAAGCATTGTGGATGATATCTCTCAAGGAGTGTGGAGCAAAACCAGCATAGTTTTGCTGGTAGCTCAGCGGGACATCAGCATGGTTCTGTGTTACTCACAGGACTGCTATTTTTCATTTGGCTATTTTTGCTTTTCTACTCATCCACAATCTGCTGTGTATGGTAAGTTAATTTAGTGGCTTTGTGGAGGCGGTCCTGCACAAGTGCAGCCTCCTTGATTCCTGGCTGCTCCCATACTAATTGCTTGTAGCATTTGGAGACAGGATTTCCCTGTGCATGTGGCAGGTTGCTGGCTCTAGAGAGAGCAAACCCAGCCTCTGCTGGTAGATTGAAAGGTAGGAATGTGTGGTTCTGCTCAGAACTGCTGAGCAGATTTTTAAGAAACTTGTTTAGTCACAACTTGGTGATTAAAGCTGAAACTCAGGTTGGATAGCTGTACTGTTTTTCAAATTACATGAATTACCTTTGTGTGGCCAAGTGAATGAGTTATCTGCTGCGAACACAATCAATATTTTACTACCTGCCTTCTCTGTCCCTGCTCTGGAGCACTTGTGGTCTTTCATGTATTTATTTCATGGAAATGAAGTGGAAGCCTTGGACATAGGGACTAAATAACTTTCTCAGGTTTGCACAGGATCTTGTAGCACAACAAAGAATTGAAACGGATTCCTCTAATCCACGTCTAGTGCTTTAGTCCATGGATCAGGCGTTCCTTTCTTTGCTGTTTTTGTACAACCTCTTAATTATCTTAGCTAAAACAAGGAGAGCAGCAGTTGCCAGATCTCAGAGGAAGGCTGTGAAATATGAGGGTTACTGGGTGCATAGGCGTAGGAACAGCTTTCTGGAAAAGAGAAGCCATACTCAAATGGTCTTGTACCCTTTCTTTTTTTTTCAGCTAAAAGTTTTTCCAAAAGAAACACTGAGCTTTGACCTGTAGTCTGTGTGTTGTTGGGGTCACAGTGGTTCTTCTCACTGCCCTGTAGAGCAAGACCTACGTTTCAAGGACTGCATTCCAGATGTTGGGCCTTTTGCAGTTGTGCGGTGCTAGAAGAAGGCGGTGCATTGCAAGGACAGAATGCTCTTACAGATTTTGCCCATGGAAAAGGACAGATTTTTCCATAAAATTTTTCCTTGATCTGGGAAGTCCTTTTTTATCAAGTGACTTTCGAAGTTGCACCCCAGTGTGTATTTCTGTTTCGAGTTAGTAGTTTTCATTATCATTCAGCTCGAATCACATCTCATGATTCAAGACAGCTGACATGGCTTCACCAAGGGCAAGTCCTGCCTGACCAAGCTAGTGGCTTTCTATGAGGGAGTTACCACATCAGTGGACAAGGGAAAAGCAATGGATGTCATCTATCTGGACTTCTGTAAAGCCTTTGACATGGTCCCCCACAACATCCTTCTCTCTATATTGGAGAGATACGGATTTGATGGGTGGACTGTTCAGGGGATAAGGAATTGGTTGGATGGTCACATCCAGAGGGTAGTGGTCAACGGCTCAATGTCCAGATGGAGATCAGTGACGAGTGGTGTCCTGCAGGGGTCCGTACTGGGACCAGTGCTGTTCAATATTTTCATCAATGACATTGACAGCGAGATCAAGTGCACCCTCAGCAAGTTTGCAGATGACACCAAGCTGAGTGGTGCAGCTGACACACCAGAAGGACGGGATGCCATCCAGAGGGACCTGGACAAGCTGGAGAAGTGGGCCTGTGTGAACCTCATGAGGTTCAACAAGGCCAAGTGCAGGGTCCTACACCTGGGATGGGGCAATCCTCGGTTTCAATAGGGGCTGGGGGATGATGTGATCAAGAGCAGCCCTGTGGAAAAGGACTTGGGGGGGTACTGATGGACAAAAAGCTGGACATGAGCCAATAATGTGTGCTCACAGCCCAGAAGGCCAACCACATCCTGGACCGCATCAAAAGAAGCGTGGCCAGCAGGTCGAGGGAGGTGGTTCTGCCCCTCTACTCTGCTCTGGTGAGACCCACCTGGAGTACTGGTGTCCAGCTCTGGAGCCCTCAGCACAAGACATGGAGCTGTTGGAGTGGGTCCAGAGGAGGGCCATGAAAATGATCTGAGGGCTGGGCTCCTACGAGGACAGGCTGAGAGAGGTGGGGTTGTTCAGCCTGGAGAAGAGAAGGCTGCGGGGAGACCTTATAGCAGCCTTCCAGTACTTAAAGGGGGCCTATAGGAAAGATGGGGACAGACTTTTTAGCAAGGCCTGTTGTGACAGGACAAGGAGCAATGGTTTTAAACTAAGGGAGGGCAGATTTAGACTGGATTTAAGAAAGAAACTTTTTATAATGAGGGGGGTGAGGCACTGGAACAGGTTGCCCAGAGAAGTAGTGGAGGCCCCGTCCCTGGAAGCATTCAAGGTCAGGTTGGATGGGGCTCTGAGCAACCTGATCTAGTTGAAGATGTCCCTGCTCATTGCAGGGGGGTTGGACTAGATGACCTATAAAGGTCCCTTTCAATCCAAAGCATTCTATGATTAGTCAGATTTTGATCTGATCTTGTCATATAGGTGAATTTTAGAGGAGACAAAAATTTGGTTTCAATAGAACAGCTACTAGTCATTCCCTTGTTATGGTTGTGATGTGATATTGTTTAGAAAAACTTTCTGCATCATGTTTTTAAGTGGTTGATATACTTTATTGCCTAGCTAGCAGAAAATAAAATATTTGAAAAATCACATATTAAAAAAATCCACACAGTTTTATGTTTTAAAATGTAGGAACTATTGTGTTCTTGCAAAAAGAAACCAGAAACCCCACTGAAGCCTGCCAGTCAGTGGTTATAAAATTCTGCAAATGACTCTTTTGGTTTCTCATTTTGGAAGAATTTTTTCTTCACACAGTAAAAAACACTTACTGTAAACTTTGGTGGGAAGCCATTAATACACTCCAGCCCCTTAAATGTGTCAGAACAATGGGTCTCTCATCAGTGGAGTACGAGTCAAAGTAAGCTGTGTAATAGTACTCTGGACATAACCTCACTGATGAAGTCATGATTAGTGGTTTCATGCTGCTCTTTCTTCACAGAGGCTGAGCTCTGATAAACTTGGTTAACAACCTAACAACCGCATCAGGTAGCAGTGCAATATGCATTTAGATAGTTGGAGGAAATGTTTCTTTTCTGGAGTCGCAATTCATTTTTTATAGTACGGGAAAGAGGTCTGGAGCTGCGATATATTTTTGTTTGTTTGACAAATGAAGCAGAAAATGTTCTTCTGCAGCAGTAGTTTCCCGTAATACCACTACCTATGCAGGTGTTTCTTGCCTGAGTGCATGAAGTAATGTATCTCTGTCTGTTCTTGTACTTGATTTAGTTCCTTTCCATCTTAGCCTGCCAGGCTAATGCATAACCCTTATTTGAATATCGTGTTGTAATTCACTGAAACTATTCTGCAGGATTCATAAAGCGGAAGAGCACAGCTTGAGTATAGTTTTAAGAGAGCTGAACCCTGAGGTTCATCCACAGCCTGGTCTTACTTGCTGAATGTACTTTTATAAATAATGTGCATGCAGAAGGGGATTAGTTGGAAGGACTGTGTGGTTCTTTCTCTGTAAATTGCCTAATCCTAATGAAACGCCGTAAGAAGATGTTGTCAAAGAGGAGGTGTTTGAGTGACTGGTGTTATCTGAGTGATGGTTTTTCCTCTCTCTCGGCTGCACATTATGGAGTAATCCATCTTGGTCCTGGGTACTTATATAGCCTCTACTGCCATTTATCTGAGCAGTGTTTCCTTGTAAGCAGAGCACTGTAGAGATGAGGAAAACTGACTTCTCTAAGGTCATGGAAAGGCTCTTTGAGCCCCGGTTCCAGATCCATGCTTTGACCGCTCACCCACAATTCCTGCTTGATACTCACACCAGTCGTACCCTCTCATGTGAGGGCAATGTGTTGCAGAGGGAGAGATGAAATGGGGGGAGATAAAGGATCAGAGCAACACAGAAATTCAGGAGGCCAGTTGCCTTGGTGGATCTGGTCCTGAGTGGCATATCAGAGCAGGGAAATTATGATAAAGGAAAAAACCACCTGGCTTGCTCTCTGTTCCTTCTCTTTGATGTGTGATTTCTTGGGGAGCTCCTTGAACTGCAGATGGCAGCATGTGATGCTTTGAAAAAGGAGGAAAGTATGTACTGATCTTCCTTTTGGAGTATTTCTGCCTTTACCTCTTATGGCAGTTCCTTTCTTGATAAATGCACAAAGAAAAGGAAAGGGCAACATGAAAACCTAGTTCATGTGGGAATGTTCAAGAGTGATCAAAATAAAATCTCTAATGTCTGAGTGCTCCCCCTGTGCATGAGGGATTGGAGTACATATCTACAGCAAGATTTTAGCAAACCATAGGCACTTCTGCCACCCTAGCATCGTGAAGGGAAGCTGCTTGTTTTTATATCCACAGGCTCTGCAAAAAGAGCAAACGGAGTGATTTAGGTGTTTGGGTTTCCTTTTTGTGCCTGCAATGCAGAAACAAGCTAGGTTTAAAACCAGTTGTCCAACTGTCATGTGTCTCTGCAGAAGCTCTGGCACGCAAAACACTAGTCCTGCAAAAAACCAGTAGCTTTGCACCATCCTGTCACCTGCTTAATCATGCTCCTGATCTCGTTTTTTGTTCTTCAGTCATGGTTAATGTCTTTGTCAGGAATTCATTTGTAGCTTTCACGTAGCCAGTCATTGTATTCCCGCTCCTGCTGAAGATGTGCGGTAATCTGTGTAAGAGTTTCAGCTGTGTATTTGGACTGAGGAGCACTCTGGAAGTAGGCATCTCCTTAGGGATCCGCACTCTTGTTTCCCTAAATCCTAAAGTTGGTCAAACAGGGCAAACAATATACCTTCCTCTGGTTTGTCAAGGTTCAAAGGGCTTGGTGGCTCTTTGTGACTACCAGCTCCTTCCAGCCTCAGCAGAGCTGTAGCAATGTACTGCTCCTATAGGGTTACTAGCATAGGTCAGCTTATAGCTCCCCCCTGTGTCTTGGCTTTGTATTACTTTTGGTGGATAAGACTTCTTTAACTTGATTTGCAAAATGCTAAATCAACCACTCTTCACTGTGAGAGTCTCTTGTAATGAACAAATGCCTTTTGAGAGCAACAGGATTTTTCTTCTTGTTTTTTGTTTTGAAGTTGGTCATTATGTGGTTTTTGAGCCTCAGCAGTTGATGCCGGACAAAGAAAGATTATGATACGTGTCAATGCAAGGGATATTTTTACCACAAGTGGCAAGGAGCAGGCAAATGAGTATGTAATGTGATGAATTGGTATGTTAATTAAAGACAGCAGTGACAATTCCTGATTGTGCGAGGTTTGTACTTCCTGTTATTTTTGCGTGTCTGAGTGTGTACCTTTTTTATGAAACCCTATGGAGATACTGAAAAAGGGGAGCAGCTTTCTTCCTTACTTTGTAAGAATGCCTTAACTGGATCAAACTGAAGTTTCCTCTAGGTCCATCCAGCTGTCAAAAGTGGATGCCCAGGGGAAAGGAAAGAGCAAATATAGAAGGATGCTTTCAGAGGGGTATTCTTTCAGCCTCCAGTAATTTACATCCCAGACTTCCCAAACCAGAGAGGATATCTTTGTATTTCATAAGCTTCCATGAACTCCTGTTCCATAAATCCAGTTCCTCCTTGAGTCTGTGTAACTCTGTGTCCACAGTGTCCTATGGCCAGAAATTTCAGAGCTTTGCTGTATGTGTGAAGAACATCTCTTTAACTTGTTTTGACTTACATGCTTGCTAACTTCGGTGGCTCACTGTTCTTGTATTGAATGTCACGCAAACAAATTATTCCCTATTCACCCATTCCACAGTGCTCATGGTTTTAAAAAGTTTTGTCATATCCATTCTCAGTCATCTTCTTGGCCTATGTTGTCAGTTCTTACAATGAAGCTGTTCTGTACTTGTGATCGTACTTGTCCTTTCTCTTTGTTTTTTTTTTTTTTCCCCCTAAGTCTTCTGTAATCTTTTTGGGACTGAAGAAATAAAATAACACTGTGAATTTGATATGTGGGGTCACGGGATATAGACAACAATATAATGGTGTTCCCTGTGTTCTGTTTAGTTTCCTTTCTAGGTTTCTCACATTTGCTTTTGGATGCATATGAGAGCCAAGTGTGATATTGTCATGAAAAATCTTATCATCTAAGATTGTGTTCCTGAGTCAGTGGTCAGCTCCAAGCCCATTGCTATGTTAGTAAAGTTAGGATTGTTTTTTCCCTTGTGTGCATAATTTTTCATTTTTTCTAAAAAGAATTTTGTCTGTCATTTTAAAGCTTGGGCTCATTAGGTTCTGCAATCCTTCACGATCTGCCTGCATTCCTTACTACTGAGTAATATCACATCAGCACCAAATTTTCTGTCACTATCACATTGTCTGTGTGTCATTTTGAGTTGGTTGAACAGCAACTGTTCAGCACAGAGCCCTCATGTGAAACCACCATTTGTTCCTACCCTCTGGTTCTTGTCTGCTGGGCACTTGTCATTGGGCTGTCATTGGCATTCAAGGGCTTTCCCTCTCCCTCCACCACAGTGGCTTAGTTTCTTTGTGCCAGTTGAATCCCACTGGGAAGTCTAAATGTTCTGCATTGGTTGAATCTTTCTTAATCACTTGCTTGTTGTTGCTTTTGGAGAACTCCAGTAGCTTTTTGAGCAGGACTTCCTTTTACAACAACTGTTGGTTCTTCCCCAGTATGTATGGTTTATCATTGTGCCCCCTAATTATGTTCTTTATTATAGTTTTGACTTAGTACAGAGCTGAGGCTTACTGGTCAGAACCTTTTTTAATAATAATTTTCTCTGGGTTTGCTCAGTATTTTATAGTTCTGTAGTGTCTGTCTTGTAGCTGTCAGGTAACATTTGCTGCTATGAAGGAATACAGATCAGAGCATTCCTAAGAATTAAGTAGTCCATGTGGTCTGGTATGCAGTGTGGTGTGCTGCATTATCTCTGCCTGCTCACTGGTGCTCAGAGATTTGCAGCAGGCTGTGAAACTCCTATCTCTAAATTCCAGTTTCATTCAGGAGTAAAGTAACTCAGAGTGTTTACTAATTCATAGCATGCTTGGTGGCTCATAAAAAATGAATAGGTGAATTGGAGTCCTGTTATAGTGGGGATGGCTATTTACCTTTGTTGCCTTTGCTAATCTCCAAGAGGCCATTGCTGGCCTTGATCTCAACTTTGAATTTCTTCTTTTCCCTTAGCAGTAGTTCCTGTAGATCAGAATGGGGCAGCACAAGGAAGGCTTTTACCCTTTACCTCCTGTCCTTTATCAGTTGTTGATAAAGACTGTAGTCTCCGCTGTCCTCCAGTAATCTTAGGCTTGATTAAAAATCTTGCTTTCGGAGGAGGCAGCAGTTTCTGGAACTGAATGGGTAAATGCATTGAGTAGTGCAGTGTAGTGTGTTATTCTTAATTGTTTTCTTCTTTTCAGATAACCAAATTGGATTTGTAAAATCAGCGTTGTGGTACCATGGCTATGGCAGGCCAGAACTCTATCGGCTCCCCTCCGACGGCTCAGCGGGTAGTCGGGAGCTGCTGCTGGCATTTTCCTGGCTGCTGCACAGACTCAGCCTCTTGGAGCAGCTTTTGGCTCGGAACAGAGTAAAGACTGGGGATGAAACATCTGTGTGCATGGTGAGCATGTTTGTGTCCTTCCACCTTATCTGTCTGTAAGTAATGTTCTGTGACAGCAGCTGTGTTATCACTAGTGTGTAATGTGTGGTATCTTGGTACCTTTACAAATGCCTTACTCCAGCTTTAAAAAAACTTAAAGGGGCCAGCATCTGGAACCCATTTTCCTTCCCTTCTCTAAACTTTCTGTGTGCAGGTGATCTGGGTTCCTTCTTTCTCAAACTCCCACCCCTGCTTGAATTCCCTGATTTTTGTTTCCAGTATAGGTGAGACCAGTGTGGAGGAGAGCAAGTAAGCGAATCACAGAATCATAGAATAGTTTGGGTTGGAAAGCGCCTTTACAGGTCATCTAGTCCAACCCCCCTGCAATGAGCAGGGACATCTTCAACTAGATCAGGTTGCTCAGAGTCCTGTCCAACCTGACCTTGAATGCTTCCAGGGATGGGGCATCTGCCACCTCTCTGGGCAACCTGTTCCCATGTTTCACCACCCTCATCGTAGAAAATTTCCTCCTTATATCTAGCCTAAATCTGCCTTTTTTTGGTTTAAAACCATTACCCCTTGTCCTATTGCTACAGGGCCTGCTAAAAAGTCTGTCCCCATCTTTCTTATAAGCCCTCTTTAAGTATTGAAAGGCCACAATAAGGTCTCCCTGCAGCTTTCTCTTCTCCAGGCTGAACAACCCCAACTCTCTCAGCCTGTCCTCATAGGAGAGGTGTTCCATCCCTCTGATCATTTTCGTGGCCTTCCTCTGGACCTGCTCCAACAGCTCCATGTTCTTCTTGTGCTGGGGGCTCCAGAGCTGGACGCAGTACTCCAGGTGGGGTCTCACCAGAGCAGAGTAGAGGGGCAGAACCACCTCCCTCGACCTGCTGGCGACGCTTCTTTTGATGCAGCCCAGGATATGGTTGGCCTTCTGGGCTGTGAGTGCAGATTGCCAGCTCACGTCCAGTGTTTCATCCACCAGTACCCCCAAGTCCTTCTCTGCAGGGCTTCTCTCAATCCCTTCATCCCCTGGCCCGTACTGATACCAGGGGTTGCCCCGACCCAGGTGCAGGACCTTGCATTTGGCCTTGTTGAACCTCATGAGGTTCATGTGGGCCTGCTTCTTGCGCTTGTCCAGGGCCCTCTGAACGGCAATGTCTGGTCCCTCTGAATGCCTTTGTTCTTTGCACTTCTGAGTTTTGTGCTTCCAGACTGTAGCATGCTTGGTTCTACAGTGTAGGCAAACAGGTTAGCTGTGAATGCTGGGTGTGTTGACATTGGGTAGAGCAAGTAATCCTAAGAAAAATAGTACTTCTTAAAAACAGCAAAGATCTCAAATGGCAGCTACTGCTCTTGGGGTAACTAATGACCTTGTAGCCTCCTTGAGAGAACAGTGGGGTATATTGTTGTGTTTCCATCAATAAAAAGATGTTAGCACATAGAAAGCCTGTTCTGAAGTAAGCTAAGGATAGCTGTGTGTCCGCAATATATACATGCGATCAAAAAAAACCCAGGGCAAAAACGCCCCCAAAAACACCGTCTAATAATGTTTGGCAATACTGCTTTTAAAATCCATTCCTTGCATTTAAGACTGCATGCACATGTTACTGCATAGACAGTTGCTCTGGAGGGTAGCATGAGGAGCTCAGGAGAGAAGATGATGTTTTTTCCATGTTTGTATCTTGTTTGTTGCAAATAAACTGTCTCTGCTCTTAACACAACAGATAATATAGGCTGAATTTAAACTGATTAGTGCAATGCGTTAGTGTGGCCGAGGCCTCTCTAGATGGTTGTGAGTTTGTTCTAAGTCATCTTCATCTGGTCAGACGTTAATTGCTGGTCAGTCTGGTTCAAAATGACAGGCTCACAGAATTGTCTCATGTTTTGGCAAAGGACATTGTAGGTCAGAAACCCTACCTGCTCATCTCTTGTACTGTCTAAGACCTTGTGGTCTTCGTGATCCCATATACGTGCTCCCCTAGACTGTAGGCTGCCTGGTTTTCTAGAATCTTTTTAGGAGGACAGCAAAGCAGGAAAGTGAGTTTGGAAAGCTACAATATAGATACAGTGTCTTCAGAAGGAAAACAGTTGTACGAATGGAAAACAGTTCAAAGGGAAGAGTCACCTTTGTAACAACATTAACAGTATTTTGAGGAAACGGACCACTTGTGCTACACTACAATTGATTGCTGCACAAAAGAGGGAGCACAAGAGGCCGTGCTTGGTGCACTGGGTGTGAGTGGTGGTGCCCTCTGGTGATGTGAAGGGTGCCTTGAGACTTTAGGAAAAACACACTTCTGGAGAAAATTTTACTTTGAACTTCTCTTATCTTTTTCTTGTTTTTCTTGTGTGGTAGCAGATTATTTTTTGTGTCCTTAATTTCTATTACAAAAGAGTGATGAGTGAAGTGTAGCAGTGATATGAATTCAGGAAATGGGGCAGCGCCTATGTTATTTTCTCTGAAGGTCTTAAGTTTTGCATTTTCGGAAAAGAGATGAAAGAACTATGGTAATACAATGTTATCTCTTATGGCCACACAGAGGCGCACCGAGAAACTTATTGCGGTGCCTTTCACTGCAATTCTAACCTGCTCTACCTGTGTTTCTTGAAATGCATGGAATACATATTTCATGTTTTTATCCAATAACTGTCTGAAACAGCGTTTGGAAAGGTTTACAGGTCTGGAAAATTTTTTTCAATAGGCCAGAAAAAAATTTTGTAAACTGGGAGTTGGAGTTAGCATGTGTATGTAAAGCTCATTGTATTAACGGCAACGTTTCTTGTATGGTGTTCCTCTGGCAAGTTTTCATACTCCAATAAAGTGATGTTCATAGGGGAAAAATGGTAGAACATATTACAGGGGAAAAATGTCTAAATAGCGTGTTTTGTGATTCTGCATCACAAGAAAGTTAAACAGAATTGTGAGGGACAGATCTTATCTTTTATTTGATCAACGAGGCATTACAAAACCAATAAATTCAACCACTAAGACCCAACCAAATTAAGATCTAGGAATGCATAGTTAAGGAGGTAAGGAGGTAATGGTGAGCGTGAAGGAGAAGGTAGGTGGGTCACACACCTCATTTTGATTAGTCAGTTCCTTGTAAACCACTCAGGAAAGCCTGTTGTTTGTTGCATAAAAGTGTGATAGTTTTGCTATTGTTCTATATTGTTATTTGATAGCTATTGTTATTTTATGGGGTACCTTCATGTGGCAAAGTCTACTCATCAGTCAGCGTTCAACAACATAGCCCCTAAAATCATAGTAAGAAAGGAAGAAGGTGAGGTTGTCCATTTGATACCTGACATCTTGTGAGTTAAAGTACAACTTGAACAATTGAAGTGCTGGAATTTTCACTCCGGGAATGTTAAATACCAGGCATTTGTGATACTTAAGCGAAGTGTTGGAAGATGTGTAACAAATTGTAAAGGCGTTGCTACACATGCCAGAGATGTAGTCTCTGCAGTTGTAACTCCCTTCTATTTAAGTAAATTGAAGGAAGAAGGAGAAAAAGCTTCACTAGAGAAAGATCTGTCTCAAAAAAAACAAGAAAGAAAAGGAAATGCTCTTTAAAACAACTGAAATTCTCAGCTGAGAAAGAGCTTGAAAAATCTTCCACCACATGGAGTCTTTTTTAAAAATTATTATAAACAATTGAAAATATTTTCCTGACATGAAAATGTTGCAAAACAAAAATCCATGAAATAGTATTTGATTCGGTGCATTGCTGAGATCTCTGCCAAAATTAGCAAAGCATGAAAGCCAGTACTTGCTGGCAAAGCACATCTGTTGGTCTACTAGTGAGAATAAATGTGAAGAAAATCCTTACCCTTTGTCTTCATCTAAAAAAATGGAGTCTCAAGAACTGTAGGCATAGCTGTAGTTCAAACTGATATTCATGTGGTTTGCTTTAAAAATTTTGACTGAAAAGTGGACAGGATCTGTTGTATGAAGAAGAGAGAATGCAGCTAATCCCTAAATTAAGGGTGCAATTGTGTTCTGACTATTCTTTCAGCCTAAGTTTGAAACAAAGCCTACAGCCTGCTAAATTGCTGATAATATGCCAAATACCCAACACATCAAGAGCCAATTAAATTAATTCCTTTCATTTCATTTCAGATTACCACTCTCTGGCCTTTTCTTCTTCACAGTTCCTTAGCAACACAGTTTTCTTCCCCTGCAAATTGAACACTTCCATCAGCTCTAAAGGATTTCAGGCCAGTTATTTATAGCGGGACAAGGGTATTCATGACACATGATGGACATGGAGCTCAGCCGCTGCATGGAATTCATAATCTTAAGATCCTGAGCTGGGGAAGGCTTCCACAAGCTTACTTTTACATGCACTTACATCTTCAGAATCAAAAGTTAAGTGATTCCTAAAATTATAAACTAAACAGTGGTGAAAGCATGATGAATGGGGTAAGGTGATAGGTGGTAGTGCTTAATGTAGCTAATGTAATTAAAAAATAATCTTGATATAGTTGTTGATAAGGACAGGCATGGTTAGTAGCCTAGGATGGTTGTATGGGTTGACTGCTTTTGTCAGGTAAGAAAATCCTTCAGGGCACCTTGTCTCATGTAGCCTCCAGCTTTTTTTTTATTTTTTTTTTTTTAAGGGCAGTGCTGCAGTCTCTCCTGAGCCAGGCTACTGTGTGCCTGCTGCAGGATGGCTCAACGAGCAGGACTGAAGGAGCCTCTGCCCTCTCTAGCCTTCCACCCACGGCTCTCTTCCAGTGTGTGAAGTTTATAAACTGAGGGGGTTGACAGTTAAAAGAGCTGACTGGAGCCCGTGTTGCTGTGCAGGAGAAACAGGAGAGGGAAGAGGGGATCGATGGTGCATGTCAAACTCTAGTACCTGGCTGCTGTAGTGCAAGTCCATTCGCTGAATTTACTGTGCTGATCTGTCAGCAGGTTGGTGACTCCAGAGGCAGTAAGTGAAAGTTCAAACCTTGCATTGGTCAACGCCTTAAAAAAAAAAAATCACTAATTCTGTTAGATCTATAAAGACTTAAGTACAGTCTGAATTGGAGGTTCACATTGATTTGCTCAAGTGTCTACTTGGGAATTCTCCCCTGTTGTTATTGCCTTAAAGCACTAAGCAATTAATTGATGGATGTTGTCTTCAAAGGCTTTTTACACCCCTTGTGGATTTCTGTCTGAAGTATGCACTGATGTGATGTCAGTCTTAACATCTTTTGTTGCTTTGGTGATCATGCACATGCAGATTATTCTCAACTGCCATTCATTGATTCCTATTTACACATGAAAATCGTACAGTATAAAACACACCTGAAGACTGGTAGGTGAAACACTGTCCTTCACTGAACCTGTAAGGCAGACCTGGGGAGTTCTCATATTCTCTCTTTCTCTCTGAGAAGCAGATTATTGTTTGATATAAACCTGCCTTTTTAGCACATTCAGTATTTGACTAATTTTTGTTTTGCCTTGCTTTTTAAATTCTAGCGATATCATCACAGCTTTCTCCAAATCTACGATAGTTTGTGCAGGTAATAGCAGTACTCTGTGAGCATGTATTCCTTTGTTTCCAGGGAGGAATACTGCCTGTACTGGTATTATTTCTACAGCTGAAATTAATCTGTGTGCGCTCCATAATGTAGTTATGTGTGGAGGCTGTTGAGTTTTTTACATGGGGGTAGTGATGTTATATCCCTCATTATCACCAGGATATGTTGTACAAACACTGGTTCTTGGTTCCACTAATTCCCTCTGCCTCCATCTTGCCCTCTGAGTAAAATTGGATGCCCCTCCCCTTTTGTGAATGTATAGTAATCGACAAATAGAGCTATTATGGCTATTATAGTTGGAATTCATGTGTGTGTCTCTAGCATGCCAAAGTGAACTCAGTTTAATTACTTCTGGTGGGGAAAAATGAAACTAAACATGCCTTCTGACTCTTAGGTTTGCAGTTTGATTAATCTTTTGTTTGTCATGGTCTAGTTTGGCTCACTGGATATTTCCAGTATAGTGTAAGGCTTATGCTTGGTCTGATCTTGTTGTTGAAATGCCTTTCTCTTATAGAAATCTTGACCGTCACTGCTGTTCCATAAACCATGTTATTAGAGGAAAGTGTTAACGTACCAGCCAAGCCTGATGTTCCCCCCAGCAGAAAACCAGGAAACCTTTGGCACTAGTATCAGTAGATATAAATTTTCTGAGGTTTTTCTTGCCTCTTCACCTATTCCAGTGGGGGCGGAGGAGGGAATTTTATTAACCTATTGATTCTGACTCAGAAGCATAATTACTTTCCAGATCTTTATGGGCTATATTAGCCTGTCAGCTTTCATTTTTTGATTTTCCTCCCTTATTCCCCGTGCTTACACTTCTGTTCTCTTTGTCCTCCTGTCTTCCTAGGAACTCTCACCATTTATCTTTTTGCCCTTTTTTGCTACTGTTGTTGCCGTATTCAGTAGCTGCTAAGGAACACTTTTTTAAAAGCCGTCCCCGAAACCTAAACAGAGGGCACAGGATCCCTAAAGTTTCTCCTGCGGAATTTCCATCACCTCATTTTTGCCAGCAAGCAGTGCTGCTTTGCCCGGGGCAGCCTGGTGTGTTTGGCATGTGTGCTGCACCCCTCTCCACGCCGCCTCTGCTGGAGTGGCACCGGGGCCAGACCTTTGCGGCTCACTGGGCTCCTGCATGGCTGACAAGCCTGTTGTAGCACTCCCGTTGCACTGCCACCCGCCCTGTAAAGGCTTGTACCAGAAACTAAGGGAGAAAAACACTTGAATTTTGCTTTTCTGCCTTTTGTACTTTTTAAAGTCACTTCCCGAATAGGTAACTATTGAACCCTGAAGTGTTAGTTTTTATCTCTTTAGTTACTGATATTGCTTGTAGTCTTAAACATATTTTGTGGTCAGAGGTGATTAAATTAGGAATATGTTTTTGCCATACAAGAACTGGAGCACATTTCAGTTTGAACTCTTGAAATGCACTTTTTTGGTGTTTGTTAAAGCACAAGTTACAGTTGATAGCTGAAATTGTCTCCCTGTCATTCTGCATGTGCGTATGTACATGCTATTCCATCTGATCTTTTGTGGTTTTATTTAATTCCATGCTTCGGACTTGTCGTGGAACCTTTTTCCCCATGAAAAACTATTTCCTGTGGTGCACTGGAAAATGTATGGTTAACAACATTTATTTTTGTCTGACACAGTGAATACACCTCTAAGAATTTTTTTTTTTTAAGACAGCATGTCAAGATAAAACGCCCTAAAATAGTCTGAAATGATCAAAAAGGCTTATAATTTATTGAATTTGCTGTTTCTCTGGGTAATGTCTGAATTTCAAATAAACGGAAAATTTCTTGAACCTGGTGTTACAGCTGATGCGTTCTGGATGAGGTCCTACCACCAGGCACTGGAGTCGATTGAGCTTTCACGTGAGGAGAGGAAGATGAGGACTGGCGTGCTAACAGGAAGGCTTAGCGTGGTCATGCTGGTACTCTGTACTTCACTGAACTGCTGCCTGCAGAGTGCCTTCCTTGGCTGTCGGAGAAGCGAAGTGATTTTAAGATGTTTTAGTGCCTCTCCTGCCCTCCAGTGGCGGGGAGCAGCCGGTGCCTTTGGTACCTATCTTAGCTCTATGGCCTTTTGATTTAAATGGCAACATCCTCTGCTTTTGCTGTCCCACATTTTAAGTGATCAGGGTTTAACTCTCATGGGAGGATCTTTTGAAATAAAGCGCTTTTTCCTCAGGAGGACAAAAGGAACGTGCAAAGAAGGGCGTGGCAGGCCTTCTGTCTACGGCAGAGCTCTGCTTCTCTCCTGGAGAGCAGTTACTGTTTCTTCTCCTGTTGGCCTCTTGCTCCAGATTTACTGCTGATGTAGCATGCTGCATCTTTCTCTCTTCACTGGTTACCCCCTGTCCAGCAGCTTGCCACAGTGGAGCAAAATGGATGTGGGCAAGCAGGGCTGCAGCTGCAGGCAGAGGAAATGCCGTGCAAGGCATTACCTGTATGGCATTTCCTGAGCCCTGCAACATGCAGTGCTCTGCCTTAAGGGCTACCCTGCCACATGTTTGTTTTAGTATATTTGGTTTCCACGTTTTGTCTGAGTACACGATGCAGTGAGCTTTGGGATTTAAATGTTATTTTTAAAAGTGGTACCCTTGACCTTGCAGCTCCAAAGATTAGGCAATGCTGCTGTGCTCTGTTAAAGGCATAGTGCTTTTGCTCTATTGCAGAGCTCTTAAGTAACCTCCTGAATGAGTGAGGAAGGATGGGATAAGGGACTGACTTGCTCTAGTGCCTCAGGCCTGTGGTTACTGCCAGACAGGCTTGTTTGAACGAGGCAGGAGTGGGTAGGAGCTGTGTTCACATTTCCTGTCTTCCCCCAGTGCCTTCTCTTTTTCACTCTTTGCCGCTCAGATACTAGCAGAGCTCTTGGGAGTGCTGTTGTGAGTAGAAATTTTTATAAAAGGCATTGAAATTTAAAAGCTAAAAGGCCTTGCGGAAACACAGGACTTTACATTATTTTGTTTTAATTGCTGAATACGCTATGAGCATAACTTCTACATTGTGAGCACTTATGTTTGTGGAAAACATTCTTCTGTGCAAATATCTGGATATTTAATTGGTATGTGCATCATGTGGGAGTGGGTTCTTACACCATGTATCTTTCCATGCATACATCTAATCTGGATCCTACCTTGTCTAGGAGGAAATCCAATTAGTGTTGTTGATGGTGCTGTTAATGAAAATAGTGTTGTCCCTTTCGCATTCATCTGTTCAAATTGTTCCTTTTCACATTTTCCCCTCCTGCACATAGATATATGGCTGTATTAATTAGGAAAGCATGTTTGATACTGTTGTTTCTGGCTATGGTGTTTAATTTTTAAAAAAATTACACTCCGTTAAAAGATCTGTAATTACACCAGTTAACATATGTTATGTCACATCAAAACCGTTGTCTGAATTATGAGCTGTTCAGAATGAGCACTCCATAGAAGCTGCAGAAGCACTTTATTGGCTTGATTTATGTGATTGCTTTGCCTTTCCTGAGTCCTGCAGCAGGGGATCTAGATGTGCTCCTTCCCACCTTTGTGAAACCAGGCTGCATGCTTAGTGTGGTTAAGTAGTACCTGAGACTAAATAGTTCCTATCTAGACCCAGATTAACTCGGGTGAAAGTGAGTAGTGGGGTGGGAGCGTGCATTAGCGGTTTTAACTGGCAGCTGCTTTATTTTGCTCTGCTCAAGGATTAATGTCAGGGAGTTGACTTAATGCATATATCCATGGGTTAGATGCATTATCCATGTTGCAGTAGGGCTGCTTCTCCACGGGAAGAACAGCAGGCTGTTTGCTGGCTGTCCAAATAAGGAAGCAGAGAGCTGATCCTGGAAGGATTTGGAGGATGACTGGGGAAAAGCCGCAGCACGCTGGGGATGGGCCGGCGGCGGCCGGGGTCTGTCCGTTACCGGCAGATGGCAGCTGGCAGTCGGCAAAGAGCATCTCTCGGGGTGCTAGCCCTGCGTGGCCTTGCTCCTACAGCAGTGCAGGCAGCACAGGCCTTCTCGTTTCCATTGTGTGTGCAGGGCACAGTAAATTTATTAAGGTAAGAATTTATAAGCATTAAGATACCTATATGAATTGTGAAAGTACGGGAAGTGTAGAAGTGTGATGAAGTTGCACAGCAAAGGGTTTTCTTTGCTGTACTGCTTGTGGCATATTGTAAGATCTCCACTGAATCTGCAAGGAATTTTGCTTTAAAACAATTTTTGGCATTTAATTCGAAGTGTGTGAACAGAGCAAGGTCAACTGCGTACCAGGTCACTAAAATCATCAAATAGAGCAAGCAGGGCAAAAAGGGCTTCCTTCTCACAAGTCTACAAACACGTTGATGCTTATGTTGTTCTTTGATGAACTATTTGTGTGATGAAGTACTTGTTTAATTTATCCCCATCTACTGTTGGTAGAACTGCTCCCCGATTTCCAGTACCATGGAATTGCTTTGTATTTCAAACCAAAAATAAAAGCTTTATTTCTGCTATAAAAGTTGAAACTTCTTAATCTTCACTTTCTCTCTAAGCAAGCTGCATACAAGTTGTTTGCTCAGATGTATGGAATGTGTATGGAATGTGAATGAAAACTGATATATCCCCATGTCTTTTTTTCACACCTTCCTTTCTCCCACCCCTTATTCTTTCCCTTCGAGTACTTTTACATCTAGTGGTTTTTTTAGTTCAGTGTGTTTCGTGAATCTGTCTTGTCTGCTCAGGGCACTTGTGCCATGAGGACTCTGTTGGCTGTTTTTGTACTCGGTGCATTGTCTAACCATAAGTGCATTCACACATTTTTAAGAATGATCTGGCATCTTTTTTCATAACAATTGGACTTTAAATAGCCTAGGGAGGAATGTTTAGGGCAAAACTGGTGTGATGTTGGAGACTGAATTCTAGGCTGCCTTGCAAAAATTTTAAATATATGCTCTTAGGACATAAACTGTGTTTAGCTCTGACTAAGCCAGAGACATATTTATGAGCTTTTGGTAGGTTTTGTAGTTTGTGAAGCTACCTTAGTTGGGATGGTGATTTGCGGTGTCCTGGAACATGTATTTATTATGGGGCTTAGCTGGTTATTTGCCTGGATCTTTTACCACAGGAGAGCTGGGTTTAAGTTCCTAAGTGTGGGTAGGGTGGTAGTTCAGGAATTGGCTTGAAGAGAGTTAATGTGCATATGTGAAGGTGATATGCATATCACCTTCATCAGGCTTGTGCTTGCTTTTCTAAGTCTTGCCAATAAATGGATATTGAGATCTTCTAACAGCAGTACCTCGAGCTTTTAGGACAGAAAAGCTCATTTGGGGTGTGTTACAGTGGGAGTGGAATTGAGGGGCTTCATTGTAGCTTCTGCTTAATCACATGTGCTCTGGCGAGTCCACATTGTCCAGTTTGACAAGACTAGCTCTGATATCGCCAGTGCAATGGGAAAAGACTCTGATGCTGCAATGAGGGTATAGATACGTGCTGATGTGGCTTTTGTACTGCAAGCCTGTGGCACCATTCTGTAGCTGGAGTCCGTGCGCCTTCCTTCTCTGAAACAGAATCAAAGAGAAACATTAATTGCAGCAAACAGTTTACAAGCAAAAAGCTTTTCTGGTAAGTGGCTATGAAATGATCTCTTCCAGAGCTCGTGTGGAGCATTCTAAGTGTGGGGAGGCCATTGAGAGCCCTGAGTAGTTGCCTGGGCTGCTCTCTTTATGACTTTGACTAAATAATATGCACTTCTATATCTCAGAAGTGATGTAGGTGTGCACCCATATTGCTGCATAGATTAGATAAATTCACAGTGATATTTGAAGCAAAGGCTGTAGCTTGGGCTGGTGATTTTTATCCCACTGGGAGAGCAGTAAATAGTCTTAGATTGTAAAGATGGGACTAGAAATTGAGGTCATAGTATAATATGCAAGACCTTTTTTTTTTTTTTTTACCTTGTTTACTTTATGCCAGGCTAAGTATTTCATAGCAAAAGTAAATTTTTTGTGCAGTTTGTGAAATAAATAATAGAGAGATCCTGTTAAAAATGCATTGGCTGGCTTCCTTATTTTAATATTAATAAGGCAGGTTGCTACAATAAAATTAGCTCTGCATGGTGTTTGTCACTGTACTGCCAAAGCAATTGAGTCTAATGCCATTCCTTCCTGAAATGAATCCCCAGGAGAGCCGTATTTGTGCCATTCTGAAATTTCTAACCAGGGAAGTTGGAGTTGAACTGTAAATTACGGAAAATGCAGATTTTAATCTGGGAATCCCAAGTCTCTTTGGCCTCGAGGCTTTCTGGCTGCTTATGTGAGGTGTTTTAATGTTGTTTACACATGCGTTTTCTCTGCTGTAGTGACTAATATCCAATTGCTTGGCTCATCATGTTTACGGACAACTTGGTAATCACAGTCCAGAAACCTCTCCTGGTGGGGGCAAGACAATCTGAACCATGAAGGTACTTAGCTAGTACTGCAGCACCCTGGGACACAGTGCCTTTTGATTTGGGGGCAAGGGGCTGAAGGCAACTGAGGAAAGAGTGACATTGCAGTTGGCACAAAGGAGATAGTCCTTTTTTTTTGGTTTGTTTTTAAAAAGATCACTCTGTGCCTTTAAAAGGAAAAGCCCTTTACCAACCCTGCGCCCTGTAATTTATAGCATGCATTTATCTAAGCCACAGAGCAAAGGGAAAAAACCTGTAATCTTGATACATTTTGTTATGTGACCAGAACAGCATTTTTGTGCTTATAAATAATATGAACACTCGTTGTATTAGAGCCCTGTCAACTGAGGTGATACTTAGGTTAAAACAAGCATTAGGGGGTTATTTGATCACGGTTATAGATACACTTCTGCTGAAATCTGCATTTAAGGCAAGATTAAACTCTTTTCATTTTACAGTTTGCATTTTTAGTTTAGGATCCAAATTGGAATTACATTCAAGCTTTGCCTGCCAACTGAATCTTTGTAAGATTTTATTGAACATGGGAGTCTGTGAAGCAGGGAAGCACATATGTTTAAATACCATCAAGGTCTATGGGTCCAAATATCTGCTTAAGTGTTTTCTTGAAAACAGTCATGTTTCAAGTAGGCTTTTTAAATTTCCACTTTAAAGAAATGTCTTGAGAATCCAACAACTGGGAGACACTTTCTTAGCTGGCGAACACCCGTTCTGAATAACCAGGCCTTCGTAGTTCTATGTTATTTCTACTTCTTATGAGATGCTGTAGTAAAAAATTTGGAATTATAGATTGTTTATTGTATGTACTTTCTATAGACTGGATGAAGTTGACAGCTCAGCTTTACTTTAAGTGGTGTTACTGGCATCAGAAGTAAAACAACCCATGTCTTCCTCCCTTTTTAATTTGCAATCTGCAGGAGCCTTAGCTGAAAATGGAGAGAGAGATCTGTTGTAAATGTGAGTGATCCATTTGTGCAAGAGGCTGGGGGAGGTGGAATTCCTTCCATCTTCCTTGGGAAAGACATACGACAGAAATGTCTTGCTTGCTTTATGCCATTAGCCAAAGAGAAATTTCATCCAGAAGATGAAGGTGGTGGTTGTTTGTTTGGTTTTTTTCTTCCCTGAAGCACAAGGAAAGTGGGACAAGATGAACAAAAGGAAACTCTTAGCTTCTCCCTTCTTTCCAAATTACTGTAGAGAAAGGCAAAACAAGGCAAGACAGGTGTGCAACTGTAGCTGGGAGTGCCTCTGTGGACTCCTCGCCAATGTCAGCTGGATGATTGTTTCTTTTCCTTTATCCTGCACAAAGGGAAATGCTGGATGGAGAAAAGAAAATAGCTGTGTAAGCACAGGCCCACAATTTTGTCCCTATAGAAGGCATTGATTTACAAAATGGGGTCACCAACTACAGCCTGCAGCACTTTCGGGAAGACACTGGAGGAGCTAAGTCTGTTTTTTATGTTCTTTGACTTATTAGAATCTAGTCAAAATGTGATTTTTCCCATCTGGGTAAAGAACATGCTTGCTGTCTCGGGAACACTGTGTCTTCCTGGGTACAGAAAATGAAAGATGGGAGAGGAGACAGCTCACCACGTCATAGCTGAGAAGCTGATATTTATTCCAGACTTCAGCACTTGTTTAGGCTGTTCCCAGTCCTGTATTCTAAAAGATTACAATTTCTCTCTGCTGCTTTTCTTACTTCCTTTTTGGGGGGAAGGAACTTACTTCCTTTTTGGGGGACTTTTTTTCCTCTTTGGCCTATTTGCGTTGTATGTTCTTCACTACTTTGATTTGAAAGTGTTGCAGCTAACTTAAAACATTTTGGTATTCTCCTCTGCTTTTAGTGTGAAGATGATCTGCCTCACCGCCAGAGAGGTACAACTGAAATAGCACCTGAATATGGGCTAGAAGACAGAGTAGATGTTCGATACCTTCAGTGGTTAAATGGGAGGCTGAGGTTCCAGTGGCGGAGTTTGCATGCTCAGCACCAAGAGCAATGCAAACTTTTGCACAAGGTAAATGATTCTTCTAACTCACTATGGCATTGTTTATTATTTAAAAGCCTTGCCAGCTAGTGCTAAATGTACAAATTATTCTCGTTTGCTAGTTCTGCATTTTCTGTAGGTAAGAGTGAATTATTCTAAATATAAATACTCCCACCTTTCCCCAGTGGGGCAGAACCATGAGAAAATGAAATATGTACAGTGTTTGTAAGGTTATAATTGTTGTATAAAAGTCTCTCTCGCAGGTTGGCACATTAGTAACTTCTGCAACCATAGGCTCTCTCCATTTTTCTTAGAAAATGCCTGGTAGAAGCAAGACAGAGCATTCTGGTCCCACAGACAAGAAACAGTGATTCAGAACTATAAGTTCATCGGAAATGTGGATTCAAAATATTGAGCATGGATGTTGGAAGTAATAGCAGCAAAATAAAATGCAGTTTCCCTTTCTGAAGTACTAGGAAACATCTGAGCAGAACCCAAAATCTACCTGCTTTTAAATCAGGAATCAATAGTGGTCTCTACATTGCTAAGATTCCAGTTCTGTTCCCATTTATCAATAATGTTTATATGCCTGTCTGAAAATCACAGACATCTGGGAGCATCTTGTCTGCTTAGGATGGAATCAGCCTGCAGTCCCGAAGTTGACAGTGATGGTGACTGCAGAGACAAATTTTAAAAAATGGTGCTAAAGATAGTCCTAGAAGTTATTCAGTAATGTTTTCCCTAGGCCCCCTTTCTCCATTCATATCTCTTCAGGTAACTTATATGGAGCCACTTGGTATTGTACCCAGAACCTTCACAGAAAACCTTTTTGAGACTAAGAACAGTTTTGAGAAATTTCTCCTCAAAGAACAACATTTATCAGAAAGTTGTCAGAATCAGAACCAAGAGGGTTTTGAATGAAGATGCCTTCTTGGTTTTAATCCTGTGTCTGACAGAGCAATTCTGAAAACTGTAATGAGGTTACATTTTGTTCTTTACATGAATTGATTGCTAGGGAAGATGTCTGATTGACAGCCCTAGGGAAAGATCAGGTGCTGTGTGTGCAGCATCTAAAATAACCTTTTGCTTCTCGTTGCCCACTGCGAATGTGCTTTCCTGATCTGGGAACGAAGACAGCAATTCACCGTAAGTGCAGGTGCAGTCCTTGGCTTTTGCACTAAGATTACAGACAGCTATTGGGAGAGGTGGCTTAGTGATATAAATAAAACTCAAATGAAATGATTGGCATCTTCTCCCCTTGATAAGCTACCTCTATTTAAGGTATGCTGATTTTTATAGTAGGTGAGGCAAATATCTCCATAACTCATCATCAGTGCTCTGATTTATGTAGTACTTGGCAGTAACAAATCATTAGGCAGCTTCAATACCTCAGCTTGCAGTTAATGAGACCAAGGAAGAATTAAGAGCAGGTTGAACCTGGGGCCTTGAGTACAAACAGAGGTGGTCCAGATCAGGCACTGAAATGATGAAGAGATGTGCTGATTGGGCAACATCCTAAACTCGTTGACAGGAGAGCTGATGACCTCCTATGGGGATTGTACTTTGAAATAAACTTGGACTTTTTTTTCCCCTGTGGCTATCCAAGGAAAAATGTTTGCTAAAGTTAAACTGTTACAGTCAGACAAATGTAAGAGACAGGTTAGTTATGCTGCAGTTCCCTGGACCACGATTTCCAGAATCTGGAAGAATAAGCAGTTTCTCCGTTCATCCAGTTTCCCAGAGCTGCCATTACTGCCTTCTCCAACAGTCATCACTGGACTAAATTGAAAGCAATAAGTGGTGCTGGTGATGATTCTTACGATCAGACTATGTTCTGCAGTGTATGTAGAGGGCTGCCATCATGGATGTGTACACAGGAGGATAGATTGGAGCCCAGCTCCTCTGTATGTGATCACACACTGATATTATGTGTGCTCAAATATGTATGTGCAACTGTGGGAGTTCTGTTCAGAGCTGTAATAAAATACAGTGCTCTGATTTATATTTTAGTCTGAATTAAAAGCAGGAAAATTGAAAGGTAAAAGTGACTTTGGAAGGGACTTCATTACAGTGCCACATTAATGTTAACATTTACGGTAACACAAAATATAACATACTTATACAATTTAACAGCTGCATAAACAATAATTGATATTTCCTGACTCTTTATAGAGAAATTTTGGCTGTGCTACTGCATTAATTTTAAAACTTTTAAAGTAGTCTGCTATGTGTTAGAAGATGGAGCTGACCCAATATGACCTCTATATGAGCTGTTGCTTTTCTCATATAAACCACAAACACAGTATGCAAAAGGCTAATGAGTGTTATGTTTTTTAATTATGCTGACAGATTTACAGAGGGCTTTCTCTACAAAATGATAATTATGGCTTTTACTAGCTCTGTTTAATAACTTAACAGGTTATGTATCTCAACTGTGGAACAGTCTTATTTACTGCTGATCACCAGCTATAATTTTTGCCAAGCAGTGGCGACACTTCCACAGATTTCATTCTGTGACTCACACAGGCTCTAAAATACCATATTCTCTATTTGGGGCTTTCTGAGAAAAACACATCACACTTGGAAAATATGTTCTTATTCAGGAGATGACTGCTTTTCCACTCTGTATTTTTTAAGTATGGATATTGCTACTGGAAGTAAGAATTGTACATAGAGGATCCAGCAAGAGGCTACCAAGATAGTCAAGGACTAACTAAGTTGGGCATGACCTCCAAGAAGAGGTTGAGGGAGTTGGGCTTATTTGCTCTGGTGGAGAGGAGGCTGAGGGAGAGGTCACTTAATAGCTGCCTTCAGCTATTTGATGGGTGGTTACAAGGATGGTAGTTACAAAGATGGATCTACGGTCTTCTCAGCAGTACCAGAAGACAAAGGGGAAGGGGCCACTGATTACAGCTTGGAAGGTTCAGACATATTAGAAAAAGCTTCTCTGGGATGATGGGCAGCATTGGAGCAGGTCACCAGAGATGCTGAATGGTCTCCATCCTTTGGAGATTTTTAAGACTCACATACACAAAGCCACAAACTGATGTTGGCGATAGTCCTTGTTAGAGCAGGAGGTAGGACTAAACACCTCCAAAGGTCTTTTCCGTTTCTATGATTTTGTGAAAAAATTCTGAATCGCTTGGGTGATCAGGGACATGTACTTTCAGGTTAGAAGTGATGACTCATGTCTTAATGAAATACTACTGAAGAAAGGGTAAGGGAGCAGTACGAGGGAAATATGAAGGGGAAACAGGCAAAAATAAATGGCTGTTCTTTCTCTAAAGTACACAAATGAAAACTGATACTGATTGCTGGGGCCTCTATCTACTCTGTCCTGCCCGCAGCCCCTTAAGGTTGATGGTATGAAGTTCTGTAGTAGCCAGTGTAGGTTACTGAAGAGGGAAGCCTTCCTGGAGCTACAGCCGGTCATGTTTTGGGAATTGCTTGTTAGGTGGTCTGACTGGCTGTTCCTCTTTGCTAGTTCTTCTGACAAGCTGCTTTTCAGTGACTTCAGCTTCCATAAGGCATGTTGAAGCTTACAGACACACACATGTCCTGCTGTAGGAGGAAGACTTCCTTAGGGAAATCTTAACCTCTCTGTTGCTGAGGAATTTTGCAGCCTGAGGCTATGAGCTGTTGAATAACATTATAATGGCTTCTCAACGTGAACAGGTTGGCCTGCTTTGAAAGTATAATATAGTAATACCATTATAATTCCCTGGAAATTCTCAGTGGTACATATTTACCTGATATACCTTCAAATATATGGAAGCGTGAAGGATAAATTACTGTGTTAAGGCATGCCTCTCGGTTCCTTCTATTCTGTTTCTTCCTCTTTCTGTCAAGTGCCAGAGGAATATCTGTCTGCCTGGTTTTTGATCCCTCTTGAATTCATAGGGGAGAGCAGCTGGTTTTAGTTAGGCTTTGAATTACCACTTTGCCTTAAAAAATGTGAATGAGAAGCCTTGCATAGTTTGAGAAAAACAGGTAGAAACCTGGATAGTTTAAAACTGGCATTGTTTTTTTAGGTCTGTTAAATGCACTGTGTCACAATCAGCATGTAAAAAGAAACAGCAGAACAAGTGATTTTCTGCAAAACTGGTGGATTTCCTTTGGGTATTTTCAGCTATCCTCCATCCACTAAAGACTAGGACAGAAATTACACCTGAAATAGGGGAGAGTTAGATCAGGTTCAGACATGAATTTTATTAAGCAGGTGAACATCTGATTGTGGACTATGTGTATAGGTTAGTAGGAATAAAATGATATTAAATGGAATTCTTGATGATAGAAGAAGAGTTTAACATAATTGGCATTATCAGATCATGGTAAAATGAAAATAATGGTTGCAGTATACTTGGAAACTGTAAGAGCAGGAGTTGTATTCTGTCAGTAAGAATGCAGAGCAGCACTGGGAAATACCTCCTATGAATGGAGTGGCTTCTTGTGCCTCCTCTAAGATAAACAATATAAAATAAGATGTATTACAGTGGATTGGATTGGTTGTATCTATGTATCTGATGTTGTAGTAAAAGACTAAAGGGACAAGGACAAAGTCTTGATCTCTGAATAACAGAGGACAGAGACTGGTGCTGGGTGATTACCTCATTGTCAGTAATTTATGAGTGAGCTAAACTGCAATTGTTAGACGCATCTGCATCTTGGCATGAAGAATCTACCATGTTACTCTGTAAATTACTACATTGGGTAATTATATCTTGTTTGTCTTGAGATATTTGGTTTAAAAATCTTTGTTTTTTCCTAAAGTGAAGTTGCCATTAGATCTCAATAGTGCATTCTTTAATGCAGTAGAAGTTTTTCTTCTCGTGCAAGCGTGTGTGAACTATGAACAAGCCCCCTTTTCATCTTCTCTTAGGTGAATTAGACAAGCTGATCTCCCTGCAGGGTGTCTAAGCTCAAGGGTTTTTTGGAATTGGTACTGGAAACTCCCCAGAAGTGGTGTTCAGTGGGGGGCTGTGCCTGTACTCTCATGCAAAGGTTAGTGTAAGGTTAAATCAGCCCTGCTTCCACCTCAGTCCATTCCAGTGCCGTGTAGAAACAGCTACACATGCTCTGTCTCTCATCTGCTACTTTTACCTTGGTACTGTTTCCCTTTTTAAGCCTTTTTCATCTTCAGTATGTTGTGGTTATCAATAACAGATTGTGAAAGTACAAATACTGGATTATTTCAGTTACAAATACTGGATTATTCCAGTATCCCTGTAGCCTGATCTCAGGGGAACACCTTATTCCTCTGTTGTTACAGCTTTAGAGTATTTGTTTTGGGCTTTAGCCAGTGATGCTCCTGCAACATACTTTTGAAGAGGGGCTGAAATTCATTCCTGGTGCTGGAGGCCCAAAGGTTTGGCAGCCAGAGTTACGCAAGAATGCAGCAGGGAGAGAAGTGGCAAGTAGAAAGGAAGAACATTGTGTGGGGAGGTGCTCTTTTATTTTTAAACTCGCGTAGCTCTGCACATGTGACAGATGGTTGTCACCAGAATTGAGTTTTGGGAAAGGAACGCTAAAATATTCTGAAGTTTCAGGGAAGGGTTGATAATTACCCAGTGCCTGTCAACTTTAAAATAGTTGTCAATACCCAAGTGTATGATAAAGTTCATATTAGAATAAAGTAAGAAAAGCAGGAAACATTCTCTGTCTTCTGGCAGAAATATTAATGAAATATGAGCGATTGTCTGACAAATGTGCACTGCTATCTTGTTTGGCAGCTGCAGTTATTACAGTAACAAAGGGATCAGCTCTGAATAGGAGGAATTGCTTTTTATTGTTCCCTTGACTAACTTGGGAAGCTTCTTCATCAAGTAATTGATGATACCATCACCAGCGCAGCTGGAACAAGGTCCCAGTAAGCGAAAGCCAACAATATATAGCAGCAAAAGAGAAACTTACTGTAACTAGGTAGCATTTTCTGCTTTAAAGGAAGAAATAAAAAATTATTCTGAGGGTATCCCTTACCTCTGTTAAGACTTCTGCTATCTGTGTAAATGGCTTCTCCTTTCATGCTATGCACAAGAGCGTGTGTAGTGTAAGGAAAAACACTTTAAGACAGGATGAAAAGAGAAATCTTTCAGTTTTACTGTGGTGGCAGCAGTAGCAATTCCTGCATGTGGTTCTGGTAACAATACCAGATGGACCATTTTGTGAGATGATTGTGGTGCATGATCATAATTTCCTGCAGGCTGTTTTAAAAAGGTCTTTTGTATTGGTGGTAGTAGTTACATTTGTACTTGTCCATTGGGAATGGGCAACATTACAATGGAATTGTAACTGTTGGTTCACATCACCATTCCAATCCATGCAGGCGTTTAGATGGTAGCTAATGACGTTGTTAATTATCTGGTTCTTGTACTGACAAATATCTTTTAACTTAATCTATTCCAGATCCATTTATTCACTAGTGGCTCTCATGTGGACCAGATCCTTGGACATTTTTCTATCACAGAAACAGATCTCGTTAGACAACCAGAAAACTACAAGCAGGTAATGCTTCTCCTGTAATTCTTGGATGCTTAGTATGCTTTACATAAACATTGTTCAGAAGACTGCATTCCTTGTAACATGTTTTTAACTTGGTTTCCAACAGATGTAAGGGCTTATATTATTGAATTGTCTGTCTGTCTCCTCACTTATAACTTGTATCCACCAAATGGTTTCTTCCAGTTTGATAGAATACAGACATAACAGTATGAGGCTAAGTTTTGTAAAAACTGGTAGACAGAGAGTGGGGAGAGACCTGACTGAAAGTGCCGCTGAAGAAAAGGCTTGTAGAATAAAACATTCTAGATCAGTTGGTTGACTGCTGTTACGTACTACCAGTAACCACATCTGGGCAAGTCAGGCAGAGTGTCTGCCTGTGACCTTGCCTGAGTGGGTTGTCATGAGAATATGGAGAGATCTGATTTACCTCTCCAGGAGAGCCAAAGCACATCTGATGCTGGGTTCACTAATTGCGGAAATTATACCAGTTGACTACCTTTTTGGATGGTAGTAAGCAGCTTTATTTTGAGAAATGTTTTAGAAGCACAGAATGGTTGAAGTTGAAAGGGACCTCTGGAGGCTGCTCAAGCAGAGTCACCTAGAGCAGGCTGCCCATGATCATGTCTAGACAGCTTTTGAACATCTCCAAGGATGAAGACTCCACAGTTTCTCTGGGCAACCTGCTCCATGCTCAGTCATCCTCACAGTAAAAAAAGTGTTTCCTTATGTGTTCAGACAGAACCTCCTAGGGCAACATCATTTTTCCTAGTGTACTATTTTACCCGTAAATATATATTTCTGCTGCTCGCAAATACTCAATTGTCATAGATGTTTCAGTTTATTATTTGAAGGTAGTACAATTCACTTGTTTTAATACAATATAATAAATTTGTTTTACAAATCAGTTTGTAAAAGTTCATTCAATGTGAAACTGAAACAAGATTGAAATTGTAAGCTCAGCCCTAACAAAATCAATATTTGGCAAATTTCTGCAGTCTGTCCAAATCTGTTTACTCAAAGAAGATATTCTTTCTGCTGCTACCTTAAGAACAGAAGTGGGTATTGTAAATACTGCACACAAAGAAATCCAGAAAAGTAGATTTGAAGGTGGGGGATAGTCTTATGTTCAAACCCCCTAAAGTAAAGTGCATGTTAATCTTTCATTACTGAGCATTCCTCGGATGAATGGTTCACATCCAGCCTCTTGATAAGGTTCAGCTGTTTAGAACATTTTCCTGGAAAATTATTGTTTTTCTAGAGCAAGTTGCTAAGTCAGTTTGAGATTTCTTTTTCATTTCTGCTTCACAGTCCCCCTCCTACGGTTTGCTCAGCAGCTTAGAATACACAGCAGCACAGTCCTCTGATGCCTCTACTTTAGAGTCTTCCAGAGCTTAGCAAATGTCCAGAGAGGTCTGGTGGGCTGGTACTAGAAACTTCTAGGCTGTGTAGAAGGACTTTGCAACTACCTTTTTCCAAAGCCTTACCCTGAATATGTCACTGATCTGTTACACTAAAATGTAACAATGCTCTAATAAAGCCTATTTGGTTTTTACTGTGCTGTTGATCATTCCAGGGGTTTTCTTTATTGCATGCTGCTCCCTTTCCTGGATGTCTGCTTCAGGTGTGCCATTCAGTGGAGGCTGTGAGGGTAAAATGGAAAGAATCTTTTTGTATTTTAAACGTTGTGGTTAGGTAAAGTGCTATAGTCAAGAAGGGTTAAGTGGGCTTAGTTAAATGTTGCTTAGTTAAAATCGGTGGAGGTTTCATTCCGCCTTTCCCAGGCTTAAACAGCAAATAAATTATACGAGGGACACCCCTTCAAAACAAGGGTGACTGCTGCGAGGGGCAGAGGCAGGGTGCCAGAAGATGTTTTATTCAAATAAACTATGGATGGCCACAGTCTCCATCTCCAGTTTCTGGTCTCTAACAGGTGCAATCCCAAACAGGCTCCAGCTCCAGTGCATGTGTGTTGGAAATTCTTTCTTATGTCACTTACTGCTTCGTCTGGTCCAAAATTGGAATTGTTTGTCAGCATAATCAGCTGTGAAATTGTTAACCTCTTGAAGCTCTTGAACCTATTCAAGAAAAGGGGTTCCTCTAAGCTGCTCTCTTATGCCTGATTCTAAAATAAAAAAGAAAAATTGCAGGAAATTGTCACAACACTTCAGTACACATATTTTCAAGAGACTTAAAATTCTTATTGTCATCATTTGAGCAATAATCTCTGTAGTTTTTGTCTCCCCTTACCCTTATTTCCCAAAAGCAGCTTCCAGAAGTCATATACCCAGTATGTATGAAGAGCCTGATATAACAAGGTGGTATGGACTTGAGAAGGCAAGGCTGTTTCAAGTGTCAGTTTTCCAGATGGATATAACATTCAATATGCAAAGTGATGCTTCTTAGGAAAATGTAACAAAAAGCCTCTAATTTTCAAATATCTTGATAAGATTAAGTAACTTATGCATATGTGAATAGCTTCGTTTTCAAATATTGGTGCAGATGGCAGCACTCTGCCAAATGTTTTTTCCAAAAACTGTGAAATAATTTTTTCTCCTTAAGTAATGTGACATTTCTGTTAATGTTACCTCAAATAACAACCTGCTGCATGGATCAATAAAAAGAGCAAGCATGTCAATATGTCTTACTGTAATGCACTCCTGTTGGTGCATGGTGTTATGAATTCCTTCTCATGTTAGGCATCCTTCAAAGGATAGAAATGCAAAGTGGATTGAAGTGTCAAAAATTAGCTATCACAGAAGGGACATTGGGCTGGTTTTATTGAATCCCAGAGTTCATTTTCATCAAAAATATCCCAAGATATAAGTTGCTCTGACCTGTAATAAAACAAGAGATGTTTAGTCTGACAGGAAAAGTGCGATAGGATACACATAGCTGGGAAGTTAAACTTCAGTTTGCGAAATGGAAAAGTCATGCTACTCCTTTTCTATAGAAGTTGCACATTAACTCATTTAAAATGTTCTTCCCTTGGATTTCTGACTATAAAACTCTTTTAGTGAGCTTTTATGTACAGGGATTTTACTGGACATTATTATTCTTTTATTATCATAAATTTCTTTGTCAGATTCATAGAGCTGGAAGTTTTCCAAGCGTAATAGTTTTAATTATATTTTTCTCTAGTGAGGCATGATCAAAATTCCAACATTTCCTGCGGTTTGGCTTGGCTGTGGTTATATATGTGTGTGGCTGTGAGTCACAGGTCACTGCTGTGTTTAGTTTCTGTGCTGCCCAAGGGTGTCAGTCAATGGGAGGTGACGTTATTTCAGCTGGTGTTCAATTGCTAGTTGAAGTACATGTGCATGCTCATGTTAGCTCTTGACCTCTACGTGTATGTCCTTTCTTTCCCAGGATGCTGTCGTGACTTTTTGAACACTCTCTGGCTTACAGAGTGTTGCATGAGAAATATGCTGGTGGTCATTTTCTCAGCAGAAGCGCCTCGGTCACTGGTGATGGTTACGGAGCTGTTTGCCTGTGAGGCCGTGCTGGAGTGTGCAAATTGGGGACAATGACAGGGCGGCGGTGTGCAACAGGCTGTGCATTGCTAGGGAGCTTGGATGTTCATTGTGTCTTTTCTTTAAAACCACTTGCATGTATCACTTAGAGTATGCTAGAACATAGTCTAGTGCATCTTGAATGTCTTGTGTTTTGGTACGTTTTCCAAGCTGTATTGGTACTGCTTGTTTTTAAATGGTTCCCCAGTGTGACCGGGGGGCTGCTGTTATTTGCCAGCCTGAAGTATCTTAGGGCAGAAATAGAGTTCCGGTCTCTGGCACTGCAGGTGAAATAGTTTGAAAGTGTACTGGGGAGAGTATGCAGAGGATGTGGCTGAGGGTAGGCAACATCTGCCCCAGACTCTCCAGGGCAGTGTCATTTATCTGTGAGGAGGCAGTCACGTTCCTCTTGTGACTGTGAGGACAGTGGTTGTGATGTAGGACCGATTAGGTAGTTTTTCATCATTGTGAGCATAATAGAATCCCATTCTTGTCTATGAAGCCCATTTACCTTAATTCTGCATTGCAGTGTCACCAGTTCTGATGTTTTACCTTGAGCTCAAAAAATGTATGTTGCACTTCAGAGTCATTAAATTAACTTTCTCATCAAATTGTTACCATATAGAGCTCAATTAACTCTGAAGCAAAGCAACCTAGTCTTCAGTTTCTTCTGTCTCTTCTTATACTGCTTTATATGTGGAATTCAATCTTGCAGGCTTTGTGATTAGCAGAGATTAAAAGTTGTAGTCCGAACTCAGGTCATTGGTACAATGAATAAAGATGACACCTTTAAATGCCAGTAGATCAATTTACTGAGTGTGACAGCAAATAAATAATGTAGCTGTCTGCCAGGTGAACATGTAAAGAAATTAATAGAACTTGGGTGTGAATAGCTAATAATTTTGTTTCAGAATTTTATGAAAAATATTTATAATTGATCATTAACATGTTTTAAAGGGAATTTATTTGGCTTAAGGAACTAAGGTCCTTGGTAGCAAGTAAATAGGAGCAAACAAATAGTCTGTCTGACTTTGCATACATAATGTATGGTCAATTCTATGCCCATAAAAAAATTCAGGTGACCTTTAGCTCTCCAAGCAGCAAGGATTGTGTGGGATGGGATAGGATGGTATGGGCATAGCATTGATCTGCTTTCTGGACTGTTCATGTATCAGGGAAGGAAGCCAATGCACAGTATGTGTATTGCTTCTTCAGTCAGATGGGACTCCATAACTTCTTACTGGGACATTCAAGGGGTAAACGATCAAGTTGTCAGCTAAGTTGATTGTGGACCCTAAATCTCATGGCAGTTTCCATTTAAAACATGTGTCCCAGATGGGTGACACAACAGGTTTGTTCTCTGCGAGTAATAGCCATGGTTTGAATTCATGCAAAGTACTAAAGAGTTTCTGTTCTTTTTCAGAACAAGTACGTTCAGATTGGGAGCATTAGGAACTGATAGGCTTTGAACTTTCAAAAATGTTGAGCATGCATTTACTAGTTACTTTGTATGAAATTTGAGTTTTCAGTTTGCGTCATGTGCATGCACGTGTGGGCTTGTGCACTTCTTGCATAAAGTCCTCCTTATGTGCTGAAGTATTTTATCTGCATAGGCATGTTAAACGGTAAGATCAACCAGTATATTCAGTGCACAAATGTGAGACCATGCACAAAAGTGCACCATGTGAGAGTTTTTGGTCCATTTCCATCCGAGTGACAGCACTACCTCCTGGAATGTATATGAAGGCAGAGCAGCAAAAGTGAAGTCTGTTATCTAATACAACTTATTCAGCTGGTTACTGAACAATTGCTATGGTATTGCATTATCTCCAGAAATGGACCCTAAGTTGCTGATTGTCTTGGATGAAAATAGAATAACTATGGCAAGATAATTCCAGCTGCTGTGTGCCGGGCTGTATTTAGTGTCCTTGTGCTGGTTGTTTGGGACTTCATGGAATGTTCCTGGTGGTGACAGACACTGCAGGCAGGCACTAAATGAAAATAAACAGTTAAAACCCTGCTGCTAAGCTTAACACTGTGTCGCATTACTGATTTGACACAGACCTGTGCTAGTATGTAGTATTTCTGTAATCAACCCTGTTATGGTCTTGTATGGCAGCGGTGAAGGATATGTAGCCTTATTTGAATTTCAAAGAGCCTGCTAGGGGACCATCTAACGTTTTATGAAGTCCTTCCATCTGTTGTACAAGAAGCAGTTGAACCAACACATTTCTCAGAGTGTAGGTACCAATGGAAAAAAATCACATTCATGCTATAGTCTGTGATGCTGCTGTGTAGAAGATTAATTCGGAAGCGAAGGCTTGTACTGCATGCAAATTCCAGAAAAAAGATTTGTTGTTTTCTGAAAAAATTACCTTGAGCTTCAAGGACAAACTGCCTTCATTGGTATAAATTGTCGTAGATTGATTATCTTCTGCGATGCTCTGGCAACTAATTCTGTTTGATCTGGCCCTCAGCTTTTTTTATGTTCATTGCTTCATTCCCTTGGTAAAAGCCACAGTTCTGTCATTTCTATCATGGAACAGGATCAGTATTTCATGTTGTAACTACTGTTCTAATTAAGGACAGCTTTGCCTATTTGTCATCGTGTTTCAGTTTCTTGAAGGGAAAAAATACTTGAAATTTCTCAAGTGGACCCTACATAAAAAATAATACAGCATAAAGTTCAAGAGTAATTGCATGGGGCTTGTGAGTATTTGTGAAAATATGGGGGTTTTTTTTCTTTTTCTTTTTTTTTTTTCTGTGCATGTTCTGTCTGAAATCCCTCCTTGGCCAGTCTTGACTCCACAGAAATCTTCATGGAGATTCATTTTACTAGGTGTTATGCCAGGCTCTGTGTGAGCTCTTCATAGAAAGATTGTAGCACAAACCAATTTTCAAGGTGGGGAGAGACCGTGTTGCTGTGAATGAGATAGGAAAGGTGGAGAACAATCTTCCCCAAAGGAATACAAAGGTCTGTGACACAGTTCTTGGAGCAATGGGGTAGAAGAGACAGCCAAGCCCCAACGGATCTAAACACAATGAGATTTTAGACTTACTCTACACACTGCCAGAATAAACTTAGTTTGAATCAGTAGTGACTCCTGACCATTTACTAAATCTGCTTACAAGGCTTCAGATGACCAGAATATTTGGGTTCTGGCATTGTTGAATTTTCAGAACAAGTAAGCTGATAGATTCTGTAGCAAGAACAACTGTTTTTCTTTTCTGTTTGCAGAACTTTTTAAAGGCACAGGTTTTTCTAACCCAATGCATCAAAATTTTTACCTGTTTAAGCAAGTTTGGTTTTCATTGATGATTGCTGCTGGGTGTATCTTAAATAAGTTCTTTAATGATGAAATGAGAAGAAGTTCTAGAACCTGCTGACCTTTAATAAATTTCAGGGTTCAGCAAAGAATTGTATGTTAGACCCATGGACACACATGTTTTGAAAAGGTCAATTATGACAAATTTTTTGAATTTGCATAATTATGCTCGCCACAGCACTTTGAATAAAAATAGCAAATGCTTTGCCCTTTTAAAGTATTCAGGTTTTCCTCTCTTCCTGTCTTTAACTTGCTTTTACTAAGCCATTCTAACATTATTCATTGAAGAACACAGGGAACATGGACTGACTGTGTTAGGAGCTGCAGGTTGGGGAGCCAAAGTAGGGCTCTGGACAGGCAGAGGAAAGGGGTAGGATGGACAGTGAAGAGCCTCTTTGCTCTGGCTTGCATTCAGTGAAGTCAGGAGCTGGAAGAGACTAGTTAATCTGTTGACCCAAGAATCTGATCTTGCAGATAAGAAATGGGTATCTCTGCTGCTGCAGGAGGAATTTTCAAAAGAACAAATAAATTAATAGTCTAAATTGAAGATGATGCAGTGTACCATTAGTAGTATTACTTTAAGTATGTTTATTAGGATATTTTATCCTAGAACTATGGTATCATTCAGTGCCTTGTTTCTGAGTTAGAGCTGTGGTGAAGAAAGTGGTTGATGAAGGTGAAGTAGTAGCAATAAGAGTGGGAGAATTGTTGGAGGAGGAAGGAAGCCTTAATAGCTGAAGCAGTGGAGCTTTGTCCTGGAGAGCTTCAATACTTCTCTGCCTTTGGGTTCTCGAGTTCCCTGCGGCAAGTTACTTAAACTAGACTTTCCATGGTGGGCTGCCGATGGGATGGTCACATTTTTTGTGTGCCCAATTCGATGCTCAGAGATCTGATTTCTGGAAATGTTGAATATTCCTAGCTGCTGCTGAACTTGGTGGGACCTCTGCTTGGAGTCCCTCAAGAGTTTCAGCAGTGCAGGCAGCATCATCTAGAAATGTCAGATTTAACCCCAGATGGTGTAGTAGGTCCTTGCAGCACACTGCTCTGCTGAAGTACGGGGCCAGATCCTAGAGTCAGTAGAGTGGTGTGCGTTAATGCAACCTGGGCCAGCTGCCTGGTTTCTTCCACTAGAGCTGATCAGCCAAGGCAGTGTGCCATGGCTATGTTGGCTCAGGAACTAACTCAATGAAAACTACCTAACGCACCTCTGCAAGTTGTTGAGTTGCACTGGGTAGATGTATTCATTAAGTGCTTTATAGTAATTTTTAAATTCTCTGAAAAATCGCGTCTCAGAAGTCTCAGTTAAGGCATCCAAAAGAAATGGAAGCATTTTACTTTCATCTCTTTGCTTTCATTTCCCATTTGTAAAATGACAATAATACTATCATCTCATCTCACATGGGTCATTAGGAAAGATAACTTGTTTATGTGGAAGATAAAAATTCTGTCTCCAGAATGGGATTTGAATGATGTATGGCAAATAAGTCCATGGCTTCCCTCTGAAGAATAGACAGAATAATATGCAATTTAAAAGGAAAAGGAATAGCTTGTGGAGTGAGCACCAGCCATTCTGTGCCCTTGGTGAGACAGATTATGAAGGGAAATATTTTGGTCACGTAATTCTAGACCTTATACACATGGGATGGTCAAATTAGTGTTGTTTAGGTAGCTTGAATTCTGGCACTTTTTAACTTTGAATGCTTCAGTTTCCAACCTTAGCAGTTATCTTGCTGGGTTGTGCATTAAAAGTGTAAAACATACTTACTGCCATGTGCTCTGAACAACAGTGCCAGTCAAAGCCAATGCTTTTTTTTTTTTTCCCCCCGTTAAATTACTTAACGTTTTGTCTTGTTGTTCCAGCCACAGTTACTTTAGACATTTTACATGCATGGTAGTCAGATTGGTGAGAACTAACATGAGAGCTGACATATTAATATTGCAGAGGAGAGCAGATCTGATAACATACTGAATTATATATGGGGCTCCAGCACCTAAATGCAGGAGGCCTGGAGGCTCACACAAGAAAGCTCGAGGGAGCTGAATGATCCAGAGTACTCTATTTTTTTTGATGGTGGTTGTTCAAATAAGAAAGAGTGGAGGCTGTAAAGATGGATTTAATATGAAGGTCACCTGCAGGCTCAAACGAAATATAGCCTCTGTGCTGCTGTATGATGAGCAGGGTCAGGAGTGCGGCAGTGATACTTCGCTGGTCTGAGCTGGCTTTCTGACCCTGTCCAAGACTCCTGCCCTGCCCTAGACTACTGCTTTCCCCTTGGTGCCCTGACATTGGTAAGCTGAATGATGGAGCAAGAACTGGCTTTAAACCCCCATGGGTTATGTTGGTTGAAAGATGTATTTTTTCCCTCTAGATATCTCTAGTTTGGTCTTTTGGTGGTGTAATGTCAGGAGCAGAGTGCCTACCATGGTGCTGTGCACAGTGACATCTGCTACACTGGGATGGGTAGAATTTCAGAGCCTGCAGGGAGGATGAGCTGTACTGGGAAACCCACATTTTCCTTGTGCGTGAGGATGTTCAGCACAATACATTAAAGAGTTTTGTTCCTCTTAGCGGGACTGCCTATATCACCTTTAAAATCCAGAATACTTACTACGTACTGTTGTTTTTCTGGGAGAAGGCTCTGTTGGTTTGAAGCTTGGTACATTGAAGGTTATTGAAATTGGAAGAAGCTGTTGTATTTAGTTTCTTCTGGCTGTGTACATGGGAACCCCTCCTTACAATTACTTTAGCAGCAGCGGATACTGTCTTACAAATGGGGAGATTTGGTGGTTGTTTTGTATTTCCTGTAGAGTAGGAGAGTGGCTACTGAGAAAACAATTTAAAAATGAAATAAAAAAACTCTTGGTGATTCAAATATCATTTTTCCTTCTCACATTTCATCACAAGGAAAGAATAAGCACTAAGAAAGCAAAGAAACTGTCAGTGACAGCATGTGCTGCCCACCCCGTGCTGCGTGGCAGGAACAAAGAATTTTATTCCTGCCTTTTTTTAATGATTCACTCTACAGAAGGAGGGGGTAGGCTGCTATGTCATTTTCCTTCTGAAATACCGTAGGCAATTGGTTTTCAGTTCATTTGCTGACATTTATCACATAAAACATGGTTTGCTATAGTAGTTATTAAAACCTGTTGGAAACAGCGGATCAGGTACTCATTTGCAAAAATGAGGCAGAGCAGATGCAACCCTTGTCATCCGTGTAAAATCAGGAAGAATTACAGAGGTCAAATGGCTTCAAAGCTGCTTTTAGACAGTGTCTACTCTTAGCTGGGTTCCTGATCCTTCTTAAGAAAGTGAAAGGCTCTGGCCAGCTGGGTACTGTAGAAGCAAGAGCAATCAAATTGTGCAAGATAATGTATATTGATATTTCTAAGGCAGATTCAAGTCAATTTTAGAAGGGATGACTTTGAAAAAAAGTTAAATATAAATTACTTGCCTTTGGATGCTTTGTGTGGTCTCCTGTTGGGAAAGACAGCGGACCAGTTTTTTGTCTTGGGTGAGGAATTCTTCTCCTAACTTCCCTGGTCATCCCTCTTGTGCTGCTGCTGGAGGTTTCACCCCCCTCCAGAAGCAGTGGTGCTTGGCTTCCAGATCCTGTCTGGAAGATGGACAAGGACTATCCAGAGCCAGGAAGCAGCTGGAGGTCAGGGTGGAAGTTTGGGGTTGGTGACAGGAGAAAGGATGAATGGGTACCTGTGGGAGAGTTAACCTGGGGAGGTTGGAGAGGCTAGAAACATATGGAGTGACTCTTCCTCATGCTGTAGAAAGAAAGAAAGAAGCCTCTGCAGGAGCTAAACTGCTTTAAATCACAAAGAATGAATATGATCAAAACATGTCCTCTGTTTTTCCTTCCCTGCAACTGTCTGTGGCATCAGATGGTTTTCTGCTCATCTGATGCCTGCTGTTACTAGCTGGCTCAGTTCTGCCTGCTCTGGGACAGTCACTTTCCACCTCCACAGTCCCCTCAGATCCTGCTGGTGGTTCCCTTTCAAAGCAGTGTGGAGTATCCTATCCCAGAAAGAGGCAGAGACATGTAATTGAAGAGCTTTGAGAAAGGCAGATAGGGACAGAGAATGTCCCTGTGTTTCTGTATCACTAAAGGAAAAATCCTTATATCCTTATAGCCAAGTTGGTTAGAGATAGGGTGGATAAGTGAGTGATAATGTGAGTGGAAAATTGTTTGGGCCACTGAACTCAAATTGGTGTTTGGTTGTTAGTGGCATCCTTCTGGGATCAGCTTTTGGGCCAGTACTGTTAAACAATCTTATTCATGGCTTGAACGATGGGATGGAGCACACCACCAGCAAGTGTGCGGACAATACCAAATTGGGCATACCAGTGAATACACTGGAGGGCAGCGCTGCTGTTCAGGGGGACTGAGACAGGCTGGAGAAATGAGCTGAGAGGAGCCTCAGGAAGCTCAGTAAAGGCTAGTGCAAAGGCCTGTATCTGGGGTGGAATAACCCCTTGCAATGGTACAGGCTGGGAGCTGACTGCTTAATAAGCAGCTTTGCAGAAAAGACCAACCACTGGGGTCCAGGTGGACAAGAAGTTGCCCAGGAGCCAGTAGTGTGCCCAGGCAGCAAAGGCTGACTGCATCCCGGGCTGTGTTAGCAGGAGTGCAGCTGGCAGGGCGAAGGGAGGGATCCTGTCCCTCTGCCCAGCGCTCCTGAGACTGGGTGCTAGGTGTCCTGTTTGGGCTCCCCAGCACAAGGACAGTGGCATACAGGAGCAAGTCCAGTAAGGCCACTGAGGTGGCTGGGGCTGGAGCACGGACCAGGCTCTTCTCATAGGTGCACTGGGACAGGAGAAGGGGCAACAGACACAAGTTGGGACATGAGAAATTCTGGCCAGATATAAGGGGAAAAAATTGCCACGAGGGTGGTCAAACTCTGGTACCAGATCCTGAAGAAGGGATGACATCTCCGTTGTTGATGTTCAGGACTTGCTGGACAGAGCCCTGAGCACCTTACTTTCAGCAGGAGATTGGATTAGAGACCTCCAGAGGTCCCTTCCCACCTACATGGTTCTGCTCAGCAGCTGACGGTGTTAGCATGAGACCAGCTTCTTCAGCTGACAAGCACTAGCTTGTCACCCAGCCATGAATCATTTAGTTGTTGAACTCTGTACCTGATTTCACTTTCCCAGTGCCCATTCTTGGGAAGGATGCTTTATTTTTTTTATTACTGGAGACAGTTTTAGTGCTAAAATATTTCTTTAGATATTTTTTAAGCAAGGTGGCCTCTGGCTGCAATTAGTGTCCCATTGGAAGAACTGGCAGCATTATATAGCAACACTAGAGCAAATCATTCTGCCTCATGGCATTATTACCTTGATCTGAAAATTTCCCCAGGCTGCAATTTGTCACTAATATTGCCTTCAGCTAAACTTATCCATACAAAAAAAAAGGAGTTAATAGAGCTGCAGTTCTGGAGTTGCCATCACCATTTTTTTGGGATGAGTTATTACTTAGTACATTTTATTGACCAAGCATGTGGAGTTCTTGGTCCTTGAAAAATGATGCAGTGGTTCATCACGGACTCCATAAATTGTTGGACTATGTAGCAGCAATATCTTAGTCTCCTACACCATAAGAAAGGAAGGTATCTCTGAAACACAGTAGGTATGTACTGCACTGAAGTAGGAACTGCACTATGTGGCTTGACTGATACAAACACTTGGTTGTGATTGCCAGTGACAGAAAAACTGATAGGATGATACTGAGTTTCACTGCTGCTTTTGTGCTTTTGCTTGTTTTATGCCATACTTAACATAATTTGAATGCTGTGACAGTGACAATGACAGTGACATACTATAATATAATTCTACCTGAGACAATGCTGCTGGAATTAGTAACATGGAGAGACAAGGCTGAGGTGCTTTGTCATCAGTTGGCATTGGATAATTTTTTCTTGGTGGAAGTGCTAACAAACCCAGTGGTGGGAGCAAGCTGCCCCAGCTCAGGAGATGCTTTGGGCCAGCACAGGGAGGCCAGGCATGCTCCGTGGTCCCATGCAGCACTACAGAAAAGAGTACCAGCATCGTATCTGGTGTCTGTAAGCTGAATGATGAAATTCCCATTTATCAGCTGTGTCAGCTGAGGCTGGTATGCAGGGGCACGTGTGGTGTGAGAGGTATGTCTTCTCTCCACATTCATATCAATATATCCTGGTCATGCTGCCTCTTAACCTTCCTTGGTAGGAGACTTCAGAGTGAGAGTTGCTTACTTGCTGCCATTCTTTGGTGATGGAGTCCAGCCTAGTGGATCTTAACAGGGGTATTGGGCCCTGAAGGAACAAATTAAATCTCAGGAAAAAAATGTTAAGGTGAGGAGCTTTAAAACTCATAACCTATCTCTTGAATTGTGCCTTGAAGCTAACAGTAGCCACTGGAGAGTGCAGAGCATCTTTGTAATATGCCTGTGGAGTCATTACTATTGTTGTTTTCATCCAAAAGAGAAACCGGTTATCAGCTTCTAACAGAAAAGGAACTTCAGACTTGTCACTCTTCTCTTGTGCCAAAGTATGGCTATTGATGAAGGCTGATCCTGAAACCACAGAGCTATGATGGTCTTGATCCCTTGCTGGGACCTCTGTTGTCCTGCATCCACTGCTGCATCAAAAAGACACTTAACCCATCTGGAAAGTCAAGCACAACAGGACCACTGCATTCTCCAGCCTCATGCTAGTTAAAGAAGCAAACTACAGTTAAATTAATATATTGCAATGGTTTTGGTCACAACTGAACTGTTGCTGGAAAGCTGAACTGAACTGAAATCTGTTGTTTAGAGGTGAGAATGTAGCTCAGATTGGGACAAGACTGGTAGAGCTTTTTTATAGCCTTGTAAAATTAAACTTTGTGTGCAATTGGCCCATAATGTTAACTCAGCTCTACTGGCAGGTATTTTTGGTTTTTTAAATAGCTGAGGAAATAGAGTTATAAAATCAGCTGTTATTCGTGCTTTGCAAGTGGTTTTAGATTTGTGGTTCTTTTTAAATATGTTTGTCGCTTAATTTAAAGGACTGTGTTAAGAGACTAGCAAGAGAAATGAATTGACATAAGGGAGACTGTAGCAGACTTTAAAGTAGTAGTTTCTCTAGTCAATAATGCATATTTTTAAATGTATGAAAATACCTGCATGTGTGATAGGCTATGATGGTTTGTCAAAGAAGAGCTAGGCTGGAAGAAACTGTATTCACATCAAGTTGGCAAGCTTAGACTAATCCGCATATCAATTAACTTTTTTAATTTATTGTTTAACTAACATGAACATCTGTGATAATTCTGTGTGCTGCTGGGTCTCCCATGGTGGAAGCTGTTCTTCTTTGTGTTTCTTTTTCTGTCTTTGGGTGAGAGCTAGATTTTATTTAACATTTAGATTTTTTTTTTTTTTTTAAATGCTTAGAGGTTGTGTTTCTGTTGCTGTGGATGCTGTACAAGCCAGTCCTAGTCATGGTGTACATCTGATGGTGCCCCGGGAGTGCAGGTGAAGCCATGCAGCTCCATCCCTGACCAGCTGTCCCTTGAAGCAGAACTGGGGAAGCCCTGGATGTCACTGCTCATCCAGTCCTAGGTTAAGGACTACCTGGTCCTTACAGGCCAGTAGGCAAAGAAGGTAGGCAGGGGCAGGCAGGCACCGGTGGGAAGGTCTGTGCCAGGAAGGCACTGCACTTGTGCCTCTGAGCCCCTGTTCTTGCAGGGAGCAGACAGGGCAGGAAAAGGAGGCTTGAGAGCCTTATGTAGCCTTTGGGACTGGCAGCGTGTGGTGTACTCAGAGAATAGATGAACCCATACAGAAAAGCCCCCATAGGAGATTAAGACATCAGTTGTGCCCAACTTGTGCTATGTAGCCCTTTATTTTGAAGAGAAAGTAGTAAAGCTCAAAGGAATAAAATAAGCCAACCCCTTGGCTTAGTAGGTATTTGCCACACAGGCTGATTTAAAAAAAAAAAAAAAAAAAGGTATTTCTTTGGCTTTGTATAAGGATAGTGGTTTTGTCTATCCATTGCCAAATGCATGATAAGGATGTCAAGGAAGGACACAGTAAGTGGATATAATAAGCTGGTGGCAAGGATGGATGGGATAATAAAGGGGGGAGAGTAAAACCTAAAGGGTTAGTTCCCCTGCTGAAGTTAGTAGTCATAACACACACACACACACAAAGGAAAGGAAATGCTCCTCCTATGAGGAGCTCTCCTTCATGGTGTATTAACATCCAGTGTGGAAACATACAGAAACCAGGATATTGGTACAGAAACCAGAAGTGTAGCATCAATTCTGAATTCAGGTTAGTTTAAAAAGCAAATTAGAAATTGCTTGTTCCTGTTGATTTCTGTGTGCGTTTTTGTGGTCTGTTAAAAATACAGGAAAATGGGCAAGTACATGTGGGAAAAAAAGAAAAACCCGAGTATGGATAATGCTTTGTTCTGTGTACAGAAACAGTCTGAATACAAACAGATGAATAATGGTCTTTTGTTGACATCAGCTACATGGGGGTTCTGGTTGGCAGTACAATATGAACAGCTGTCAGGCAGTACTGTGATACAATTTGTGGTGCTTTCCTTTGAAATCCTCTGGCTGAGATTTCTCTAAAGTAAATTGTGATTTTTTGGTACCTACTGGATGTGCTTTAACTGAGCATATATTCAGCTAAAGGTACTTAGTACTGCCTGAAAATTTGGCTCTTCAGGTATGTCAAATTAGGCACCCAAAATCAGTGGTACCTTTGGGGAAGAAAATGTGTACCTTTTCCATTCTCATACATCTTGATCTTGGCTGTTAAAGTATAAAACTCACACTTTGGTTGTCTTTTTCCTGATCCTTTTTCCCTGTTTTAGTATGTGCCATTTTCACAGGGAAAAATGTAAAGTGGTCCATTCATTGACCTGTTCCTCTGCAAATGAATGTTGTTGTGAGTACATCCCAGTTCATTGCCTATCAATGTGAAAGCTGTAGTACAATTTTTATGTGCCAAATGCCTCATTTTGTTTGCTTTAAATTCCATTTTCTTTCAGTTTCATTTTAAACAGCTGTTTTCTAAATCCCTCCACAAATAGCAATTATGTTTTATAATGATGATCTTTGTCACTTAAGTTTTTAACTAGTGGTTTGATTCCCTGCTCTCAGCAATGTAAAACTGAGCTCAATTGAAGTTTGAGCTGCAGTGGTATAAAACTGGTGTTGGCGAGTGGAAAAGTCACATATTTTGTTTTAGCTGTTGGAGGTTTTGCACACATCCAAGCATCTGGAATTATACTCCTCCACCTAAAGCTGCTGTGTTTTGTATTTTATGTATTTTATCTTCTGCAAAAGATCCAAGTCCTGTTTTTCCTTACAGTCTGCACCACAAAAAAAACCCCATTACAATTCCAAAAGAGATGATGCTCATCAGACGCAGAAATACTTGCTTCTGGAGCCACAGAGGGCCTTTCCCCATCCCTGCTAGTGTTTCAGACAAGGTCCTTATGGGGTCTGTAGCTGGCGGTGGGAGAAGTTCTCATCCACTTGTCACCCAGGGGCCTTTCTACCTTGTGATCCAGTGTTTCTCCTGCTCTGTCTCAACCCTCAGCAATATTTCACAGGCAGAGAAATTACTTGAGTAGATCTTTATTTGCCTTGTGGCTAGAGGCTGCTTATTGGTCTGTTGGTTTTTGCTCTTCAGCTGCTTGTACTTCATACTACTCCAGCATGACTTTCTAGTTTTCAGGCCTATTTATTTTTGCTTCAGCCTTCAAGGGATATATGGGGAATGTCTTAAACCAGCTTTGCTTCTGAAGAAATCACAATGTGGAACTGAATCTTGGAGCACTGAGTGTGTCCACCTACAGTGTTGGGTTTTTTGTCCCAGCCTGAGATGTTTATGATACCAAGATTTTCTCTGTTTTTTGGTGAAGGGGTCTCAAAACTTAGTCCTGCTAAAGTGCCATTTGGGCAGTATGTGCCATTTTAAACCAAATGTCATCCACCTAACAACCTGCCTGCCAAGAGGCTCTCATTTGTCAAAGTTTGCTTGTTTTTTTGGTAAGGGAGTTTTATATTGGTAGCAGAGATGAAGCTGTGTTGTAATTTGTTTATTTCAGCTGGTGCTTGGTTAGGTCTCTAAAGCCTTAATCCCAGTTATGGTTTACTTCTGGTAATGTAAACTGTGTAACTTTTTCATGAGTGTTTACCCCTTTCTTTTAGGGTTTTTTTTTGGTTGGTTTTTTTTTTTTGAAGGAACTTCTCCACTTATCTTCTCTCCTGCAGTTGTTAGATATTCAGAACTAGTATTCAGATTACCAAAATTCAAGTTGAATAAAGCCATTTCCTGTTAAACAAATAAAAGTATGAAGTAGGCTCTTGATAGTTTCCCCATATAAGCTTTCATACTAAGCCACCCCTGTCCAACCCTGTCTCAAGCCTTGAGTCGTACTTCAGAGATGTTGGCATTTGCAGTGAGGTTTGCAGTGATCTGGAGTCCAATGCAAGTTTTCTATCTACAGTCATACGTGAATAGGTGATGAATCAGCAGTATTTTGTCTCTGAGCCAAGAAACATAATTTATTGCTGAAAGACCGTTTTTTGTCTGTCTAACAATAGGATGATTTTCTGAATATTTAGGCAGAGCAATTTTTGATTAAAAATACTTTTGCCAGTGATATGGTAGTTGAATTATGATCTGTAGGCATCAGAGATTAAATACTTGTTGCACGGAGCTCTCTGGAACTGAGCCTATAAAAAGGATGCATTATGCTGCAAATTATTAAATATTGATTTCTGTAACGGTCTGCAGGCATCAATTAATTTAGCAATATGCTAGTAAATAATACGAAAAAGATTAATATCTCAACAGAAAAAGTAATTCCAAATATGTTTAAATAATGATTTTGGTGCAAGTTAGATTTGTGGATACCAAAGAGGACTCAACTTTGGCCTCTTGTTGAGTATCCAAAACCACCACCTAGATGATGATGTCACCTAGGACTTTTGCAGCTGAAGTTCCCAAAGTTTCCCGAGTTCCATGAGCTGTGTTGCATGCAGGATGTTTGGCTTTGGAGATCACAGCTGCATGTCAGAGGAAGCGAGGCTTGTTCTTTACAGAGTTTGCATTCTTCTGCATCGCTCTGAGGTTTCCTGGCAGCCTGCTCTGACACAGCTCAGTTAAGCACAATTTAGCCTCTATAGCAAAGCTGTTGCTTGCAAGTCTTTTGCACTGGTGATGGTTTCTTTACAGTGGTTTAGAGAAGTTGTTACTGCAAAGTGTTTGCTCTCAGCATTCATTATGGAATTACTTCTCCACAGAGATTAGCAATTTGAATTTGTCATTACTTTTTCTCTCAGTGTAAGTATTTTAGAGCAATAACTTCCTCCAGAAGAATGAAGGAAATGGATTTCGTTGTCTTAATTTTGTGTGGAGGGAAAGACAATTTTCATACGTTATCCCTAAGCATCACTTAGATATCTACGTGAGGCACTTTTTTGACTTGCTGCTTCACTTTGTTCATCAGACAAAATTAATGCTCTTCTGCAGATGTTAGTCTTTAGATTTCATTAGGAGGCATGACAACATCTGGGTCCTTAGGTCAATGAAAATGAAGAGGCAGCTTTAGTTGCAGCTTGTGAATTTGTCTTACGTTTTGAGAGGTTTATGTAGCAGCAGAAGTGGAACTGCTCATCGTGTATAAAAGCATCTCTGTGTGAACTGTTGTTGGTACTAAATGACTAAGAAAAGGTACTGTATTTGGGGAAAATGCAGAGGTACAGTTTGGGCTTTGGTTTCCGCAATTGCAAATACAGCTGAAATACCAGCTGTGGCGTGACTGCGATAAGTGACCTAAGAAAATGTACGCCATTGACCTCAAAGTCACAAAATGTGTGCTTTAGTTAAAGAACAATAAATGCTCATGAGAAGCTTGAGTAAAGAATGAGGTTGGGGGAAAGAAGCTGGCTGATATAGATAGCTGTTCATTTGCTAAGTGCAGGTGTCTGACTGAAAGCCTGTTACCCCTGAGTCATGTGGACTCTGTCCTTGTGACCAAATTCATGGCATGCAGACATCTGTTGTCCCATCCCTGCCTTGAACGTTTGTTTTTATGGTTTTTGCTAAGGTATCTCAAGGATATTTGTAGTACATTAGTTTTTATTGTGTTCTGCTTTATTCTCCATGCTGCAATAACATCAGAGTCTTGCAAGGCCCATATAAAGGATGCCAGAGGATATTGGCATCCAGGAAGAGTGCCTTCAGTCCCTTGGGGCAGAAACTCAAACGTTGGCTATTGCAGGCTGCCTAACGCTGTCACGGCGCGTTCCAGCTAGGTTGAAAACTGTCCTCCTAGGATGAGCGGTGTAGTCATCCCATTACTGATTTATGGCTGAAATAATCTAGCACACAGTTGCTGGCCTGATATTTCCAAGGGTGGTAATACCTTAGTGAAAGGTAAGGATGCCATACGTAGGTGAGTCAGATGAATGCTTTCAAATAAGCTGTTCAAGTTCTGTATGACTAATGGAGCAGTTTAAAAAAAAAAAAAAAAAAAAAAAAGGTAACAAAAAACCCCCAAAATGCAAAAGATCCTGAAAGGCTTGAGATAAGAGGAGACTGCTCAGAAAGCTTTGATTGTCGTTAAGGTCAGTTAACTACAACAGATCATTTACAGGTTTGGTGAAGTTTCAGAACCATATTCTTTCAGTTGTGGTGTGAAAGCAAGTGGCATATGGCTTTTTTAGCATTCCGGAGCTCCTAGAGGAGACTAAAACTAAAGATGATGACTATGTTTTTACTAAGATTTTTTTTGAAGGCTTGAAATGAAAAGCTTCCCATTCCAACCTTCAGCCCTCTTTAGCTGTCACAAGACATGTTCATACTGCAATCACATGCAGCTCATGACCACATTATAAAGCTACTTTAAAATCAAGTAACTTAGCTGTTGCCTGAATATTTAATCAACTTTTTGGCTGGGTTTTATTGCCAGCATCAGATCCCATAATGTAAGCCATTTGTGCTGTAGATATACCTATGAAAAAAAGGAGAAAAGAAAAAAGGAGACAGAAACCCCTTCTTCCACCTTTCATATACCAGCTGAGCTTGAAACTAGCAGAGTCATTAAGCATAATGCCAAGTGTCAGTTGTGCGAACAAATGTGTAATAATTGTATTTTGGATCCAGCAGTGTTTTAGAGCAAACTGCTCATAATTTCCAGCAGTTACTCTTGCAAAGTGCATTCCTTTCTTTGATTTCTTTATCTTCAAGTTATATCTGCAGAATAAAATTGCAAAGTCAACTCATGCTTTGCAGTTACTTAAATTATATGTTATGTAGTAAGTAACTAAACCCAACAAAGCTAGCAGAAGATAGTTGTCTATATCACGTGGGTTTAACGGGTACTGATCTGTTCTTTATAGTTCTCTTCGAGACCATATACTCTGTGTGTCATCTTAAAGTTGCCTTTGGTGTCAGATTGGTGTTAAAATTGTTCATTTCAAATGTATGGCCAGTACTGAAATTGTTAAAGCTGTTTATACCTAATTTGTTAATCTATCATTCTTTCCAAGAACTTTTGTTTTACTGGTATATAAATATTTAGTCTTGAAATGTCTCTTTCTCTGTGTACATGTGTGTATACATGTGTGTTATGTATATATTTATGAAAAATTTGTAATTTGTATAGTTAGAACATAACCTCTGTCCTTCAAGTGCTCTCAGGTAAAGGGAGGGATTCCTCATGCAGCAGATCAGACAATTTATAAAATACATAACATTTTTAGAGGGAGTTCTTCCATGCTGTTTTGGAGCATCAGAGATCATCTCAGTTTGAGTGATCTGAATAAGGGATGAAAGGTTTTGTGGGAGGAGGCAGAGAGGAATGGAGATACTGGAGTTCTGAGTTTTCTCCAGGTGTGGGAGCAGCATGGGAAGGAGATACGTTAGACTAGTGGAGGTACCTGTATATCACAGTTGGGGTCATTACTTGAATATGAGGAGACCCAGTCAAAGACCAACTGTGTAACTTTTAGCTAACAGAAGGCTGTACATGGCCTGGAAGAGGTGGTGTTTAGACCTTACAGCCTTGATAAATGTGAGTGAATGGATAGATGAAAAATAAAATACTCATGGAGAAACATAGCTTATTTTGGTAGTCAATACGTGTAGAAGATTTGAAGATGGTCATGCATCTAGGCCTTAATATATCAGAATTATGGCTCTTTGATCCATCAAAGCATATGGAAAGTCACATTTATGTATAGAAAAGCTGATGGCGTTTGTACATTTGGGGTGAGGAATAAATCAGTGATGCTGGGAAAAGTTTCACATCATGTTTCTGCAGCTGATTTTACAATGTTCTTGGAAAGTAACCCAGTGTTGTCCCGTTTACCACTGACACTCTCTTTGTAATTTAGACCAAACACGCATTTCATTTAGTTCACAAGTGACCAATATTACCTGATTTTCTTTCCTTTGTCTCCTTTCCTGCAGCTGTTACAGCTTCTGGAGTCTGAAACCAGGCAACTAGAAGCCTTTCTGGAGTGGAAGCAACTGGAACCAGTTTATTGGCAGTGGATGGTAATGAATCAAACTAATTTCAAAGGGTGCAGCTTTCTTGACTCTAACAAATAGCTGACCACTTCCAAAGGCCCCTTCCCACAAAAATAAATGATGCAAACCAACTGTTCAACAGCACTTGAGAAGAAGGGAAAAATGCCTTTGGTAAAGTAAGGAGTGTTTTCTTAGTTCTCCTTCATCCCTCTGTTTTCTTGAGTAAGACTCACCCATCTAAGCTGAGGAATTGTGGGGCAGAGTGGCAGAATTTCATACAGTTAACACAAATGAAAATGTCTGATCTTCATCTCTTTAATGTTTTTTTAAACATAGCAATTGTACATTTTGTTAAAATTAAATGGCTTTTCAGAAGAGGGCCTCTAAGCTTTATTGCAGACTTGAGAACAACTAAATTTGCAAGCAGCTGATATTGAAAACAACTTCATTTTTCCCAGCTAAATAACATGTTGAAATTGCCGATTTCCCCTTGAACTGTGTTGAATGATCATAAGAAAATCAATAAGCCTTTCTCTGTGCATCTTACTATTTCTCAAGTGAGTGTAAATGGTACTATCCATCTCACTTCTCTGTACAACTTTTGCCCATTCACAGTTGCTGAAAATAACTCTTTAGAGCACCACATTAGCTATATGAGTTTACAAAATTTTGAGAATCAGTGAGCTGACTGTTAATTGCCCATATGCCTTGTTCTACACTAAAAGCAAGGCACAGGAGTGTAAGATTACCTCACCTGTCTTGAAGAGTACTTCCAATGCAGAGCCATTCACATTGCCATTAGTTATATAATGGTTTTTGCTTTACAAGTCTACCATCTTATGGTTGTTTGGAAAGCATCAACACTAGCATAAGCCTGGCTCCAAACAGGCAAAATATAACTGCAAGTGTTACGGCATTTCAGTGTATCCACCAAAACCTTTGCCTCTGACACGTTGAACAGTGTAGGCAGTATTGTGAGTGTTAGTGTGTGTGTGTGCTTCCTGGAGTTAAGTCCTAAATAAATACTTGCAAAAACCTGACTGGCACATCTTTTTAAGTTGTTCAACAGGCTGGATGGCAAATTTGCCTTTTTCTTTCATTTTGCTGATGATGGTTGTTGTTCTTGGATGCTATAGGATGTATGGGAATGAGATGTGCTTTGAGGGCACTGTAGTTTTCTCTTTCCACTGAACCTGTATTTCACATTGCTGATCTGATGGATGGGATGATTCTTGCATAGCTACTGCCAGGTCTTCCTGATGGTTGTGGGCAGGAGCATGACAGAGCATGACATAACTACAGCAACTGGAATGCCTGCAGTAATGTTACTTCAAAATTCTGTCACTTAATGAATTTCAAATTAAAAAAAAAATCAAAACAAACCTCCAAAAAACAACAAAACAAAACCCCAACAAAACTAGAAAAGCTTTGTTTTATTTCCGTGCAGTTTGTTAGCCTGTCAGTGCCCAGAATGTGTCTGCATGGTCATGAGCTGGGCCTTTGGTCAGCATGAGCTGCTGGCCTCAGCACTGCTTTGTGCCAATTTTCACTGCTGATGCTCACTGAGAAAGGAGGTTTTGTAGGGTGTCTTTTGCCATTCGTAGCTATCTAGCAATGTTTTCTCTTGTATGAGCCTAAAAATCTCTTGCTGTGAATTAAGCCAGAGTTTTTAACCTACCTGCAGAGAAGGGGGGGAATACTCCCATCCTCTTTATAGCAATCTTTTATATAAGTGAAGGCTGTTAGCATGTCACTGCCTTCCCAGTCCCCATTGCTAGGCTAAACAAAATTGGTTCTCTTAATGTCTTCTTGTCGGCCATTCCTGCAAACTTCTGATGGTTGTTGCTGCTCTCATATGGGACTTTACGTCCCATTTGTCTATGTTTAACTTCAGGTGCCTCACCTGTACATCAGTGTTACAGTCAGCGCCCTTCTATCACAGAGACTTGTGTTTATACTTTCTAAAATGGTACTTGACTTTAACAGTATGACATTGGTGACTTCGTTTTTTCAGGTCACATCTCAGATGTCACATTGGTGACATCTCTTCCAGCAGTGCTGCTGCTGTGCCAGTAATTATGCATTTGGTTTTTCCTTGCCCATGTGTGGACCATGCTGCTCAACTGCTGAATTTCCCTCTCACTGTTTTCAAATTACTTCTCCAATTTCTAAAGATAATTTTGAATGCAAATTATGTCCTTAAAAGAGATTATGACCTCTCCTATTTAATGTCTTCTTGATAACGATATGGAAATAAATATTTAATACTCTTTGAGTGAGGAAGCCTGGGTCCTTTAGTTATGCTCTGCTACCCTGCCTTGAAAATTGTGTTTTTCTACATAATCTGTGCCCCATGGTGTATCGGTACATGCATGTCAAGGACTCTGAAGTTATTTGGTATTTTTTTGAGTATTTCAAATAACAGTTGCTATCTCTGAAGGCAGTTGCAGAATTCGTTATAGAACTAGCTAGGTGGTCATGGTCAAGCAGAGCTGACAGCTCCTGACCAGCCTGGAGCAGCGATCTCTTGGGGTTCCTCAGCTTGTAGAGTCGTACATGGGCACAAGTGATCCTGTGAGTGTTACAACTTACTATGCCACATAGCAGATGGGGCTCTCCTGAACAGTGTAAGCACGTGTATCCATCCTGGTCATCGCTTTGTTACAAAAAGCTGTAGAAGTGCATCCAGCCTCAGAGTTTGAGTGGAAGGGGCATATTTAGAGCTTCTGCAGTACTGGTGATCTCTGTCCCATGACTGTTACTTTATGCTTTAGTGCAGTGGAGAGTAGCTCACAGTATGCAGTGCTTTCTAAAATAAGCTAGGTTAGCAACATAAGTTTTCTGTTAACTTAGAAATATGTTACAGTGAACTGAGGAGGTTACTTCTTAAAATAACTCTGAAATTGTGGAGCAACTGTATACTGAGATGGCAGCAGTGAATTCCTAGTAGTGAATTACCAGGAAGACGGGGCAGGGGGTGTGGGGGGGCCATTTTAGCTCCTGCTGAAAAGTAACTTTTGTTGTTTTTCCTTTAGGAAACTGTGTTGGATAATATGGTTGAAGAGGGAAATATGTGTGAGTCCCAGGATGCTCATTTGGAAAAAAGCGGGCTGCCAAAAGTGACTTCGTGCTGCCCCTGGGCTGACAGTCTGACTGGGCAAATTGACAGATTATCCAGAGATCTAATGACTCTCCGTGGCCAACTGCATGAGCTTGTAACTCGCCGAAAGGCTGCCTGGTGTGAGAAGGTAAGGCTTTGGGTGGCATTCTTGATCATTAGCAACTTTTAAGATCCTGTATTTTTCATCTGTCTTGCTACGGCCCATCCTAGGGCAGCCTCCCTGTTGCTGCTTTGTGTCAAGCTTGCTGCAATCTTGATGTCAGATCTACAGTTACTTGTCTGTTTATGCCCACAGCATGCCAGGTGCTCTTTCAAACACAAAGTAGGCATCTGTCCCAGAGAGGCAGCATGCTGAAACAAAATAAGTGTTCTTTTGGAAGGGAAAGCATCAAAGGATAGGGGTTGCAGAGGAAAGAAGGGAAGAGGAGGAAATCATGGCAGCCCCCAGAGGGGACAGAGGCAGCAGGTTGAAAGATCAGTAATGGTTATAGTGAGAAGAATAAAGATGGGTATTCACAGGGAAAGGAGGGTGGGAGAGGCCAGAGCTTGTCATCTTTCACTGAGTTAGTAGTCTTTGAAATGTCTGATGGGGGAAGGAATAAGAAGGATTTGAAACCTGTGAAGTGAGAGAAGGGACTAAGCACAAGATTTGGTGGAAGAACAGACTGGCTGTGGGAGGCTGGCTGCGGAGGAAAGCAGGTGATATGAAGGAAGTGTACGTGGTATTCGCTGACATAGGGATGGGGAGACACTGGGAAGCACCTGGAGGGGGTGGTGGGGCATAAATAAAGGAGCTGTTAATGTAAATGTAGAAGGTGAATCTGAATATTAACATGCTGGCACAAGGAGAAGATATGATGAAGATGCAGGTGTAAAAACTAGTAATTTTTTTCAGGCATCAAGAGGAAAGAAGGATAGCAGAGAATCTATGAAACCCCTGGATGGAGAAAAAGTGAAAGAGTGAGTTGGAGCAGATAGAGCAGTAACAAAAACGCTGTATCACTATTCTGTGTCAATTCAGGAGAGGGGGTTTTTTTGCTTGTTTTTTGCGTTTTTTTAGATTGAAGTGTTGGTAGACAGGATTATAGATCAGCTGACAAAATGAAAAGTGGCAGGTTGTCAGATCAAGAGGTATTTGCCCAAGAGTTCAAAAGGGTCTGGCATGTTTTTCGAAAAAGTGTGTGGAGAGCTGATCACTCTCTCTTCCACCGTAAGGGTAAGGAACTAGTTAGGATAGAGGCAGGCACAAGGAGCTGCTGCTTCACGCAAAGTATGGAACTTCTTCCCACAGGGCACTGTGCATATAAGCAGTGTACATGGATTTGAAATCTGTTGGATACATTCTTGGAAGAAGAAATCCATCAAAGACTATTAAATACACAGATATGAATTACAAGCTTAGAAAGTTGCAGGAGTACAAATCATTGCAGGCTGGGGGAATATTCTGAGGAAGTATCTCCGTATATTTGCTTTTGTCTTATATCCTGTCGATCACTGTCAGTGATGGGATACTGGACTAGGCAGGTCTCTAGCGTCATCAGATTTGGTTGATTTTATGGCAAAACAACCATGACCGTTGCAGGATAACTCAGACCATGAATTCTAAAAATAAAATTTCCAATGTATGATTTCCAAAGCAAGATATGCTCTGACTCCTCTTATATATAACAATATATATGCTGTTAAATACTACAGAATCATAGAATCATTTAGGTTGGAAAAGACCTTTAAGATCATTGAATCCAACTGTTAACCTAGCACTGCCAAGTCCACCACTACACCATGTCCCTAAGCACCACATCTACACACCTTTTAAATACCTCCAGGGATGGTGACCCAACCACTTCCATGGGCAGCGTGTTCCAATGCTTGACAACCCTTTCGGTGAAGAAATTTTTCCCAATATCCAATCTAAACCTCCCCTGGTGCAACTTGAGGCCATTTCCTCTTGTCCTACCGCTTGTTACTTGGGAGAAGAGACCAACACCCACCTCGCTACAACCTCCTTTCAGGTAGTTGTAGGGAGCGATAAGGTCTCTCCTCAGCCTCCTTTTCTCCAGGCTAAACAACCCCAGTTCCCTCAGCCGCTCCTCATCAGACTTGTGCTCTAGACCCTTCACCAGCTTTGTTGCCCTTCTCTGGACATGCTCCAGCACCTCGACGTCTGTCTTGTAGTGAGGGGCCCAAGCCTGAACACAGTATTCGAGGTGCGGCCTCACCAGTGCGGAGTACAGGGGCACAATCACTTCCCTAGTCCCACTGGCCACGCAATTTTTGATACAAGCCAGGATGCCATTGGCTTTCTTGGCCACCTGGGCACACCGCTGGCTCATATTCAGGCGGCTGTCAACCAACACCCCCAGGGCCTTTTCCGCCAGGCAGCTTTCCAGCCACTCTTCCCAAGCCTGTAGCATTGCATGGGGTTGTTGTGGCCCAAGTGCAGGACCTTGCACTTGGCCTTGTTAAACCTCATACAATTGACCTCGGCCCATCGATCCAGCCTGTCCGGGTCCCTCTGTAGAGCCGTCCTCCCCTCAAGCAGATCAACACTCCCGCCCGACTTGGTGTCATCTGCAAACTTACTGAGGGTGCACTTGATCCCCTCATCGAGATCATTGATAAAGATATTAATACAGAACCGGCCCCAATACTGAGCCCTGGGGAACACCGCTTGTGACCAGCTGCCAACTGGATTTAACTCCGTTCACCACAACTGTTTGGGCCCAGCCATCCAGACAGTTTTTTACTCAGCAAAGAGTATGCCCATCCAAGCCATGAGCAGCCAGTTTCTCCAGGAGAATGCTGTGGGAAATGGTGTCAAAGGCTTTACCGAAGTCTAGGTGGACAACATCCACAGCCTTTCCCTCACTAAGTGAGTCACCTTGTCATAGAAGGAGATCAGGTTGGTCACGCAGGACCTGCCTTTCCTAAACCCATGCTGACTGGGCTTGATCACCTGGTTGTGCTGTACATGCTGTGTGATGGCACTCAAGATGATCTGTGCCATAACCTTCCCTGGCACCGAGGTCAAACTGACAGGCGTGTAGTTCCCCAGATCCTCCTTCTGGCCCTTCTTGTATATGGGCATCACATTTGGTAACCTCCAGTCAACTGGACCTCCCTGGTTAGCCAGGACTGATGATAAATGATGGAAAGTAGCCTGGTGAGCACTTCTGCCAGCTCCCTCAGTACCCTTGGGTGGATCTCATCTGGCCCCATAGACTTGTGTGTGTCTAAGTGGTGTAGCAGGTTGCTAACCATTTGCCCTTGGATTATGGGGGCTTCATTCTGCTCCCCATCCCTGTCTTCCAGCTCAGGGAGCTGGGTACCTGGACAACAACTGGTCTTACTATTAAGGACTGAGGCAAAGAAGGCATTAAGTACCTCAGCCTTTTCCTCATCCTTTCTCACTATGTTTCCCCCTGTATCCAATAAAGGATGGAGATTCTCCTTAGCCCTCCTTTTGTTGCTAATGTATTTATAGAAACGTTTTTTATTGTCTTTTACAGCAGTAGCCAGATTAAGTTTTAGTTGGGCTTTGGCCCTTCTAATTTTCTTCCTGCATAACCTCACAACATCCTTGTAGTCCTCCTGAGTGGCCTGCCCCTCCTTCTAAAGGTCATAAACTCTCCTTTTTTTCCTTTTTTAAGATGTTAAATATTATATAATAATCACACTGAATTTTTTTTATGCTTAAATTTGGAAATGAAGTCCAAAAAAATTAACCAATGAATTCTTCATTGTACTTTGAAATATTCAAATTGGTCAAGTTCTAGTGTTTCTGAGATTCAGTGAATGTCGTATGAGTTTATGACTGTGGGAAACAAATGGAGTGTATCTTAGTGTATTGTTAAAAGGATGGTTTATCATAAGTGCCTCCCCTTCTAGTGCCCTGGAACAGAATTGTTTTGTTATGCTACATGACAGCATTTTTTGGAATGTTGGGGGTCAGATGACTCTCCATCAGTCCTCTTTATATCAACCCTTCCTTTGAGTAGTGTTGCTGCTTATGTGATGCTTTCTGCCTGTAGTCTGTCTTTTTTCCCCATAGTCAGGACGCTTCCTGAACGCAGACTCCTCTATCAATTGTATGTTTCTGCCCGCTTCGGTCTTTTCCCTGGAGAAATAAGCTTATCAAATCTTTCCTTCTGTATTATTTTTTTTAGTCAAACAAAGAGAAGATATAGCGGTAGCGAAAGTGGTCATTATCTCTAACTTTGTATCTTGCGATACTGAGACATCTGGCTCATCTGGCAAATTATCTTGGCTCTCCCAAGCATGCCCGGCTGAGGGACAGTACAGTTTATTATAGCTCTTGTGCCCACTACCTTGTACTTCACGAAAAACGTGATAATCCACAGAGTAATTATGTCTGTTGTTACCACTAGGCCTGATGTCTGTGCCAGGCAATTGAGTAGAAACTGTTCTGAAGAAAAGAATTGAGGGCACATGATGAAACGTGATATATTGGGGAAGCGCAGTTTTTGCAGAGGAATCATGAATCTAAAATCTGTTGGAGCTCTTTGAAGGGACCAGTGAGCGTGTGGGCAAGGGAGGTTGGATTGCTGTCGTTTAATTGCATTTACAAGTGGCATTTAATAAAGTCCCTGAAAAGATTCTCAACAAAAATAAACTGCCCACGTGGCTGTCTTTTCCTCTTACCCTTGAGCACACAGCAGAGCAGGAAGCAGAGAGGAGGCGGCTGTGATGGGTTTGCGGAGGCGGTCACCAGCGGAGCTGCACGGGCCCGTGCTGCTCAGCGTGTGTATAACTGCTCTGGGAAAGCAGGTGGATAGCGAGGTGCCCAGGTTGAGATGAGACTAAATCCCTGAGAGCACATGTGAAGGACAACAGCAAAAGGTTGTTGAGGGCCCTTGTACTGAGTAGTGAAGTGGTAAAATGCCAGATAAAATTGGATGGAGATAAATCTAACAAAATGCATCTGAAGGGAAAATTGTAATTTTACATGTGTTTTTTCTGACACATGAATGAGCTCTTAGGGTTATAAATGATAGTTCTGTGGCAATGTCAGTGGTCAAAAAAAGCAAACTGAATCCTAAGAATTGTTAGGAAAGCAGAAGAAAGCAAAACTTAAAAATATTCCTGGAATGCTGCGTGCAGTTCTGGTCCCAGTCCTAACTCAAAGAAAAGATGTGGTTGAGCTGAAAAGCACAGGGAGGGGAAGTGGTGATGACCCAAGTTGTGAAAGTGTTTCTCTGCAAAGGGGATTTACCTAGGTTAGGGCTCCTTGCAGTAGAAGAGGAGAGAATGAAGAGGGGTATTGCACTGGAGCAGGAGGAAACACTTTTTTACTATTCTTCTGATGCTCCTTGGTTCTCACGATGGGTGAACCTAGAGGGAATTACTGGACAAATTAATGAAGAAAAAAAATCATTGTTAAGCAAGAAATATGGAAAGTATTCTCTGGTCAGGAAAGTCCTTCAGCCACAAACTACTGGAGTTTAGGAAGCTGTATCTTCCAGTGATGTATTGTTACATATTTGTCTAGTCCTAAACTTATTCCCTAGCTATTTGCTACTGAAGCCTGTTGGACAGTGTGGGTTAGATGGAGCTTTGTTATAACAAGGTACAGTTGCTCTTTCTTTACATCCAGTTTTGAGCATCACAATTCAGGAGAGAAATTGGGGAGAGTCCAAAAGAGAAAAATGAAAATAATTGTAAAATGAAAATAATTGTAAGTCTGGAACGTAAGATCTTTGAAGGTCTTTATGTTAAAGGAAAGACTAAGGTGAGGTGTATGATTCTTTGAATATGAAGAAGTTTTCTGTGGTGGAAAGAATTTTTATTTTTTTTTTTTTTCCCCATGTCCTCAGTGACTCGGACAAGACTGTGTGTAAATTGCAACACAGAGATTCTGATTAGATACTAAGGAAAAAAATTCCTAATGCCCAGGGCAGAGAAATGTTGGAGTAGGTTGTCTGGTGAGCTGTGAAGTCTCTGTTCTTGGACCCTTCACAAACCAGGTTATGCAAATATCTGTGAGGGATGCCTGAAGAGGAGTTTGACCTGCTCTAAGACTGTGGATTTGGCTTGAAAACCTGTTGAAGTCTCTTTCATTTATGCAAGCCTGTAATTGATTTATTTATTTTGGACTATGTAGAGGTATTTCAGGTGTGTAAAGTCATTGGTATGCCACGATGTCTGGTTTGCACCACTAAACACAACTGCTTATTATTCAGGATGTGGTTTCAGGGGCGATGTGTCTATTTGTTGCAAGTTTGATCATTTGCACACTGTGATTCTTGGTAGTTAAAACTATCAATCTTAAATATTTTAAAATTAAGGAACTTATTTTCCTTATTTTCTTTTGGTTCTTTCTTTGTTTGTTTCCTTATTTTCTTTTGTTTGTTTCTGCCTGCCCCCCAGCTCTTTCTTTGGTTATGTACTTGGAATGACCCTGAAACCATTTCCCCTTTCAGGGACATTCACTAGAAGACATCTGAATGTTGCCATGGGATTTGGGTGATTCGTGAAACCCTGACTAATATGACATTTTAACTGATATCCATCTCTAGGCAGCAATGTGTTCAGTATCTTGGAGGAGAAAAGGCATATGAGATAGGTGTGATCTGAATACGTGGCTTTCTCATTGTTAGCTTTGTTCTTTTCCATGCAGTACTGGGCAAATAATCGTCATTTCTTTGGTGACATTTTGGGGATTTGTAAATGATCAAAAAGTTGAGTGAAATGGTTAAGCTTTAAAGATGTTTCTCTTCTTAGAAACAAACTTAACTGTAAAAGATGAAATCTCCTAATTCCAGAAGAGAACTTGTTTGTTTGCTTTTTTCTTTCTGAATATTTCATGTTATCTACTTCTCTATTTGAGAGGGGGATTTTATTTCAGTGTTAAACATTCGGTATCCACAAACTGGAACACAGACTATTTGACTCCAAATGGTGATCATTTCAGTTTTCATCACATAAATGCTCACACCATACTGAACTTTTGTTGAAACTTGGGATATCATATCTTGGGATCCTCTGTGTTCACTAGCATTTAAAAGCAAGCCAGACTCCTTTGAGATAGCAGTATGATGGGATGGAGCTTGCTCATGCCTATGCCTCCAAAGCATGGCTCGGAAAGACTTAAGCGTCATTAATCTGCGCTTGAACACGCTCCCTCCACTAGAGTCCTCTCCAGAAATACTGGTGGCTGTGCTTGCATGTTGGCTCACATTGTGCCTGAGTACCTAAGAGGCTGTAATCCCTGGCCCGTATCAGTCTTCCTTAATGACAGTGGAAGAGCACACTGAAACCTGTGTTTTGTCTTTGTTTCTGTATTTTTCTCCTGATCGGTCACCTCCCCTTCAATTCAGTAATGCCTAACCTTCCCAAACTGTTGCACCCGCAGCCTTGCTAGGGATGGGAGGATGCAGGGCTGCCCATTTCAGAAGAGACACCCTTTGGATTCATAGTGTGTTGGGGAGGGGCTGTATGGGAGATGAATGTTTTGTTTTCTCTTGCTGGGAAGAGAGGAGGTGCAGGGGTGGTCAGCAGTGGCGGCAGGAATGAGCTGGGACACCCCATCAAGTGGGGATGGCAGGGGCTGTAATGCAGAGAGGCTTTCACTCCATCCTGAGTCCTCTGATTCACTCTAACTTTTTGCCACTGCCGGCTCATCACAGCACACTGCTGGAGACCTTGTAGATTCTAATAAAAAGATTTTTTTGTTCCTAAGGATCTTACATTTATAAAAGACTGAATGGTTTTTGATGCGCTTTGATTTAAGGCTTCACTATTTGAAGTAGGGACGCAGCTCCAGAGGCTGATGCTGAAACATAGTCCTACATCCTTCTGGTTTTGCTTGGGTTTTTTTGTTTTTCTTACCAAGATTGAGTTGAATTTTATCTACTCAAACAAGTGCACTTCCAAAGTTTTTCTGGAAGCCTTTCAATAAATTGGAGGGGGTGATGAGGAGCTGTGGGTACCCTAGTAGCCACTACTAGTGCTTGGTGGCTGTGCTGTGTGTGCAACTAACCTGCATGAAAATAAAGGCACCTGCAGTGTATGTATGTGGGTGAGGGACATAAAAAGTCTCGTTACTTTCTCCACTGTGTGAATGGCGAGGGGTGACAGTGGGGATTGGACTGGTTCCTGGTGTGCCGCGTTCCCTCCTCCACCAGTGCGGGGCCAGCTTGTGTTTCTGCTGCCTTAAACCTGGGACTTGTGGCAAAGGGACAGCTGAGCTCTCTCTGAAGGCTTGTCAAAAGCTTTTTTTTTTTTCAAAGCAAACTGTTCACATTGCATCTTTGCTGTTTCTGCTGTTTATTCTACTTCTCTGGGCTTTCTGCTAATATGAAGATGTTAGTGTAGCGAGTAGTTAATTATCCAGGCTGTCTGGGATGCAGAAAGTGGAGGAGTGGTAGGGAATGGTTCAGTGTCATGTATTTCTTCAGTCAGCACATTCCCTTCCTCTGCCCCTTCCCCAGTCCCAGAACATTTGTGTGTTCCACTTTGTATTTGCAAACCTCCATCTGGAGCACTGAGCAGCTGTCAGTGGAGCTTTTCATGCAAAAAGAAATTGAAGAACTAGCAAGGCCACAAGAGCAGCTTTTGGAAATGCATGGTTGGCTGGGCCCAGATGCCTGGGTAGGGAGAGGAAACCCAGAGAGATCAACAGAAACATCCATCAAAGAGAGCAATGGAGGACATGGACAGGAGGATGGCAAGGAGGGACAAGGCTAATGGCTTTTATGTGTAGTTCTTCTTTAGTTAAATGTAGGACTGAATTTGCTGCTGATGGAATTGCCATGGTATTAGCAGATTTAGGTTATTAGAAAGCATGGATCTGCTGTAAACGGTAGGAAGTAAGATCCTAATGTTTGTATTCACTTTTTGCTCATGTATTTTCTTGCATTCATTTATTTGTCACTCATCAATATTCCTAGCAGGAGATCTGAGGCTGCTTGCATCTTCTAAGTGCCCATGGAGACTGTGGTGGGGATCCAGGTGACTTTTCTTGGAGGGCAGGGTGCTCTGTCTTGAGTTGGAAGAAGGAAAGAAGCTGTCTCTGTTCATTGGTTCTCCTCTTAGCAGCAGGATCCAACATTTGTGTTAGACCTGAAGCCCCTAGTTAGCCTGGTTTAAGGCTGGCGTGGACGTGGAGAATTACTGCAGATAAGAAGAGCTGGGAGATTTTTAAAAGAATCTTGCTCACTTCTGAGAACTCTGTGCAGGTTGGTCAGACTTGAATAGTCAATGTTAAGCTTGCAGCGTACAAAGAGATGAAAAAGATAAGTATTTATTCTTTGTTTGCAGATGCAACTTGCTGTGCAGATTGTTGAATGAGTGCTGAACTGTGTGAGAGACAGAGAGACTCTATGTACTAGCTGCTAAATCAGCAAACCGATTTCAAACGCACACAAAAACTGTAACTGAAAATAAATTACCCAGCCTGACATTTTTCATGGGGCTTATATGTTCTAGAAGACTCCAGCTCCTTAGGGAAGACAGAAACATTAAAAACTTGCGTGCTGTCTCCTGTTTTGTGTGCAGAACTCCCGGGTTTGAAGTAAGCGTGGGTGAAAGTTTTTCTTGCTTCCCAAAAGATGCTGTTTTCTCTTCCTTTGTCAAAATGCAGAATGTTTGCTCAGGTGACAGGATCAGTTAAAGTATAATCAATAACCACTGTTAATATCTTACTCGCATTATTTGCCAAGATGCTGGATACTGGCCAAGGCAATGAAACATGTAGTAAACGCAGCTGAAGAATTATACTCCAATAAATTTTAGATGAGCTTTATTTAACAATAAACTGTAAAAAAACCCATTCCAATGAGAGAATGTGTTTTGTAGCCACTGTAAATGTTTTAGTGCATTTTTAAGAAGTAAGTGTAGTACTTAGTTCTCACAGTTAAAACACACAATAAAACATGGACGAAGACTAGGAACGCCTGTAGGGCTCAAATGCACAAGGTATGTAAGATTGCAGGTCCCAGCACCACCTTTATCTTTTGAATGTGAAAAGCTTGGAGGCTGATGGGTGGGGATTTGAGGTACCTGTGACCTCAAGGTTGCTGGATTTTGAGACTCTCTTGCAAGTGGTGAGCCACTGCAACAAAATGTTGGCCTCCACAAGGGCAGTATCTGGGGAATGTAGCTAATTCTGGCTTACAGAGGCCATATTAAACAGCGTAGCCAGTGGCTGTATTTTAGAGCAGCTCTACCTGAAACACTATTAGTGTTTTACTGAACTTTCAGAGTGGGTTTTGGGGACAGTAACTGCCAGGAGGTATCTGGCTTGCTTTACAGCTCTGGGCAGACTGTCGGGATGGGTTCCTCCTCCGCCAGCAGGAGTAACAAGTGTTGCGTGCTTTGCAGTACTGCTTGGTTTTTAGGTGAGTTAACAGAGGTGCTTTTGGAAGGACTGTTTGCATTCATGCATTCAAAGCTTAACTAAGTTTCCTTTTTTTTCTTAAAACCTTGGCCTTGGTTCTCTCAGTGATCTGCCCTGAAATCAAGGGTACTTGATCGCAAGAGAAAAAATTATCCAACTCATTTCTGTGTCTTTGTCCCTTCTGCTTGTAGAAGAGCTGACATAAATCTGTAATTTAATATTGTCACATATCTTCTTCCCAGCCAGAAATGCATCTAAGTAAAGCTTTAGTGCACTTCTGAGCTCAGAACTCACTATTTTAACTCTTCATCTTATCAGCTCTCTCAAAACCGTAAGAGCTGTTTTATTTTTCCCTTTACAGGTTAGCTGTAGGATTCAGCCTTTGACTGCTGCAAAAGTCATGATGGCCATTCAAGCAGCTTCACATCCACCTGCAGCTGCTACTCACCATCAAAACTGTGAGCTAATAAGAGAAACTGCATTTTCAGAGTAGCAGCTTTAGAAAATGTCTGCATTTTCACTGAAACTCTGCAAATGTTTTATGTAGACAAAGCTCCACCTGGGAGTTAAAGTTCATTTGCCTCACAGCGTAGTTGTGGATAGGCTGCGTTGCTGGAGTGACCTTTGCTGCTCTGGACGCACTGCTCCTGCTGCCCCCAAAAGCAGAGAGAAGAGCTGCAGGGCTGGGTGCTGGTGGAGGTTCTGCAGTGGTCATGCAAAGTCCCTGGAGGGGACAAGGGAGTATTTTCTAACTGAAAACCAAACTGGTTTGGGGGTGAAGAACTCCCTAAAAGTCGTGGGGTTTTGGCTTTTTTTGGTGGTTTTTGCCATCCGTCCTGTCCCCCCCCCTTTTCCTTGTAATTTTTGCATAAGAACGACCCTTTTCTGAAAATTTGTATGACTAGGTGGTAATACCTTCCGTTCATCTGTGTATTTTAGGAGTGTTTTTTTTGTCTGTATATACAGGGACTACATTGCTTGAATTTGTTTCTCATCCTGTTCTCTCAAAGCAGGATAATACAGAGAAGTGCAAGTCACAAGCAGCACTCTGCTTCTAAAGTGGCTACTTTTCATGTTGCACAGTGATAAAGCTCTACTTAAAACAAAGTGGGGCCCTCCAAGCCTCTGCAAGTCACTTAGATCTGAGATGATATCTCATATCATCAGTGTTTGTCTCTGCTGCCCAAGATAAAAGTTTGGAAGAACAAATTGAAAAATAAGTGAGCAATTTATTATACAAAGCAATACTTGTCTGTTGCCTTCCTTTGTAATTTGTAGTTGTCAGGGTCTTTTTCAAAGTAGCGCTGCAGCCTTTTTGCAAGTGTCTAAATTACTTACACTGACATACTCTGGTTTTCATATCATATATTTTCAGTATGTGCCTATTACTACATTAATTTGTGTGATCTTCTAATTGAATTCAAGGATTTTGAAAATTCTAGAGATAAAACTGTAGTTAAAAAGAAATGCATTATAAAAGGCTGGGCTGTTAGAATGGATTATTTTTTTTTCTTACTGTAAAATGCTAAAGATCTATAATTTGGACAAGGCAATAGGTGTTTATCTCTTATTCCCTGTGGTGCGCATTCAGAATTGTACGGCATATGGGACTTTCACAAGTCAATGGTAAAGAATCCTCAATTTTGATGCTCCTGCCTGGCGCTGTCCCATGTTCCTGAGAGCAGCGGGACCATACCAGGTGGTGGGCTTGCACATCTTCTCGGTAAGTAGCTGAAGAGGTTTAGATGAGAGCTCTTGGCTCCCAAGCACAGTGATTCTGGCCATCTTGTATGTTCTTGCTGATGCTTCATGTCTGCTCTTGTTGTGCTGGCATCACTGGTATCCTCTTTAGCTGAACAGAGGTGATGCAGAAATTGCTGATTTCTTTGAAGACCATTTATTATTTTAAGATTTGTCCCTGGCTGGTTCTGCCCACAGAGTTTCTGCAATAGAATAATCACATTACATTTTTTACTCCCATCTTTTTTTTTTTTTTTCTTTGAGTTCAGTTGTTCTCCTCAAAAGTTAACCACTGGAAAAGCAAATTACTCATCCCAAAAACTCAGGGACAGAGAGTTCAGCAAACATCCATACAACAGGAAACTTTTTTGTAGCTTTGTGGAAGAGGGATGTATCTCATGAGGCTTTCAGCATAGCTGCCTTCGTTCTGGGCTGTTTGCCTCAGGTATGTCCGTTAGCAATCCAACCCACAGGCTGTCCTTGAAGCAACTGCCTCTTTGTGCATCTCTTCAAGGGTAGGATCCAGTGCAGCTCTGTCACAGGAGGAGAGCCGGGTGAAGCCCTTACTGTAAGCAAGTCTGTTCACACGGGCTCACTGCACAGAAGTCACAGAGTTCAGTTGCTTTTAGGCCTAAGAGGATTAATTTCCCTTTGCTTTGCCTGTGTGTTAGATATTTGTAGGCTCAGCAAACAGGCAATGCTTCTATCAGTCGTGTGCTTTTGTGTTTCGTATTGATATTTGGAGGTATACTTTGCATTTTTCTGGTAAAGACCCTGAAAAATCTTAACGTTGTGCTTTTCCTGTTTTCTTAATCCTATATCCTTTTCCTTTATCTTAAGCTAAACTGACTTTTCTGACTCCTATCAATGTGGTATTTAGATACATGAGTCTAAATACAGATCCATTTGATTATGTTAAAAAAAACAAAACAAAAACCAAAAAAAGCAAAACCCCCCCCCAAACCAAGCAAAACCAACAAAAACATGTGATCAATTCAGATAAGTTCAGGTCACTCCTCTTTATGAAATTATCTCATTCAAATGCTTTAATTAACTTCTAACTTTCCATTACTGTGCTTCCTCACCATGGGAAAGCTTTCTGTTGGATAACAGCGCGGATGTTGTTATGAAAGCTTACAAAGTGCTCTGCAGTATTTAATGTATAATAAAAGGAAGCACAGAGCAGCAGTGCCCTGCCAGATTGTGGTAGCTGTTCTCGTCGGATGCAGCTATGTGCATTCCTGGTATTAAAAGTATATTTTTAGTTTCTCCTCAGAGGACTCCTCCCCCAGTTAAAAGATGGCCTTCTATTGCTAGATAAAATAGGTGCTTTGGCCCTCTGTGGCTTCCCTGTCAATTTGTTTTGGAATGACAATAGGTGGGCCTGGGAGCTAGCATTTGAATAGTGAATGTTTTGCTTAAAATACATAAGATGGAGATGCATATGTTCCTCTCTAATTGCAGGAAATTGCAAATTCAGGCAAATTTTGGAATGCAGCTGCTTGTATAATTACATCTTCTGTCAGTTGCTATAGCTCAGCTTTACAACCCTTCTAAAATGTCTTCATAGTTTATAGTACAAATAATGCCCCCATTAATATTACTTTGGGATCACCCCTTTCAATTATTTGTCACCAATTCCAAAGGCCCAAGATTTTTCCCCTTGCTGAACTAATAATGAGTGTTAGAAATCAGTAATTATGTTAAGGTGAAATTTTACTTTAGCTGTTATAATTATTGTTAAGCCAAAAGAAATTATTTGAGTTTCTTACTGTTGCTTGGGTTTGGGTTTAGTAAAAAATACCCATGCATGTACCTCAAACCAGTTTGATCTGCCTACCGCATCCTGTTTTGGATATGTGCAAACCTTTTCATTTCATGGCCTTATGAAATAGAAGGTAATGGTAACGGGTCATGGAAAAGTTGTTAGGTTATTGACAACTAAGTGTTGCTATCTGCTACTGGTCATTAAATGATGGATAAGATATAGATCACAATTCAGAGCTTAAGGAAATGTGTTGGCCCCACTTACACCACCATCACAATCGGAAAATGGTTGAAAGGTTGGAAAGGATTAAAGGAGGGGTAGTAAAGGAATTATTTGGTCTGTCTTTCTGAGAGGTGTGAAGAGTGCAATTTAACCAAGGCAAAGTTATAGCTGGATCATGTTCTGCAAGTTCTTAGACAGAAGAGGAGTTTTGAGGGTATAAGACTTTAGGTGAAAGATGGTTTAAGAAGACCCAGTGGCTGAGGCGGAACTCACTGAAAAGGGGTATATTTTTGACCATAAATGTGTTTCACTGCTGATATAACACAGTGAAAGGGTAGTTTCTTGATATGCTGGCGCCTGTGTTTAAAAATCTAAAAGTATATGTTTCTAGAAGAGACCCTGTAGCTTACCAAAATGTAGTAGAACGTTGCAGAAATTACTAGGTGAGATACTATAGCCTGTGCTTTGTGGTAGGTTAGACTAATCAAACAGTTTATTATGACTTTAAATCCATAAATGCATGAGCATTGGTATTAAATGGGCCATTTCAGAAGAACATCAAGTCTCTGTGTACAATCAAGGATCTCACAAGAAGAAAGAAACCTCATTTAGGCAGGACAGTGTGGGAAGTGTTCAGCTATTAAAATAGAAAATGATGGTTTCCAGCGTTTTTAACTGGTTACTCTTCAGTGTGTAGAAATTGCTGCAGAAAATTAAAAACCTTGAAAGCTTACAGCAAAGAAGCTTGATTCAATGAGACAAGTTTTATAGAGCTGCAGTACTAGCTCTGTAACTTTCTTAGAGGTTTGAAATTACATTTGGGCAAGTTACTATAAGAGATGAATTTGAAATTAGAGTAGTTTTTTTTTTTTTTTAACAGTAAAACACCTGCTTACTCAGTGTTGTAATGTTTCCAGAACAGCTGATTGCAGATATTGGTTTTGCTTTAACTCATGGGCTTTTTTTTTTTTTTTTTATAAGCAGCAAATGCCTTTAGATGTTTTTCTGAAGGTTGGGGTCTGATTTTCTTGGAAGTCACTGCTCAGCAAATGTTTGAACTTCATAGGCTCGGCACGGTCCTGTCCCCCCCTGCTCTGTAACTTTTCCCAGAAGTAGGAGCTGCAGAATTTGATTTTCCATCACTTAATGCATTCACAGCATCCCTTGAAGTGGTGCCTTTCTCTGCTCTCTGAGGCTGAATGGGTCACTGTCTCTAGCTAAAGAAGGAAAACATTTGTCATACACTTAACCATGATTGTTCAAAAAAAAAAAAAAAAAAGCAAACATTTTTGTTAAAAGAAACAAAGAAACCGTCCCCCTAGAAGCCCTCACCCTACTTAGGCGTGAAAAAGGTTTTATTTTTATGCCTTTGGGGACACACAAGCACGCAAAACACTTGGGTTATTCATAACTGTTCTGTACAGAAAACAGTGACAAACATGGAGAGCAACGGTGTTGGCTTGTTCAGTTCTTGCTATCTCTAATGATGTTTGAGATGAACTCTGGGCATCGTCTTTCACAGACAGACCATGGTGCGTGTTTTTCAGCGCTGCTCTGTGTGCAGCAAGGTGCAGAATGCGTATTGTATAGCCAGGAAATTCTTGTATAGGAGCACAAAGAGGTTGTGGGTGGGAATTGTGGGTTCCCTGTGACTATTTTTATTATATTCCACTTTTATTTAATACTTCCACATCTTTCTGCTATGCTTATAGTGGACTCTGCTCTTCCCCCTTCTATGTTATTGATACTTTTGTGTATTATTTCCTTTTGCTCTCTTTCCTTTTGTACTTGGTGCTGTTTTTTCAGTGCTCACAAGGAGGGCTTTCTTAAAAGTAGTCTACAAATCCTTCTGTATCCTTTTTTCTGTATCCCAGATAGACTGTCAGCTGGGCTTGCAGTTCTGCAAGATTTTTCTCAGGGGGTGGGAGGGGGTGGTGGTGGAATAAACACTAGACATAAACTGTAAGACGGCAAAAGGTATAAATAATGATCATTTATAAAGTGTTATTCAGGCTTGTACTGATTAAAGACAAGCGTTTGCAAGGTTTAGCCTCTGGACTGATCTGGATTCCAGTCTGGAAACTGGAAACTCCTAAACTAGGCTTAATTTGCCACACCTGTTTTCCAGTGCTCAGCTGTCAGGATTTCTGCACAGCATCCATGCTGGCAGTCTCTGAGCAATGCCAGCATCTCTGTGCTTATCCCGCTTTCATTTTTTACTTATAGATCTTTATCTATAATTGATGCTTGTCTGTTGAATGGGAGTCTGCTCAGTATACATGGAGACTGAGAGCTCTGGGCAGCTCCTCTAACCTTGGGAACGCCTCTCAGTGCCAGTGCTTGGGATATTGCGATGTGCTGGGGAGCCGTTCGGAGCCAGGCAGGTGAGCGCACCAACTGGCCTGGCTGGTCTTTTCTGTTCCTGCAAATGGGCCTCTCACTAATCATGTATTTCCAAGCATGTAATATTTCACTTCACCCTTTTCAACTCCCCAGGTGCAGGGGGCCATCTTAGACAGGATAGCTTTAAAATAAAGCTCAGAAATGAGCTTCCTTTAGGAATAAAAAATTCTGCAAGTCAAATGCTGTTTGGTGTTTTCAGAGGAACTAGATGAGTTTATGAAAAGTGTTGGGTGATTATGCCCTGATAGCAAAGGCAGTATGACTTGGTGGCTTGGATATTGCATCCGTTCTTATTTCCTAATTTCCTTTCACTCCCCAACCCAAGAAGACAAGATCTGAGATTTTTCTGTTTGTTCCTTGTGATTCGGAGCACAAAGGAGCAGGTTGCACTGTGTTTTCCAGCAAAGGCAGGCATCACGGTTTGTAGCAGCTGTACAGAATGCAAGAATAATTTGTATTTCATGCTGTATGCATATGGGGTCTTCTCCCTATTCATAAGAGAAATACAAGAGAGAATGAATGGACAGATAGGACTGGAGGCAGAAAATGTGCCATTTCTAGGCTTGTGCAGTTTGTTTTTCTGAACAATACCGTTATTGTAGCCATTTCTGCAAAACTCCTAGAATAATTTGAAGAGATTGCGATTTAAAAGTAATGACATGGTTCTGGTCTTTATCATCCATTTCAAAAGGAGCTCCAACAATTTGGTTTGCTGCTCCTTCCTTGAAGCTGGCAACAATGTGATTGTAAAAGGGAAATGCTCTTATGCCTCCCCCCACTCTCTTCCTTGAAATAGGTGTTTGGACCTTTCATTGCTGCTGCATTTTAAACTTCATCTCTAGCTAGTGGCTTCCTTCAAGTATGTAACTGAGAGGCAGAGTGTTCATTTGCTTTCTGAGGCTTTCAGGTTGCTATGCGAAGTTCTAAAAAGCTGAAATGTTAACTTCCAGCATTTGGAAGATTGTCACTTTTGTTAGGTCATTACTGGAAATGATTTAAATAACGTGATGTGGTTATCTAGATCTCTTAGCATCTCTTTGGGATGTCTTGCATGTTGGTAAAATTCTCTCCAAATAAGTTCACATCCAGCTTGCTTCTTAGCAGAAAAAGAACAATTTTGTGCATAATTTTTATTGCACTTTTCATTAGTGAGCTGTTAAAACTCTGAGACAGATCAGCCTCTCGGGGATGTTTGAGCCACGCGGATTGAAACACAAAGCTCTGGGAAGCTTGTTACCAGCAAGGTGCAGGCAAATGTGAGGGAGCTGAGGAAACCACAGCAGTAATTGTGAAGGGCTGGAAGGTCTCCTCTTTGAGGAGAGATCAAATGAGCTAAATGTGTAGGTCATCTAAGCAGTTGATAGAAGTAGACCTCTACAAGATGGGCAACTGAAAGACTGGGACTGTCCACATGACAAGTTAGCACATGTCCAGAGAAGGTGAATTTGGATATTACTGTTCTGGCCTCAAAACAGTGGGACATCCAAAGAAACTGGAAGGCAGCTTATTTTAAATGTGTGGCACATTACCTTTTCGATGATTTGCCTGCTGAACCCATTGCTATAAAATTTTTCAAAGCCAGAAGATTCCCAGGACTGAAAATAGCTGAGATAGCTGTCTGGATGAAAAGGACAGCCAGTAGTATCTTAGGTTAGAAGAAATTTCAGAGAAGGTAGGGATGAGGAAGTGCTGGGGAAGTTAATCATGTGTGTGTAGGTGTCTGCAGGCTTGAAGTCTCTCCTGTGCATCAGTGCATAAGTTAATCCACCCTGGTGGGGACTGAGCCAAGCTGCCTGCTCAGCCTGTTTTTTGGATGTGCCTCACCTCACTGCCCCTTTCCAACTCTGGACTGGGCCCACCCTTTTCTGTTTTGGCTTGGCCGTTTTCCTCAATAAGACCTCAGCCTGAACGTTTTTGGAAATGCAGCATCAGTCATGGCGCTGTCCCTGGGGAGATGGGAAATCCTTTCTACGCTAGATGCATGTCCCGCCTGGCTTAATTCCACCACATCAGGAACTAGAGGCTGCCTGTCTCTGCCCACCCTCTGGCTGATGTTGAAGTGATCTGTTTTATTCTCATGCTTATTCCTTTGCATACGCCTGTGTGTGAATCTGCCAGCAGTGTCTGTGAACACTGCAACCCTTTGCACTGTGCCAGGTTTGGGAAGGGCTGCACAGGCCGTCTGTCACTTCAGTCCCTTTTCAGTCTATATCATCTAAGATGCAGTACTCCTATCTGCAACTATACTAGCTCATTGGCTTCTTCTCAGAACATGAAAATTGTTATAGTTTTCCCTTTAGCTTTTAGCTTTTAATACATTTTGAAAACCTACAGTTGCCTTTTGGAAGACTTTAAGTTATTTTAAAGGAAACCATCTAGGAGCACTCGGAGCAGTTTGGCCACTATCCTGTCCCAAAAGGTGGTCGGTGGCATGGTGAAGCGAAGAGCTAGAAGGAACCCAGCAGGAGTACTTGCCTCAGTGTACACTCATGGCATCTGTCCATCTGCATCCATCATAGGGCTGGTGAGGACACTTGCGTGTCATGAGAGGTTCCTGCTAGCTTATCATGGTCTTGGGAGTGTGAAACCTGGTAGGGTACGCTGACCCTGGAGTGCGCAGAGGGACAGCACGCTTCCACGGGCTCAGTGACAGTGTCTGTGAGTGACTGCTCTGTTGTGCTGTTGTGAACAGCTAACCACATCAGTACGTGGTGCAGAGTGGGATATGTGTCAGTTTGAAGATGCTGATTCCTCATCAGCTGATTCCCTCTACGTTTGGCATGGCTTTTCTCAAAATGCACCGCGTCCCTTTGGGATGAGGTTGGTTCTGTAGAAGTGGAAACGATGATTATCATGTTGTTGTATTTATTCGGAGAGGATGTGCAGCAGTTGTCAGATAGCGCTACATACCTAATTGGGAATTCAACTTCCAGCTGGTAGATTGAGACTGAAAGGCAGAGCTGTGGGATAGAGACAGGCAGACACAAAATGCTGAGGCTCCTAATCTTTTACAGTATGTTTGTTTAATAAAAAGTGGTCTGCTGAGATTGTTTTGCAGTGTAGAATAATCATTATGTGCTGACTAATGGGAGGCAGCAAGCTGTTAAAGAGCATCAATTAACCATACAGGAGGATGCTATTGAGTTTTTTCACAAGCGTTCAGGATGTGAAGAGTAAAGAATATGACTTGGAGGTAACCCTCAGAGATTTCTAGCCATTGAAATCTACAAACCGCAACAAGAGTATTTGTGGACATACATATGGTTGCAGAGCTTACCAGGAAGAACAGTGCAAAAAAGAAGTTGAGCTAGCTTTCCAACTCCAGACTGTGCTGATACGAAATAAATACTGCTTTGCTAAACTTGTTCTCTTACTTCATGTTCATTATTTTGAAAATTTCCCCTATTAAATTTATCTAACGTTGTCCCAGGAAATATTGGTCCTCTTTACAGACGATAACATGTGCAGTGCTCTTCTGATATTCAGATGTCAGAATCTGTTGTATTTCTGCTTCCCTGACTGCCTAACTGTAAGGCTGTTGTCCTTGTCCTTACAGCTGCTCCTGCTTCAGTATAGTAATTCCTATTCCTGCTATTGCTATGAGTTAGAACTCAATGCACTTAGTGCTGAGAGGAGCATGCTCTTCCATCATGTGCCTTGCACAATGGATAATAAAATTCTCCAGTTTTGGCTGGTGGAGAATATGAAAACCTATGTGTTTCATTAGGAATCCTTTTATACAGCCCTACTAGTGTTCTGCCTGACTTTAATGCAGAAAAATAAATAACATTTTGTGGGCTCTGTTTGCTGAGTGATTTTGTTCTTTGTAAGTAACAGGAAATTTTTCCCATCCTGGATTCCAGTGTTAAATCCACTTTGTGCAAACATCATTTTCCATTTATTCATTGGCCGTAGGGAGACCAGATAACATTGAATTTATTTTTTCAGTTTTGTTTCTTCTGAAGTGGTGTTAGAGAATTGGACCTGAGATATGCTTTTAGTCAACAGCAAGAGAAGTCCTGAGATTCCATGGCGATTATGATAGAGGGACCCTTGGTTCTTAGACAAGGGCAAAGACAGACTTCTCTTGGCTTCAACTCTCTATTCAAATGCCTTAATCAACAGACGTCTCCTTTAGCAGATGGTTCTGCATCGATAAAGCCTGTGATGTGTTAGGAAAAATTCAGAGAAATTTACTCGGTTTCTGATCGATTGATTTCCTTAATCTTTTTTTGAGCGGGGCTGTGGCAGGGAGAATAACGTATCAGAAGACTGTGGAGAGGATTAATTACTTAGCTGCAAAACTCATGAAGATACTCTGATGAAAGACGTGGGATAAGTGAGTGAAGCCGTGGTGAAGTTGGTGTCAGTGGGAAAATTTAACTGTCACTGCAGCCCTTGTGCCTGCAGTGTTTCGCACCGTAAGAGAACGTAGTCTGATCCCCTGTATGTCTGAATTTGTTTCAGTAGTGAAACCTTCCCTACTGATATGGAAAAAATCCTTTTGTCTGCAGATACGGCAGCTGGTTTGGCCCCGAGCAGTTGCAGCTTGGCAGTGGTAAAGGCAGGGGGGCCTTTGCTACCTTAGGACTCTTGTCCTTGCAGCTAGTGCTGCTTTGAGCTCTGACCGATCCCTAGTGCTTCAGAGAGATGCCAAAATATCCCTGACTTTACAGGGAACTTGTCAAAGCCCTAATATGTGAGATACCACTATCTTAATGCAGATCTGCAGATTTAAAACCCCAAGGAGCTGTTCAGCTTCACCCGTGGCCAGGGAAGGGAGAAGTTGCAGAGCAGCTTCAAGGCTGTAAGAGGGTGTCGTTAGCACTGAGCTTGACCTGAGCTGAGCTTTGGCCAAAGGATTCATCCCTGGAGCAGCAATGAAGCATTTCATGGTTCATTATCCTCACAGTAGGAAACAATGTCTTATTCTGAAGCTGAATATCTAACTCAAGTTTTCATCCATTTGATCTTATGGCTTTGTCAGCAAAGTCTGGTCTCTCACCACTTTATTTTCCACTTTCTTTCAGGATCTAAAACAAATTATATATCTGTGTCTATGAATGGAATAGTTTGAGCTCTTGACGTTTCACACTATAAGGCTTGTTTTCTGGGCTGAGTCATTGGGTCACCTGTCTTTGAATCCTACTCTCTGTTTCCCTGTCTTTTTTGAAGCGTGAACTCCAGAATGGCGCACAAGTTCCAGGAGAGCTCTGGGTCTTGCGCAGGTTGCAGAGGCAGCATCGCTTTTCTGAAACTTTGCTGCTTTTTGGCTGAGCTGATTCGGCAGCTTGTTGCCGTAGCAGAAAATGCCATTGGACCAAAAACGGTTTCCCTGAAGGCCTTAGCAGGGTACCTCTTCTTATGGATGTTTCCCCACTGACAACTACATTTTGAGATGAGTCACTGAATTCATGTTTAATCCACTAGTAAAATTGGCAAGGCAATTACCATCTTGCAAGTTCTTCAAATCAAATTGTTAGAGAACATTAAATCAAATACTTTGGAGAAATCCCAGTATGTACAATTGCTTTTATCATCCAGACTGTGATTCTGCCACAAGAAAAGCTTTGTTTTATTTGGCCTATCTTCAGTGAAAGTGTGCTGCCTGGTATTCATTTTGGTCTTAGCCTCTACTTTTTTGTCTCTGCTCCATTATTTTCCTTTTCCTATTTGTTACCCCATAATGAGAATTGAGAATTAAGGATTTTCTAGCTTACAGTTGTCATCCCTACTTTTTAGCATTGCCAAGTACAGAAAGCATTTGCAAACTGAATTAATACTGTTAGTCATGAGGCAATTAACCTGTTATGACAACGTGGTGGCTTAAAGCACAACGGTGATGAAGGTCACTCTGCTGGGTCTCCCTTTTTGCTCTGTGCGTTTTGCTCTGAAGTCAAACCACCCACTCCTCGGTAAGACGGAAGCGTGCGGAGCCCTTGTGTGTTAGTCATCAGTGGAAGGGCTGGTAGACTGTGAATCTGCAAACAAATTACTTCAGGCAGCATTTTGGTCACTGAGGCTGCTCCCTGATAGAAAGCACGTGTTAGCGTAATTCAGTTTTCAGTGCCATGCACTTAGGTTTACACTCACAGTTGGCTTTCTTCTCTTTGGTACATCCTAGTCCAAACATGACATTTTATGTTGCTTCCTGGCGGGAGGATTTTTTCACAGAAATCTACCATACTCTTTTTTTTTTTTTTCCCTCCCCCTTTTTTTTTTTTTTCCCTTCTCTCTACAGGTGAAAACAAGACAGGAAGAACTACAGAAGGAGTGGTTCTCTGCCACTGCTAGAAAGATACAGGAAAGCGTTGAACTAAAACTGCTAGATCTTGCACACCTTTGTGCTCCAAAAAAAAATAAAATGCATGGTTCGTGCAGACTGGTGTTCAGAAGCAAACATCCTGCCGGCAAAACGGGCTTCGGTAGGTCTGTATCCAAGGAGCCTCTTTCAGCTGTCAGTGCTACAGAGGTGATCAGAGAACTGCAGATGAGAGAGGCCAGCCTGGAGAGAGAGCTGAAGCAGCTGCAGGAAGAGTGCAGGCAGAGGCTGGATGAAATTGCAGAAGGGTTGGATGGAGTGATTTGTATCTCCCCTTGAAGAGATAAAGCTGGACTGAGAAGAGCAAAGGAATAGACTGACTTGATCAGAACACATTGTGCAGCTTGGCATGGGGGAGCGCGAGGTGAGGAACCAAATGTAATTTCTAATTTTTAAGCCTGGGAATCATAACTTGTTACTGCTTTGTGACTTGCGCTGGGGCCATAACCTTGGTGGTTCTCTCTGCAGCCCCTTTATTGCTAACCTTGCCAATTAAATTCTGCAGCAGGCCTTGGTGGGAGTGTGCGTAAATCTCCCTTTTATCTTTTGGATTTCTAGTTCTTCTGCCAAGCACTGGGCTCTTTTAGAGTGCTCAGCTGCTATGCATGGCATGCTTTGAGGCTGTGCATAGAAGTACTAATTGCATTCAATATTTTTCCAGCAAATGGAAGACGTACATTAGTCAGAAAAATCCAGGTGTTGGAGAACATGCAAAGTACCAAGGCATAGAGAGATTGGAAATGTTCAAGAAAGTGTGCTGTTTTAATTCAGCTGGTTTGCATATTTGTGGCAGCTATAATACAGTCACCATAAGGAAAAACAAATGCCTAGTAATAAATAAAGCAGCACACTGATTTCATTTACTGGTGTGATGCACTTGAAGTAATTGGGTTCTCAAAGAGAACAAACTAGAAACCCATTCCACCGAGTTATGAGTCACAATGAGGTAACTTATGGATCTGCTATAGGAAATTTCTGTAAAATAGAAATATGACCTTAACTTCCAAGCTTGAGGAGTCTCCAAGCTCTGTCTCTGGAGGCTTCTTCCCCTGGAACATGCAAATGTTTTTCACTTGGCATTCATTTCCTACCCTTTTCTGTTTTGCTTTCACCAAGGAATATTTTTATATTCTGGTTGTACACTTTCAGGAATAAATAAATTTTAAAAAAACAGAAAACAGTTTGCTTTTCATTTGTGAATTGCTATGAGCAATGGGCTTTCCTCAATCTGGATTTCTGTCTACTACCCCAGCTCGGTGGTGTTGCTGATTTACCAGCTGCTCTTGGCTCACTCGGCAGCCAAACGTGAGGAACCTTTAAGGACCTCTTTGCAGGCATCAGTACAATTGCTGCTCTGCAGGGAGACCATGTGCAGGTGGGAGTGGGTGGACAAGGCTCGGGTCCCCCTGGTTTCTGCTGCACCAAGTAAACTTCAGATGCTTCCAGACCCTGCTCATCTGCACCACCCATATTGGTTCTCATGCAGGTTTTGAAGAAGTGAGTGGCAATGCAAACGTCAGCGAAGAGCCACATGGGGAGGGCTGGTTTGCTCTGGTTTCACCCTGTTGAACACAGCATTGCTGGTAAGCCAGGAGTATGCAAGCTCAGTTTAATATGGGCCAAGTTTCAGACAGCCTTTCCTCTGCATGGACCTGGTGGCTTCTCCAAGGACCAAGCTTGAGCAAGGCTGATGGGAAGTGCAATCCTCAGCCAGAGACCTCAACTCCAGTCAGCCCTACGCAGATGGGACAGCCCCCAGGAGCGGGGTGTTTGCGTGTGTTGACCGAGGCTGTCAGTCACAACCAGTGTGCCTGCTGTCAGCTGGCACTGGCGGTGACAAACATAGTCCTGGAGCAGAAAACCCCAGTGGGCTAGTGAGATCCACCTCTGGGGCACGTGGCCCCAGGCTGCTGTTCCTGGAAGAACAGCCAATCCAGATCACTCTGCTTTTCAAACCCTCTCAGTAAGTGCAGGGTACCAAGCACTGAACTGGTGCAAGCTGGTACAACTTTGGGACGGTGTTGGCTCCAGGGCTGCTGCAATTCAGCACACAAGAGGACTTACTCAGACACAGGCTTCACAGAAAATTATTTATGAATGGGACACAGTATATCCTAGAACTAACGAGTGGCAGCACCAGTCTATCTCTCTCTGAGCATTTTATATCCTCCTTCAGCTTTTATACAATGGAATTTTCATCCTGCATTGCATTTAGGTTTAAAACATTGCCCTCGAAAGATCCTTTGTTCTCCTGGGATTTTCAGCAGAGAAGAGTGGGCAAATATTCTTGAGCGTGGCAAGAGCACTCAGATTCAAGTGCAGGTCTAGCTCGTGCCTTGCTGTGGCTTAGCAGGGTTGGCTTAATGCTGAATGCCAGGATGTATTGTGCTGCTGTCCACTAAAATTGACAGTAGTCACTCAGGGGACGACTTATTTCCTAGTATCAAATATTTGTCACCCCGCAGCACTTAGTGCAGCGTCCTTCAGTGTCCATCCAAGGATCCCGTTTCAGCAGAGACCACAACTGGCAGCGCCTTTCCCCTGCTTGACACTGAAGAACAATTTTTCTCTATAGTGAAATGTAGAAGTCATGAATACTAAACTGGTATACACAGATCTTAGCTCTCATTAAGCTGGTAGAAACTTCTAGAATCATAGAATCGTTTAGGTTGCAAAAGACCTTTAAGATCATCGAGTCCAACCGCTAACCTTACACTGCCATGTCCACTGCTAAACCGTGTCCCTAAGCACCACATCTACACGCCTTTTAAATACCTCCAGGGATGGTGACTCCACCGCTTCCCTGGGCAGCCTGTTGGGATGGCCCTCAGTGTGTCTGTATATATATATGTGTGTGTGAAGTGTAAAAGTGCTTACAGTGAATTGCAGACAGCTGCATTTACCGCACGGCACAAATCACTGTCCTGAGGTGGCTGTACTGTGAATGGGAAGCTGCCAGGAGAGCCAGCGGGTTGGAGCTGGAGCTGGAGCTGCTTGTCCTGGCCTGTACACCAAGAGGGGCTACAGCTGAACGCAGCTTAAAAGAAGATCGCTTTTCCAGCCGTGGTGCCGTGCTGGCGTTGCGCATTTCAGACACCTCGTGTGAAGACCACAGGCAAGTGTAGTTTTTATTTTCTGGCACCAGTTTCCCACTGCCTTTTGTTTTGGGTACCGATTAGCAGTTTAAACCAGAGCAGATATTCTGCAGCCCCCGTTGAAGGTGAGCAGGGTGTTTTGAGCTGGCAGTGTTTTTAAAACCAATACCTCTTCTCAGCACCAGCACAGAGAGCACAAAGCAGGAGGTACTGTAAGGGCTTGACGCTCTCACACACCAAATTTTGGAGGGTGGTTTTCCTGTGAAGGCTGCCTTTTAAAAATCACAGCACCTCCGCAGGAGCTGGACGCAAAGGGACTGAGCTGTGGCCATGCCTCGGTGACTGGTCACAGCTTTTGATTGCTTTTGAGGCATGCTGATGCATCTGAAATACAGATGCTTTCTGGTCCTCGTGAGCTTGGCAAGACATCAGCTGTCTCTCCAGTACTGCTGGGAGATGCTGTATGATGGACGCCACTTAAAAGCTTAAGAAAATTATCCCTGGATTAACACCAGCTGCAGCGAGGGCAGGAAAATGAACTGAGTGACCGCAGTCACGCTTAATGGGATATAACCTAGGAACAAATAGATGTTTGTCACTCATACCAGTACTGTGGCATTTGAAGTGTCTTCCTTTCCTTGTTTAGGCTGACTTCGCTCACTCACCATCATAGCCCACTGGTTTTAAAGGCTGCAATGACCTTCCTGGTCACTGGGCTTGGTGCCGCGTCAGCAGTCGAAGATGCTGTCGAAGGGGGAATGGCTGCTCTGGGAGACGTGTGGCAACCAGCAACCAAATGAGTGGTTGGTCTCTGGCAGATGCTGTGACAGGCAGCAGATGACTCAAGCGGTACATTTCATCCATGGGCTCAAGCATGCTTGGTAAATGTTAAGTATTACTTCACAGAAATTGGAGAGTGTTGTAAACAACCCACTACAGACTGAAAAGCAAAGTTACAAGCTGTTAAGCGGTTTGTCCTTTGCCATATCACCACGCTGGTTGTACATTTCCTTGTGAAGGCAGGAATCTGCCCTAAAATTGTTGACGGAATTGAAGAGAGGAGGGTGGTTATCGGCTGGAGAAGCTGGGAGATTGTGAGTCACACGTTGTGTGCAACTGGTTGCTAAACTCAAGTGGTGGGGGAAGGCTGGTGGTGGTGGTGCCCTGACATCTGGAATAGGCAGCGGGGTTAGTTTTGTTTTGTTTTTTGAAGAGGCTACAACAGCAGTTCTCCCTGTTGGTGCATCCTAAAGGGAGTTAGTTTGGTTTGGGTTTGGATCCATGGTTTCTAAGTGATCTCAGGAAGACAGGAGCATATTAGAGGTGAGGGCCCATGCTGGAAAAGCAGGAAACCAGGGTTAAATCAGCACCTGCCAGAGATGCTGCACATGGTTGCAGGGCACAGCTGGCAAGGGTCAGGCAGCAAAGAGCAGTTACAGACACTCACTTGGGGATGGCTTGCAGCAAAGAGCAGTTACAGACACTCACTTGGGGATGGCTTGCAGCAAAGCCTGTCTGTAGGAAGCCCCCAGAGCAGCTAACCCTCCTTGTGGGGCTGGGAGCACGTGGCCTTTTGCTTCATGCTGTGGTAATGCTTCACTGAAGACAGGCTGAGTTACTGCTGCAGTGTTTAAACCACACTCTCTGCTGATGGATTGCTTCCAAGCGCATCCTTAAGAGAAGCTTTTACAGGACTTCTGCGTGTGTAGTTTCTGGTAGGCCAGCAGGGAGGTGTTCATAGAAGAGCACAGTTTAACCCATTTCTCTGATGTAACTGGCGCTTGCTTTCCAAACATCTTGCAAGGAAAATGGAATTGGCCATAAATACTTAATTGGCTGATAACACCGGCTTGCACTGTGTAGCTAGAAATATTCCTCCCCAAGTAACTGAGCATCAATCAGCTTGCAGTCAAAACAGGAGGTTTACTCTGCAAAAGGCAAGCGAGGCATCTGCAGTGACTGCTCCTGACAACATTGCGCCTGCTGGTAAATAAGGGCTGCAACCTATGTTTAAAAATAAGAGCTGCTGGGAGTAGTGATTTGCAGCGTAGAGTGTTTTGGGTTCCCTGTGGGATTCCTCCACCAGCTCCTGCGGGAGGATGAGCTGGTAGCAGTTGGCGCGAGCGCGCGTGTGCGGCGGCGGGGTGCACGCTCAGTGGGAGTTAACACATGCCTGATGATCGCACTCCCTCTCCTCTGCCCCTCAGCCACTTGCAGCGAGAGCCTCGGGTCTTTCACCCTCACCCTTCGCCTCCTGGAGCCAACAGCTTGTCTGAAGCAACCTGCCGGTACCTGCTGCTCCTCCACTGACAGCCCAAGTCCTGGTGGCCAGTGTCCCCTAGCCTCCAGGCTGGGAAGTTTCCCGCCCTCCCAGCCGCTCTGTACCTGCCCGGTGTCCCAGCCACCGGGCCACGGCCAGAGCCCTGTCCTTATCCTTACCCAAGGGGTTTTGTTCCCCAGCTGCTCTGAAATGTGTGACAAGGAAAACGGCGGTGTGCAGCCCGTGGGGACTGTGCAAGCATGCAGTCCCATGTCGTGCAAGCTCCAGGCCCGGGCTGGCGGTGCCTGTCCCAGCCCCAGCTTCTGGGTCCGATGGGCTCTGTGCATACGAACGACTCCGCCGGTTTTGCACTGCCACCCCCCAGCGACGATGTGGCCGTGCCACTGCTAAGCTGTAGCACTCAGGTACCTTCCCTGTTAACTGTGCCACCTTATTTCCTAGCGTGAATGGTAGGGTCTGCATCCAGTCCTTCTGGTTTGTTTTCCTCTGCAGGGCTGGAGAGCCCTTTACTCACAAGAAACACTCCTTGTGCCGGTCCAGCTAGACACTGAACATAAGCAAAGCGAGTGCAAGCACTTTGTAAGGCAGGTTACCCAGCGTTTGACCTTTCCTTGCCTCTTGGCTCTCATTTGTTTCACCCGTTTAAAGGGGGAGGCAGAGGGCTGACCTCTCTTCAGCCCTGCAGGAGCCGCGGGTAGATGGCTGTGCCTTGGGCAGCCCCAGCAGCTGGGGAAAGCAGCCCCCTGCAGCTCCCGGAGCTGAAACGGGCAGCAGGGCGGGAGGGCAGAGCTACGGCCCCAGCAGCCAGGCTGCTCCGGGTGGTCAGCGTGGGCTGGGAGGGAGCCACGCTCTCCTGGTGTCCTGTGCTTTGATTTAGCATTAAGTACGGCTAAGAAATGTTTGAGCGTTAGCTTTCTAGCGTGGCTGACTGCCTCAAAGACAAGCAAACAAGGAATTCGCTAGGGTAGCTGTCAAAACAGGCTCTTAGCCCCCACTAACGCTCTCCTTCTCCCGTCTGACCTTATTAGCGCAGCCTGGTTGTTTTGCAAGACGCCTCCTTTGCCCTGCAGCAGCCCACGGCTGCTCTGGAGGGAGCAGAGCTGCGAAACCTCTGGGAGGACTGAATGGCTCGGTGGAGCACGACCGAGCACCGGGAGGGAGCGTGATGCAGGGGGTGAGCCGGCGCGGCAGGACCCTGCCTGCCCTTGGGCTTGTCTTGCAGGAGCTACCCCATGCCCTTTGTGTTACAAACACAAATCCAAGGTAAAAAGCTCGTATTTGCTGCTATTCCAGCCACTCAGCTGGCAAAATCTTCCCCAGCACTTGGGGAGCAAGTAAAGGATTTTGCTTAATCACGCCTGCTTTTGGGCTTTCACGTGGGGTTTGCAGCTTCCCTGGGCTGTCTGGGTGCCGGGGCTGCGCTAACAGCCAGGTCCCTGCCCTGGGAGGAGGATGCAGGGCATGAGGGGTCTGGCCATGGAAAGGGGGCAGGCAGAGATTTTTCTCAGGATGCTTTTACATGAAGGCTCCCCGCTGACCCGGGTTGGCCATGGAGCGTAGCAGGGGAGCTGGTGGGTCCCCCGGCCCCTGTTCTCCCGCCGCTGCGGCCCCCTTGCATCCCTGGCTGGTGAGGGATGAAAGGTGGGTGAAAGCCTGTGTGTTTTCTGTAAGCACAGAAATCCCTGCCTTTTGCACTTGCCCATCACTTGACAGCCTTAGGCCCCTGTAATGACTTGGCTTCTCCGGGTTGCACCGTTAATGCCATAAAATGCCCGCTCCTGCCACAGGCTCAGCAGGGAGCTGGAAGAAGGCTTAGGCTGATGGTCAGCTCTGAAGTGCAGTTCATCCCGTGTTTGGCACGAGATGGCTTGTGACTCCTGGAATCCGAGCTGGGAGGAGAAGGTCCTGGGTGGGGTGTGGGAAGAGGCCCGACGTGTGAGGTCTGGACGAGCCGTGAGCCTGGGGAAGTTAAATCTGTGCAAATGCTTCATGGCCCTGAGACGTAGTATTAATTCATTCTGGTCCTCTAAGTAAATGAGCTTTCTAATTAGCTTTTTTTAAAGGATTTTTCTTGCTTATACTGATTAATATTAAAAATGCTAATATGTATTTTATAATGCTAACCACCCGCGAGGAGACCACGCTACCACCCTTGATTAATGCCAGCTTTCATGATGCTGACATAGCATCTTCTCTCTTTACAAACCCCTTTTAAAAATGAAAATAACTGTAAAGCCCACGGCCGAGGGTCCAGGCTGCCTGCAGGGCTGGGGGAGGTGTCCTGGCCACGGCTGCGTGTGCCTGTCCCCCTGCCTGCTGGGTACCACCGCGGGGGACAGGGCAGCGTGGCCGAGCTGCACCGTGTGCGGTGACGTTCCCTATTAATCCCCAGCTCCCCGCAGTTTCAGGGCACGCATTTATTTCAGGCTCTTACAGGTTTCCATTTGTATCCTCCCTTTTTCATTGCCACCCTCTCGAGGCCAAGACCAGCAACAAAAGGAATCATAACAATAAAGCTCAATTGCAAGTTATTTACTTGGCATCGTTGTGTCTGCCAAACAACGATATTAATTTTGTCTCTCAATGAAGGAAATATTCTGCTGATTAGCCATGGGGGCAGCATTTGTTCTAGAAAGCAGCCTTTAATAGGCCTTTATATCATGCTGTAATTCATATCACTAACTCAAGAAGAGCTTTTCATTGATGCACTTGGGGTCTGCACCTCCTGGTTCCATTGCATGGCCGTGGCTGGGCAGGGGGATGGTGGCTCATGGCACAGGACGGGCACAAACTGGCATTAGTGCAGAAGGTCAGACGGCCACAATTTGGGCTGTAAGTGATGTGGGGAAGGAGGGGACTGTAGGACGGGATGGGCAGGACTGCAATGGGGAGGGATGGCGTCACCCCGAACTGCCGTCTTCATGAGGGTCCCGTGGGGACATGCCACTGCGGCCAGCCCAGCCACGGGGGTGTGCAGCTCTGCCGCTCCCCTGGGAACTGCAATGGGGATGGGGACGGGGTGGGCTCACAGGGCTCTGGAACTTCCCAGGGAGACAATCGCAGAGCCCAGGGGGTTGGAGAGCGTGCTTTCTGCAAGAGCACGCCTCTGCCCACCGGCCACGGCCACGCTCCAGCCTCCGCAGCTGGCAAGGATAGAAAGGGGAGTGATTTATGGTCTCACTGCTCAGTGTGGATTTTTTGCTTGCCTGTGTTTAATTTTGTTTGGAAATGATGGTGCATTTAAAAAAAAAAATCTCTCTCATACACTTGAAGAAAAAACCCAGGGCTGAAGTTTCCTGGTGCTGCTCTGGTGTTGCTTAGTACAGTCGTGCCATGAGTAGTTAATGTGGGGCACGCCAAGTCTGCACCGAGGATCTGGTGGGGGTATTCCCTCCCGTTTCAGCTATGGCTCAGCATTACTGCCTGTGCTGCAAATGCGAACCCCAGCTAGACATGCGCTTGGCCCTGGTGTGCGTCGCCAAGGGCGGCACCGGTGGGTCTGGAGCCCCCCGGCAGCTCCCTGCCGCCCAGCTGCCCTCCCCGCCAGCAGTGCTGCACGTTGCTCCCCTCCCTCGGCACCATTTTCCCAAGCACAGCAATGTGGCACTCGGCTTTGAGCTCCGTTTTTCTGGCGGGGACCCTACAGAGCACTGCGGTGCCTGCGGCAGAGCCGCCTTCCCGGGGATCCCCCAGGAGCACCCTGAAGCGGCAGCCCGGGGGTCCTGGCGGGCACGGGTGGGAGCCGGCTTTCCTCCGACGGCTGCTCGGGGGGGAGGCGAATGCCCCGGGCAATGCTGAGGAAGCAGATGGGATTGAATTTCTAAGGGCAAAGATGCTTTTTAAAATACTTCTTTTGCATCAATTGCTCAGAAATTGTTTGTCTCAAAAGAAATGGGTTAGAACAGAGGAAGAAACGGGGATTTTGCCGTTTTGGCTGCAGGGACTCTGTATGCTAATAAATTATGAAAAGGGCCCCAGTCCCCCTAAGAGCCCTGCTGTAAGAGATGCTCTGTCTGCTGCTCATCCCTTCCATTGCCACCTCTGGGTGTGGGGATGGGGGCTTTCCCCATTTCCCCGTCTCAAGGAGTAACCCCAGTGAGAAAAAATGAGGAGGACGTCACCAGGCTGTATCTCCTTTCCTTTCACACGTTGCTTGGGGATGGAAACTGAGGTGTGTGCTGCTGTCCTGGACCGAGGGCAATGATATGTTCTTGAGCAGGGTGACGCCGGGCAGACCCTGGGGGCTCTGCCAGTGGGACTGTGTGTCCAGGGGAAGATGGTACAGGGTGCTCCAGGGCTGCATCTACCTGTTTCATGCCCTACCAGCCCGACCCAGCGAGGACCAAGCTGCTGCCCAGCCCGGCTGCAGCCTGCTCAGCCCCTCTCCTGCCAGGGAGCAGCCGGCAGCGGCCCTTTGGGAGGAGCTCGGGGAGGTTTCAGTGCCAGCGCGAGACCTGGAAGGCTTGCTGGCACATGGGGCTGCTCCCAAATAACCCTCAGACACCCAGGGAGAAGGTTACTTTCAGGTAGGAGCTTGCTAAACCGGTGGTTGAAACATTTCAGCTTTGCTCAGTGGGAGCATTTCAATGAGATGTAGGTATTTTCCCCGGCTCCTCCTGAAAACTGCCACGACCTAGTCCTTGAGATGAATATTATATTCACGAAAGTATTCTTTCATAAAATATTTCTTCAACAGTATTAAGGTTTAATGCAGTTTCAAGTATGTTTCTGTGCAGGAAGTCCACATATTAACTTAAGACCTGCTCATCTGATAACTTAAGACCCTTCCCCATACACAAAATCCCCATGGTTGTGTACAGCCACGCATTGTCATGTTCATTTGTTCTGAAGAGGTGATACAGAATCTGTACGGAAAACGAAGTGGTGTCAGCCTATCTGCCTAATGCATTGCTGCAAGTGTAGCTGGCTGCTTTATCAGACTCCTGAACGATCTGTGTTTAATTCCACATCCCACCTCTCTGCTGACCTTTGAGACCATCTCACGTGGCCACCAATCAAAGAAAGAAAGAAATTAAAAATTATTTCAGATGGGGCTGAGGTATTTAATCATGTCAGCCTCCAAAATGTTCAGCAGAGGGTCTTCTAGTTAACATCCCCAAAATACAGTCCAGTAATATGTAATCAAATAATGGAATGGGCTATTTTTCACCTTTTTTTTTTTTTTTAATTTTATATTGCTGCTGTCTGTGCATCCCTCCTGGTCTTACAGTCTGCGTGGTGAGACACACACGAAGGGAAAATCCATGGCATCTCTGCCAGAGCTGTATGTCCCCAGCACCCTTTGGCATTAGAAATAAACTAATAAAGGAGTAAAAGGAAATTATGAGTCTAATGAAAAGGATTATTTTTCCACAGGACAGGCTGCGCGCGGTCGTCCCCCGTTACGCAGAGCATCTCTGAGCCTCACTAAGTGTCAAATGAAACGGGCTAATGAAATGGATTAGGATCTTAATAGCACATTTGATTAGTGAAGCTCTCACCTCCGGGCACTCTCTCATGTGTGTTAATGGGCGCTGCGGGGGACGGCTGCCTAAATGAGCCTATTAATGGGGAAAAGCTGATGCAGGCTCCCCGCCACCGTCAGCTGTAGCAGAGCGGTTCTCCTGGGCCGCAGCCCGAGCCCCCGGCAGCCCGTGGGGAAACCAGTCCAGTGTGGGAAAGTGCACTTTTGTGTAGAAAAGAAAACAACAAAAAAGGAGAAATAATAATTTTTTATTATTATTTGTTAGTGAAAAAAATGACCGGTCTGTCCTTAAAGGACTTCATTCTGGGAGGGACCAACATTTTGTGTTGGATGGGGATTTATGAGTAGAGCTGCTGTGCTAAATGTATTTGTGGAGCCCTGTGAGAACGTACCGCGATAATTCCTAAATACTGGTGCCCCGCCTGGCCTCCCCAGCGGCTGGGTGTCACCAGCGTCCGGGGCACAGGGAGAAATGCCTCTGCGTTAGGGCTACTTTTGGCTGTAATTAGTGCTTCCTAGGGTGACAGAAGGGTGAAATCAGTGTCTTTCACTAATGAACATGCCTACGCGCAGTCAGCGCCGGCTCCTGCCCTCCGCGAGGGCCTGGAGGAGGATGCGATGGGTGGGGGCTGCGGGGAGGAAGGGACCGCTACTGCCCTGCCTGCAGGTTGGGCAATGGAGGGTTAAATACGTTAGAGGGATGTGAACACCGGTGTGTTTCAGGCTGCAACCGGGGTGCCCGAATAATTCCTTAACATGTTTTCATGATGTTTCTTATTTCAGTGTCAGGCAGTAAATAATACAGAGCTGTAAACAGCTAGCATGCTGTAGGGAGCCAGGAGTTATAAATTGCTGATGCAATAAGCTATCATGTTATCTTAAGGAAGGGATTTAAAATATATAAATGAATAAACAAACAGAGCCGGCCTGTTTTTCTTCAGACGGCTCCAGGATCCAGCAGATTACTGCGAAAAGGAGTCCGCAAGCAGTCAGCCCTGCACACGGCTGCCGTCTGCTGAGAGCAAGAGTTTCATCCTTCTGTCCCATGAGTGACCTCTGACTGGGGCCCTTTTTATGGTATTTGTCATTTAAAAGCAAAATAGTTGAATAGCTAACCCCCTGACTGCCTTTCACATCAGCTGTTGTGGCAAAGTGTCTTCTCTCCAGAGTTTTTTCTTGTTCTGAAGTCTGATGAAATCTCTGAAGGTATGTACTGAGGGGATAACCAGCATCCCCTGGCCCGGACACTCACTGTGCAGTAGGACGGCTCTGGGTACGATGCTCCTGCCTGCTGCACCAACAGGGTGCAAGGTGCCCATTTTGCCCAGGTTTTGGGCAAAATGCTAAATTTAACAAAGTCGGGGGAAATAAAGAAGCCTGGCTCTGTTTTTGCAGAGGCAGATGCCACCAGTCCATGGGCACCCTCTCTAGGTGTCCGGGCTCCCGTCCTGGCTGTGCAGCATCTCCTCCTGCACACCATGCGGCAATGGTGCCACCAGCCTCGCTGCAGCAAGGTGCCAGCGAGAGCAGCCCCTGAGGCACTACCCAGGCAGCTTAAACAGGTACAAGTCAGCACTCGAGAAGCCTCAGAAAATTAGGATTCAAAGTGAAAGTGGGTTGGAGTCCAAACAGCCCCTCCGTGCCTCACATCTGAACCCAGGTGAGAGTCCCCAGTTGTCCCCGTCCAGCCCTGCCTGGCATCCCTGCAGGTGAAGGACACGTTTTGGCATTTGCCTGGGATGTTAGGTACAGATCTCTGGGGCCTGGGAATTGTTTCAGTAATTTGGCTCGCCGTTTGTAACGCAATTAGTCATTGGAGTAACGTTAGCAGTGCTTGATGTCACCGCTGTTTCCATGGCAATGGGCAGATTCCCGAGGCGGGCAGGAGGAGCGTGCGCGCGTGTGCACGTGCGTGTGCGTGCACATGGGGAGCTGTGGCACGGGAGCAAAGGAGAGCAACCAGCCCCAGGCCAGAGCCTGGAGGTTTCTGAGCCATCACCCCAGCAGTGCGGACGCTGCCGGTGCTGCAGCCCTCGTGCTGCGGCACTCCCCTTTGCACGGCTCTTCCACGGCAAAGCCCAGGGTGGCTGAGTTCGAGGTGGCGAGGAGATGGCGTTCCTGCTCCATCGCCCCTGGTGCTGTCCCTGGAGATGCTGCGAGTCCCTCTGCTAAGGAGCCCCGTGCTTGCTGGCCCAGACGTGGTGGCATAGGGCCATCCCAAAGCAGAAGGGTCCCGGTCCCTTTGGTCCTGTGTCCCTTGCTGGCTGCTAAACATTGCATGGGGAAACTATGGCGGGAGAGGGAACAAACCCAGAGCAGTGGCATCGCGGCCAGCCCGCGGAAGGGCAGCGTCTCCCAGGTGTACATGCCTGCAGCAGGGACTCCCCGTGCTCTGCAGCGGCAGCCCAGGAGCAGAGGGAAGTGACGAGCTGCTTATTAATGACAAGTGCCATTAGAAATTGCATGAAATGCAAGGTCAGGTGAGTTATGGCCTAACCTGTATCATATTTACAGTGTGTCAGCTACGTAAGACTATTTATTCTGCTTTTCACCCTAAGCGCTAGGTTAGCACAGAAGCAACGTCATGCTGTCCAGAGCTTGCAAGCCTCCAGGCATCCCCTGAGTACCTGGAAACCTGCTGGGATGAGAGCAGAGCCAGGCTGAGCCTCAGGATGCAGAAACAGCACCAAAAGCCCCTGCTAGGAGCCGAGAGTGAGCAAAGGAGCGTGGCTGCATCCCTGCTTCGCAGAGGTCTAAATTTCCTCTTTCCTAAATTAAGCCCCTGGTGAAGCTGGCGGAGGCCCTCTGCCCAGCTGGGTTGGTTCCCGGTCCTGTGCCGCCAGCCTGCGTTAGGGTTTCAGGAAACCCATGAGAGCCTGTTTGCATCCCAGCAAGGTACGATGGGCAGGGCAGCCCCTTTTCCACCGCCTGAGCGTCGAGATTTAATTCATGTTGAGGGCAAACTTAGCGAGCTGGTGGAGAGCGTCTGTCGGTGAGGTACAATGAAGGGAGGGAGCATAATGCAATTGCTTCATTTGAAGCAATTAGAGCGGAGCAAAAACATGTTTTTATAAACGGACTCGATTTTGGTAAGTGATGCACGGCTGCTTTTTGTTAGCGCAGCGTCGAAAAGCAATTTTCCTGTGCGTTAGGGGCAGTGCAGAGGTCTAACTCGTTCGCGGCGTGGGCCGCGGTGGGAATTTTCGGTCTGCATTGGAATGAGCTGCTCCGTTTCCCGGTGAATTTAGAAAGAGGCTGTGGGCGGGGGCGGGGGGGGCAGCGGGCAGCTCCCAGCGATTGCCAGGCTCTTGATGGCACTTGACACAGCTTGGGTCACAGCAATCCTGCCTCGGCAGCATTTGTGCCATCGGGTTTTGAACCGTCCTGTCCTCCTGGGGCACCTTCTTGCCTGGAAACTGCTGCCAGGGAAGGATGCAAGGGGACGCCGGTACCCGCCGGGGTGCAGCAGGGGATGCTGAAGGACGTCACTGCGTATTACTTAAGTCGGCTCTTGGGAGGAAGGTTGTAAAGAAAACTGGAAGTTAATCCCATTAATCCAGCCTCGGGATCAAGGCTAGGAGGAGACAGTGTAATGTATTCAATCTGCGGATCAGGAGATAGCAGCAAGAACAAAACAGCATGAAAGCACTGCCGTTTCTTCCGGCACTTCAGAGGTGGGGGCCAAGGAAATTGATATCCAGACAAGGCCTTTTGCATGGCCAAGATTAAGCGCAGGAGTCGAAGAGGATTTAAGCTGTTGCCACAAGAGTGCCTGATAGCCCGAGGCGTTTCTATACCCGGAGAGAAGATGATAATAATGATAATAATGATAATAATGATAATAATGATGATGATGATGATAATAATAATAATAGACAACAAGGTAATTAATGCTCTAAAATGGACTGAAAGACTGATCTGATCATTTGTGTGGGAAGTCCGGGGACGGTTTGTACCCAGTAAGGTCGCAGACACGTCCAGCTGCCTGCAAACCGTCGCCGCCTCCCCTGCCCACGCCTCCCTAAAGCACGGCTGACACAGCGCCAGGCGTGGTGGTGTGAGCTGCCCCCCTAAATCCATGCTGGGAGCAGACGTATGATGGAGACCTGGCCTTGGAGAGCAGCAGCTGCCTTGGCCGGCGGCTTGGTGGGCTTGTTCGGTGGGGCCGAGGCACGCGGTGGTGGCTGCCCGTTCACAAGCGCACGCAGAGTTGTTTTGCAAGGGGCGTTCGTGTTTGCAGCCGATGGAGGGCTGGGGTAAGGAGCTCACCATGCGTGAATCGCCCGGCCACGGGCTTCTCTGCGGTGCAAACAAGAGGCAAATTTCTGGAGAGCATCAGTAGCGAAGGAGGGAGGCGATCGCACAGCGAGATCACTAGCTAGAAAAGAAAATGGGAAGCAAAGTGCTTCCTTTTTTGGGGCCTTTTCTGTGCTGACTGCAGGCTGTGGGCACCCTGTGTGGGACAGCAGCTTTGACCGACAGCACCGGTGCCTCTGCGGCGTGGCATGGTACAGCCCAGTATGGTCCAGCTCGGCTCGGCTCGGCTCGGCTCGGCTCGGCTCGCACCCAGCGGGGTGGCTGCGCTGTGCCAGGCGAGCTCGGAGCTGATTTGGGTCAGGGACGCTGGTCCCTGTCCCATCGGCTGTGTCCGTGCCAGCTGTGGCCAAAGGGACACAGAGCCGGGGCTGGGCTCGGGGCAGCCCACGGCCACCCGGGCCGTTACGCCGTCCTCAGGGCTGGTGGGCAGACTGGGGCACGGTGCCAGGCACCGGGGAGGGGCTTGATGTCTCTGCTCTGGGGCAGCAGCATCTTGTGGTATTTATCCAGTCTTTCTTGCTCACATCCCAGAGCACCTACGCTGACAGCCCTGGTTTAATAGTCACAGGCTGCGAGATTAATTGGGCTGTCAATTCTTTTTCCAGCAAATGAACTATCCAGAGAGTCTTTTCCAAGGTCCTATTTTCAGTGGGCAGAAATGTCATTTCAATATTTGGGGAGAAATATAGACGGGAGCTTTGTGATACAGAATTTATATCTTACTTGCTCTGTTTTAAAGCTGAAACCAATTGGACCAAGCCTTAATGGCCAAGGAGCCAATGTGTTTGACTGATTTGAGTTATTCCATAGCGGTAGGGTAAGCTGAACCTAATCAATGCAAGAATTTTCCTGTGGGATGGGGGAAAGAGTGAGACCTCCCGCCTAGAAGGAGAAGTGGGCTCTTTGGCGTCTAATATACTTTAAATTCAGGTCAAAACTTTTCTCGACTCTGCTGTAAATACACCAGCCAGCCCTTCCTTAACGCCTGCTTTCATGACCCTGCTGTTGTTCGCCCCTGAAACACGCTTGCTGCTCACCCAGGCCCTCAGGAGCGTTTGGGGTGAGTGGCCAGGCGGAGGCACCGTGGCCAGGCGGGGTGAGTGGCCGGTGGGGGTCTGTGCTGGAAGGGGCTCTGGCTCCCCTGCCTCCCCGTCACGACACGGCATCTTCCTGCCTTCGTCAGTGCCTGAGCCCGGCCAGTCAGCATGGCTCGTCACATTCAGTCGGTTAATATCTAACTAGAAATTAAGTTTTATTAGCCTAAACGCAGTTGTGTTTTCAACAGCCCACTAACCTTTTCCTCTTGAATTTTTGCTTATGTCTTAAAAATCCACTTTCGATATAATACTGTCAGATTTAATCCTTTTTAAATATCCTTTTCCCTGGTGAGGCAGCAAGATTTCCTAGGCAGCCCTGAAACTTGCAGATAAGATTTTACTGGAATAAGACATCCAGATGAAATGAAGTCCCTATTTAAAGCAGCCTTTGGGGGGTATCCCACTTTGTCTGTGTTTGTCTATAACTTTTAAGCATCTGTTTCCTCATAGGACAGCTTATTTAAACTTGGCTGGACAAAAATAAAAGCTCTTTCTGCTTTACACCTGAGAGTCCTGAACCCTGGTTGTAAGGTGGGCTGGGAGGCCGGTGGGTCTCTGGCAGGCATCCAGCCCTGCGGAGAGGCTTTGTGCCCGTCACACAGCTCCAAAGGGCTCTGCTGGGAGCTCCTGGGCTTTTCCTTGCTGATGAAGGCCACAAGAAGCCAGAGGAAGGGACTCGCAGTGCAGTTGTACCAGCAGCCTCCGTTGGCGAACCAGCCCGTGCTGGTCACCGTCACCTTCGTCCCCAGTCCCACCAGGTGAGCCACGCTGGTCCCACTTTTTTTAATCACCACGCAATGCATCCTGTTGCTATCAAGGTCTGGAGCATGTGTTCATCCCGAGTTCTGGGGCTGATAATTGCTGCGAGCGTCTGTGAGCATGTTGGAGGGACTGCGCCCAGCGTGATGGGACAGCTCGGTCACAAGCACAAGACGCGGAGCAGTTCGGTCAGGCTAGGCTGCTCTGCGCTAATTAGAGAGAGCAGAGTGCCGTACCCTGATGGGCTTTCCCCCCGCCACCTGCGCACCCCTGTGCACCCTGCAGCGTGGCTCCGGTCCCGCGCTGGGGCCAGGACTCGGCTGCAGCGGCGGGGAGGGGGCCGAGCCGGGGTGGGGGTCTCTGTGTCCCGCGCGGGCTCGGGTGACGGGGCCTCTACAGCAGAAAACCAGGCAGAGGCAGCCAGCCGCAAACAGCTCTCACGGTCAGCGGAACTGCAAGCTGGGGGGTTATTTTTCAAAGATGGATAGGTTTGCTTTTGGGGGGGGGGTTTATTTATTTGTTTTTAAATGAATTTTATGGCCAAATAAGTGTGTAACTACCTGCTTTTGGTTCACTAAAAATAGCCATAAACACAACGCCAAACAAGCAGTGAGCAGGTACGTGAATGCATGCCTGCATTTCAGAGATGGCATTGCCATTTAGAGATATAAACCATGGTTAGATTAAAGGCTTAATGGCTGCGATTAAACTTCCTGCGGGAAAGATCTCCTTGCTGAGCTTACCCGGCAGCAAACTCTGCGGTGCCAGCATTTCTATAGCAGTAAAGAGGTGCAAAGCCAAAGCCCAACGAGCCCGGCCAGAGGTGGGACCTCTTGTCTTCGGGCCAGCTGAGAGCATTAAATGGAGACCCTTTGCAGCCGGTGGCAGGGTGCCATCGGGCAGCGCTCAGCTCGGGAAGAACGCACCCCGCTTAGGAAAACCACTCAATTAAAACAAGCACGGAGTTCGGCTCAGAAGCAGGGAGAAAGTGCCTGATAGCCACGGGGCCGGCAGCAGACAGCAAGCCTTGCCGCCCCAGCAGGCAGCCAGGCATTCGGTGTCACTGCTTCACAGGCACCACGCACCCTGTGCGGCCACCTAGCCAAGCCGTGGGGTGAGGAGGGTCCCGCTGTCCCCCGTGGGACCCCACACCTACGTGCAGAGGGAGGAGCCGGTGGGTAGCATCGCAGGGCTGTGGCTGTGCCCTGCCTGCATTTCCCCCGGCATCAGACCTCCAAAGGCAGGGCAATTTGCAGCCTGCATTTTCGGGGTGAAGAACAGCCACTCCTGGGGCAATGGAGACCTCCCAGCAGGGGCTCCTTCAACTCAGCCTGTGCAGCAAGTGTTTTATCCTAATTAGTCCTCATCCCCGGGGACACAAAGACAAGAAATAGTCTCTCTAGAACTACTAACGTGAGACACCGAGGTTTATTTAATAAATCACGTTCACCCACAGAGACGAAACACGCTGGGGTGTTGCACAGGGAACTGCAGCAAGGCTCCACAGCACCCCACGCCCCTGCAAAACAAAGTCCTAGTGAGCAGGGGGTTGCCATTTTAGCTCCCGTTTCAGCCCCCCTCGGCAGGCTGACGCTGCCCTGTTCAGCACGGGGAGAAGTGTTTTGCCTTCAGACGTGAGAGCAGCCGAGGGGTGCCCAGCCCGGGGATTAAACCAGTCTCAGGTGTCCATGCCAGTCCTGGTACTTGCTCTTACCGGCTGCATCATCTTTATGCGTAGCGCAGAGCTGATGAGTTTGGGGACATTCAGGATGCATTTGTGCTGTCACCTGGATTTGCCCTGTCCCAGGCCAAGGTTTGGCTCAGCCCATGCCACGGTGCTCAGCCCCCCACACGACCTGGGACCAGGGGATACAGGACATGTTTCGATGGAGTAGCGAGACCTCAGCTCTGGCCACCTCTGCTGCACGAGGCCGAGCCAACAGGGCGCAAAACTCGGACTAAAGCCAACTCTCTATATTCAATGGGAAGACAAAAAAAAAGGAAGATTCAGCTAATCAGGCAAGAGCAAACCTCCTCTTGGCCTTGGTACCGGACTCTGCAGGTCCCACGGGCAGTCGCTGCGAATATCTTTGCTCAGCCAGGTGGGCACAGGCATGTCCTGGGGCAGCAGGAGAGCCAGCGAGTCTCAGATTGACAAGCAGGTTTTGGGCAGAGGAACACAGCAAAGAAAAAGCCGTATTTCTGCTCACCTTTAAAACCAGGGCTGCTGACAGTGAACTCTGCTGTAAAGCACTTGCTGTCCAAGAATGAAAATTGCTAGATGAAAGCTTTGTATATTATTTTCGCTTCAAGTACGACTGTTATCATTTAAAGTGATCTTTAATGCCTGCTTTTGACATCTTCTTTTCAACTTTGCAGACTTATTTTCATTGGCCTGAAGAGTAAATCTGGCCATTTCCGAGCCAAAACAATTTTCTGGTAGAAATTGTGGCAAGGTCAAAATTAAGGCTAATACAATATTGTTTGCAACTGTTACACGGAAATGGTGTTCAGATGAAAACAAACGTAACAAGGGCCCAAGAAAACAGCCAGAAAGTTACAGCACCAAACAGTGATATTTTTTCATTACACCAGCAGTGCTCCCTTTGAGCTGGCCATAAATTTAGAAGTCTCTAAAAAGAGGAAGCAAGAACAAGTCAAAAAAAAGGATCAATAAAAACAAGCGAATGAAAAGCAGTGAGACCGGGCTCGTATTTAGATTAATGTCCAGCTTGAGATAATTACACCTTCATCGCTGTGGCACTGGCAGGGTTCAGGAAAAGAAATGCTACTCATTAACTCCCAGCTACTTTCCTTGGGATCAAAATGGGAAGATTTAAAAGTAAAACGTGATCACATCGTTTTGGTCCGACGGCAGAGGAGGCAACCCAAGAGGTGACCCTGCTGCAATTAGGAGGTGATGTCCTCAGTTGTGCCGGCAGCTCTCCAAATTGCTCTCCGGCTAGGCGGCAGATCTGCTTTTTGATGCTTAGCTGAACCTGAAAATCAGGGCAGAGGGTTTCTGTAGTGCTTTCTTCCAGAAAGCTCCCATGGGGGAAGGGCAGTCACTTACCAGAACAGCGGCTTCCCTCAGATGAGCAAAGCTGCCTGGAGAGGAGTGGGCGAGCAGCGATACTCCTGAAACAGCCCAGCCACAGCAGCTCCTGCCTCTCCAGGCAGGGATGCTGCTGCTCAGCTGAACCCGCTGGCCTTTCCCCAGGGGGACATTGTCTATTGCACCCAGTGTCACCGGGTTGCAATAGACCGGAAAGCCTTCTTCACTTACCCTTGAAGCACAAGTTGAGCCCAGGTCCAGCAAGTCAACACCAAGGCTGTACCTGGTGCCTAAAAGCCGGCACACCAGGGCTGGGGTGGTCTTCTCAGCTCCCAGCTGGACACACTGCTCTTGGCCCTTCCCTCCCAGTCTGTGGGCACGGGGGAGCGGCGGGCACACGATTGCTCTCGTCGCTACCACATGTCCTCCCGGGAGATCAGCCCTGCAAAAGCCATGGGGAGCAGGGGCAGGAGGGTGGTGGCATCGCTGTGGCTTGGGCACAGCCCCCATCCACCCCCGGATGGTGTCTGCAGCCCCACGGTTTCCATCTGTTTTCACGTGCTCCAGCCAGGGGAAGGTGGCTCCGCTCTGGTTCAGCCGCTAACCACGGGCAGGAGTCGCCCAGGCAATGCTGCAGGCTCTGGAGAGGCAGCTAGGTAGGTCAGCCAATTTTAAAATATGCCGCTTTAGTGCAAATAGAAGAGAGAGCATCCATCATCTTCAGCTGGTATAAACACATGCCCTCCTTCTTTCAATCACACCCGCCTGCCCCTTCCGAATTGCAAGCCTTTTGTGCCCACGAGAGGATCCGCTTTCTCTTTTCTAACTCTGTTTAAATTCTTCTTCTTGGAACAGTGGCATCTATACCAACATTCAAAATTTTCTTATTACTTCGCTTCTCATCCCCATTTCCTGTGCTTCTCACAGCATCTTCTTCACAGACACCTTTCCCTTCCTTGTTTTCCAACTATTGTTTTCTTATTCTGGCAAAATTGTTTCCTTCACTGTTTCTTAAACACTTCTTAAAGAGCTCTTTAACTTTCCGTTCACAATCATTTAATTATTGTTTTTTTCCACCCAGTCAGTTTTGCTGGTAATTTCCCCTGATTTATGCTAGCCCTTTTGAAACACCTAGTAGCTGTGTTACTGGCTGGGGCTGCCCTCTGTTTGCCTGCATGGACTATAATCAGATCGTGGTCACTACTCCCTAAGCAATTACCACTTCTTCAGCAATTAAATCATTGCAGCAATACAGCAGCTTCTTGCATCCAGCTTAACAGCTTCTATATCAGGAAATGTCCGTCTGAACCCTTGGGAAACTCTCCTGACGCTCACGCTGGTCACCCACATCCCCGATGGAGGTTCCCCACAGCATCACCATCTGGATGCTGTGAGAGGGAGGTTGCTGGTGCTGTGATCTCTGCTTTAACTCAGGAGACTTTTTTTCCTTCTTTCTTTTTAGTGGCAAAAAAAATATCCTAAATTGCCTGATGATGCCACGTGAATGAATGCTCAAAAGGTTTTTATTACAGCACCCCTCTCCCAGGGTGTCCCCACAGACAGTCCTTGAGGCTTTCAGGCATGTCTAATGCCAACTGCACCGTCTTCATGGCATAAGCCAGTAAGACAGCAGGGCAGGAAATATTTCCCGGTTGCTGTATAATTCTCCTACAACTATAAAACAAGCGGCCAGGCCCTGTTTGCCCATTTACCCTAGATCAGCTGCAATCCCCAACACAAGCTCCTGTATTGATACTGCACAGAACGGCTGTTGTTAAGTATTTTTGCTGCAAGATTGCAAGAAGAGTGATTCATAGCTCAGGGATTTAGTGACATCTTTTTCTTGTTAAATCATCTCTTTCTCACCCAAGGTGTAGGACTTGGTGTCTTTCTGACAAGAAGAAAAATTTGCTTTTTGTCTTTCTTTATTCCAATGGCATCTTACAAGGCTCTTTTTCTTATTGCATCTTCAGTACAGACTTCTGCTGTGCTGAGCAGCCCAGGAGGACCTGCTGCTCAGAGCCAAGGGGAAAGAAAGTCTGGTCCCTTCAGACGACTTTGCTCTGCCAAGATGCTTAGCCCCTTTCAAGGCTGGGCATGGGGAGAAAGGACCCAAATTACCTTGGGTTGTTTTACAGCATTTCTTCTCCTTTCACAGTGGCTGCCTTGGCTGGATCCACCAGCTCACATGGAAACACACGGCAGCATCAGGGCATTGCCAGGAGGGCTGGGGTTCAGCTGCATCCCGTCCGCAGCCCCTCGAGAGGTGAAGTGAAGCCTCGCTGTCCCGGCTCTGCTTTGGGCAAACCCCCAGGCAGAGGGAGCCCCAGCCCCGCTCCCTTTATAGCTGGAGACGGCCTCAGCTGGCCCCGGGGACGCTCCCCTGCTGCGTTATGAGCTGAGCCTGTCTCCTGCCGCTGCAGCCCTTCCCTGCCCCTTCCCTGCCCAAAAAAGTTTGCACACAAAAGAAGACTTTTCAGGAAAAAAAGAAATTAATGAAATAAAGTCTGTCTTTGCCTTTCTGTCCCAATTCTGAGCAACCTTTAGTGCCAAGAATAATAATAAATCTGTGGTTTTTCCCCAGGAGAGGCTTTCTGCCTTGCCCTGGTACCAGTCCCAGTCCAGCCAGTCTTAGCCCCAACCCTTTGCCGTGGTTGCCCTTGTCCTGCCACCTATACATGCTCTAGGGAGGGCTCACGGAGCCCAGCACACGGGGCCGGCTTTGCAGCCCTGCAAGGGTGTAGGGGGTTACTGCCACTTCTCTCTGTGGTGTGGTGGCCGGGAGGATTGCCGTCATATTTTACACACGACTCAGTCTGTATTTGCTGGGTTTTGCGCTATATATTTTCATTACTGGAAAGAGCTGAGGGCTAAGGATACTTAAACTGTAATAAATACATAAATTGTTGCTGAAGACTCCCAAACACCATGATGGAGGCCTGGGGAAGACACAATTACCTTACAGTGTAATTGAAGCCCTCGGAGAGGTAACTTTATTTCTACAGCCCTTAATTTTTTATGAAGAATGTTTCCTAATATGTGCCTGACAAAGATGCTCAAATAGTGTTTGAGAGCGAAGGGAGAATATGAGAAAAAAGGGAGGGAATGCGATTACGGTGCTGCAGAGAGCAACACACCATCTTTCATGGCACTGCCGCTGATGCCCCCCGTGCGAAATGCGGGTCGGAGCTGAAACGGGCGAGGGGCAGGCTGGCTATGGGGAGCCGGAGCCCCCCCCATGCAAAAGAACGCCAGCAGCATGGCTGCACCTTGTACACCCAACTTTGGGGACCCTAAATCTTTCCTCGAAGCCTGCCGGGGCTGTAAGGAAGAGGGGGCGGACCCGCTGCATGGGGCAGGTGCCCCACGGGGAACACCAGTGGGCAGTGGGTGCCCCCAGGGTGGCTGTGGGGCGGCTGCCAGGCGGCGGTGTGGCGGCAGCTTGCCAGATCCAGCTCCCGGCGGCGGCATATGCTCGCCCAAACTGTCCCTTGAAATCTTCCAAACAACTAATTAGTACAACCTGGAACATATTTGTTGCTAATTTGTGAACAGGGAGAGGGAGGGGAAGAGGAAAAGCGAGCGAGCGAGTGACGGCCCAGCCGGGGGGGACGAACACGTGCAGTGTCGTCCCGTGGAGCCAAGTGATGGGACCGTTCGTTTTGGCGGGGGAAAAACTGCTGGCAGAGGTTTGCACCCCTGGCAGGTGGGCAGGGAGCCCCTCCGCTGCCCGCGCCCTGAGGGGGGGATGCTCCGGGGGCTCCCGTGCACCAAAGCGCCTGCCCAGCGCACCCTGACAGGCTCCGGCTGGGTCGGGGGAAGCCTTGTCCCTTGCAAAGGCACAAGCTGCTTCTGCGGCGGTGCTTTATCTGCTGCATTAACTCTTTGCGACTACAAGTTATTTAGCTTTGAAATAGAGCTGGGCATCTAGATGGAAGGGACTGACAGCTCAATTTTTCAGAAATTTATTGTCCCTGATTAATTATATGACCCGCTTTGGTTGCAGGCTTTTATCTTTGCCTCCTACTCGTTTTGCTGTAAATCTCTGTCCGGGAGTTTTGACTCATGGGGTACCATATAATTTGGTTCTGTATATCCATTAGCGCTTTCCGATATCACAGTAAAACCTTTTTGCATAGAAGCGGCTATTCATTTTCCTGCAGTAAGTGTAAAAGACAACCAATGTTACCCATAAAAATAGCAGTTTATTTCAGGAGCAAGTGTCTTCATGGGAAGCAAAAGCATCATTGCCAGGCCAGCTGCCTGGCGTGGTTAGAAAGTGCCCTCTCACAAGGAAAAAGTACCCCAGAGAGGGTACTGCTCTGTCCTTGTGCAGAGGGGATGGCTGGCGTAGGCTGCGAGAGCACCCTGGGGACCTGCCAGCCCCGTCCCTGGGGACCCTGGTGGCCCGAGGCCGAGCGCTGCAGGAGCAGCAGCGTGTCAGCACACGGAAGGGCAGGAGCTGGGCTCTTCTCAAACCGGCGCAAAAGGACATATTTTGTTTGTTCTTCCTCTCCTCAGCCTGAATAAACACAATACGGCGTGTCTTCAGGCTTTTCTTCGCACTGTTTGTTGTCATCTCCCCCACTGTAACAAGCACTTTCCATTTTATCCCAGCTAATAAATGACAGACTCTGTTACTGGGCTCATTACCGGGGCGACTGGTGCATATTCTCCGGCGCGGACCGATGCCGTGCTCCTCCTTAGGCAGCACGATGGATGCTGCCGGTGCAGGGTCCCGGCAGCTCCCAGGATGCGGGCAGCCCCTCTGCTCCTCAGCCGCAATTAGGCATTCAGAGAGGGTTCATATCAGAGGATGTAATTCCATTCCCACACATTCCCTGGAGAAATGAGAGTTAAAGAATGAAAAGATTGATTTTCCAATGAATGCCAATTTGTTTTCTAACTGGAATATCAAATTACGGCGGGCTGGGAGGAGGGGAGCATGGCACAGTGCAAGAGGGGACTTGTTTTAAACGGGCAAACAATTAATTCCCAGATTCATTACAACGATTGTAAGTGAGGGTACATGAAACAGTAAATGCATTTAATTTGGAGCCTAGCATTTCCCCTGATGAGATCGGGAGCTTCAATACGCTCTTGCCATCGGTGAAGCTTCCCTTCCCCTGCAAAATTTAATTACCTCTTCATTACTTGAGGAAATTGATGGGAGGCTGACGCGAGGCTGGAAACTTCACACGACACTCCCCAGATTGCCTCCCCCGCCCTGCTCCCAGGGCTGTGGAAATGGGGCTGGGTGGGACCTCGCCGCTCCCTGGCTCACCTCCCTGCCGGCAGGCAGAAGCGTACCCTCGCGCCCCGGGGTACCCGCAGCAGCTCTGCGGGGATGGAGACCGTGGCCGCATCAGGGCTGGACGCACCGGGCTGCTGCCAGGGCAGCAGCACGCTGGCTCCCGGGCTTGCCTCGATGTGACACCGGGCAGTCAGGGTGCATGGGATGGGGGCCCCAGCGGTGACAGCAGCAGCTGGAGCACAGGACAAGACCCCTACACGGATGCTACCCTGCAAATAGGCATGGAGAGGGTGGTTGTGCCTGTCCCGGTGCTGCTCTCTGCTCCACTAGAGCAGTTTAGCGTCTCCTGATGCAGCTCCTGAGGACGCTGGCCACTTGCATCACTGCTTGGGAGAAGCTCTTCACGGCTCGCGGGCCTGGGAGAAATCATCAGGATAGGTGTGCAATAAATAAATTCATCCAGGCAAACCCAATTGACTTTCCAGGTAATTACCTAGTGACTAGCCGAGAGGAGCACAGCAGATATAACACCACAGTCTCCGGAGCCCTTGCACATCCCAGGCGTGGCAAGAAGATCAGGTATGAACGTGGCAGGTTTGGACCTGGCTGGTGAGACAGGCTCAGAGGGCGATGCTGCGTGGGACGTTGGCATCATCGTGGCACCAGCCACCCCCAGACACATAACCCTGCTGGTGGCTGGTAAGGATCCAGCTGCCAGGGACTGCTCTCCAGCAGGGAGAGCACGGGTCCTGCTCCCAGAGCAGGCAGCAGCCCAAGGGGACACACTGACCCCTTGGCACCAGTCAGCAGGGACCGGTTTGGTCCCAGCGAGGGTAAAGGAGAGCGGGGTCCCTGCGCTGGGGTGCTGATTAATGTGTTTCAGGGGTGGGCAAGCGCAGGTGGCTGCCGTGCCCTTCCTACAAAGCCCCACCACTGCCTCCAGCGCTCTTGAGGTGCTTTCCCCAAAAAGCCAGCTCCAAACAGAGCTGTCAGCAGTGCCGATGCGATAACAGATTTCATTGGCAGTGCTGGTAAACAAGTGCCTTGGAAACCTCAGCTGAAAATAGAACTGTGGCTGTCTACTGCTCTCCTAAGGAGAATGGAGCATCCCCCCCACCCAGGCACTTTTTCCAAAAAGTCCCCAGATAGCTCAATCAGCTGGTGAAAATGCAGCAGTGACACGCTCTGGATGGGGCCGATGGCTTGGAGCCTCCCTCCGGGTCCTCCCGCAGTCCTCAGCAGGCGCTGGTATGCAAGGCAGACCTCAGCTGAGCTTGAGATTACCTGCCCACGTCTTTTAAGACAGATGATCCATTTTACAGGCTGCCATAAAAGCACAAGGAAACTCCCACAAATCAGGCAAAACTGCCATTTCCCCGGAATGATCCTTTCTTCTCCCAGCAGCAGAGACCTGTGCGGAGCCCATTAGCCGCGCTCCTCGGAGCCCCCGGCGATGCTGGGGCAGCTGCCAAAGCACACAGCCCACCGCGGGGAGCTGCCGGGAGAGGTCCCAGCACGGCAGCTCTCCCGGCAAACTCGGTTCCCCAGGCCCGATGAAGCATCGCGGACAGTCTCGCTGCTCCGCGCGAGCACCCGGGCACCGCGAGACCCTTCGGACAAGGTTCGGTTTCCTACAAGCAGAGGCTTGTCCTGCAGACTGACCCTCTGGCCTCCAGACTACCCCTCCTGTTAAAATATATTTTAGTTGTATACGGTAAGAGAAAAAAAGCACAGCGATTTGGGGGGTTGGAAATTGCCCAGGGTGTGGGGAAAGGGGATTTTCATTTGGCTGCAAAGCGAATGGTGAAATTGCAGACCTGCCCCTGAAATGCTTGCCCTGGCTCCTCCCAGCTTTGCTTTCATCTTCCAACCCCAGAGGTATGTTGAAACCCTCAAATTTGAGACCAGCAAGATATGATTCAGCAAGAATATTACAGCACCTTTTAGGTATGAGATTAACGGTGTGTAATTAGAATGGCAATAATGAGAAGTTATTTAATAATTCATTTCTTCTTATGAATTATTCGGTGTGTGCTTAACTTCAGGGCTGATGTGTTATTTAGCAGAGAACATCCCTGGAGCCCTCTTGGGGCATCCTCTGGGTGCTGCTTGAGCTGGACCCTGCTCCCCATGAGCTCCCCGAGGGCCAGAGGGGCAGCACCGGCGAGCTCTGAGCTGGTTTTAGGGTTCCCCAAGTGCATCCCCAAATGCAAATCCTTTAAAACACGGAAAATCTCATTTCAGGCAACATTGCAGCCACAAGAGACTTCTGCTTCTGCGGACGGAGGAGAGACCTGTCATCCACATGGCCATGTTTATGGTTTGAGCCTCCGTTTGCTCTCGTTAACCCTAAGTTACTGAATTTACAAGGAAGGTAGCAAATCAGCCTCGGCCCCTCACAGCAACACGAGACGTTATCTTGCAGGCTGGGTTATTCTCACAGAGGGTCTGAGCTCAGCTCTCAGAATAAATCAGTTTGGGCTGTAGCCACAGGGCCACCTGTTCTGCCAAGTTCAAAACCCAGGGGAAAGGTGGCCCTAGAGATTCGCGGGTGCTGCCTGCCGATGCCAGCCATCGCCCTGCCCGCAGCCTAGGCACGCCTGTCTTTCCTGCCCAGCCCTGCCAGGTGCCCGAGGCTCTACCCGGCACCAGAAGCGCCTGGACTTTCTAAGCCTCTTGGCCCTATTCCTTTTGACACCAGCTTCCTGGGGAGGTGCTGACACTAGCAGGACCATCTCTGATTGCATTTCTCACTGCTGTGTTTTGCCTGGCCTGGTTAGAAAGCCGTGTCAAGGCTCATCTTCTCTGAAGCAGAGCAGCTTCTCCTGCGGGGCTCGAGCACATCGTTAAAGATCATCACCAATTACCGACTCAGAACACCAGACCTATTTCTATAGCAGGGTCTAGCTGACCGCGTCCGCTCCCCCCACTGATTAGATAGTCTGTTCAAAAGATTTTGCCCCCATCAGAAACCCCGAGCCCCGGGATGCCGCAGGCAATTACTGCTTTGCACACCCAGCTCCGGTGTCCCTTGCCGGAGGCCGCAGCGCTGGGCAGCGCAGGCAGACGTCCCTCACCCCACGGGCTTTTTCCCATTTGCACTGTGCACGCGGTTTCTTTGTGCAGGCTGAACCTCACATTCAGGCTTTTGGCACCTTGGGAAGGTTTGAGCTCCAGAGACAGTGAAGGTAAGTCACTGACGCGCATCGACAGCCGCCCGAGCGCGGGTTTTACTCCATCAGCATCACCATCCTCATCGCATTTCCTGCTTCACGTCTAATCGCTGCTCATCTAGTTGGAGATCCACACCTTCCTACTGAGCTTTCGGGGGACATTCATAACGCCTGCTGGCTCCTTCCCTCTCCTTCCTCTCTGGCCCTGGCTCCATGGTCATTTCTCCTCACTGCTCTGCGTGGCGAGGGAAGGACGACGTGCCAGGGCTGCCTGCTACTTGTACGTGCCTTAAGCCACTTGGTTGCCACGTGGCTCATCCTCAGTCAGCCCATGAAAACCTCAGTGTCTCCAGCCCCATCCTTTAACCCAGCCCCTGCAGGACCTGCCTGCAGCTCCGCAGAGGTATTCTTGGTGGCTGGAGCAGTTTCCATCCTCACATCCCTCTCTCCCTACACGCATTATCTGACTGCAACCCCGTGCTTAAATCCGATGCACTGAGAAGTGACTGTGCCGAGGTTTTGGGATTTGCTCCCAGGCACATCCCTCCTGCAGGACACTCCTCATCCCTGGCCTTTGCTGCTGCTGAAGTGGCGAGGGAGTGCGTCCATCACACTTGTACCTGCCTGAAGATCCGGCCTGGCAGAAGGAGCTCGACGCTTCAATCACAAATAACTTTAAATTCATAGCTTTTTTTTTTTTTCCCCCTGCGTGCCTGTTATTGAGCAAAACCCCCACGGTTTTTCATTGCGTAAGTCTGTTGACACAAAGCAATCAGCACGCTTCAGCCCTTGCCCTGCCTGGCTGGACCCCATGGAGAAGATGAGTTTGGAGCATGGAAATGCTCTCCTGGCCCCCAGTGGGATGGCCTGCACAGCACGGCATGCGTGTGCTGGAAATGCACAGCTATGCATTCCCCATGATGTCCCGAGCAGCTTTCGTCTCTCACACAGACGCAAAGGATGCCAAAATCGGCTCAATCTGTTCCTGGGGTTCCCTCGTTCAGATGTCTCTCAGTTTTTGGAGCTTTTACAGGGATTGCAGGGGGACCATTCATCTCCTAAACTGCAAAGTGAGATGTGTTGGACATTTACACTAAGATATCATTATTTCTGACCAATATATTTTCTTTTTCAGCCATGATTTAATTACATGAATTTTCCTTTCATTTTGTCTTCTTTGGCTGATCAAGAACAACATTAAGAATCCAGATAAGCCCAAGAGAAAAAGGTCATTTGTAAAGAAATAATTTCTTTTTTTTTCCCCTTCTTTCCCACTGGCAAGGATTCAAGCAACCACCCACAGGCTGGTTTCAGTTTGAATTTAACCCCGTGCCGGTGAAGTGCCTCCTCCTCACACTGAAGCGCTGCTCTTGCCGCCCGGGCAGGGGTCTGCGCAGTGATAAGCACGCTGCTGCCGAGGTGGGATGCTGCTTCTGGATGAGGCACGTGCTCCCGGCTGGGCACCCTGGAGCCCAGCAGCAAACCTCCACTCTTGCCGTATTTTGCTCCGTTATCTGATGCAATACTGACACGTAGTACCTCTAAATACCAACAGAAGCATTGATTTTCAATATTCAGAAGTACACGTCCTCTCGATCTCTCTCTGAGGGAGCGCAAAGGGCAATGCATCCTGCGAGAGCAAAGACAGTGGCTGAATCTGCTCCAAGTGCAATTAGCTCTTCTCCTCCCGTTAGCCCTTTCTCAGCACTCACTGCTGTGCCGCGCCCGTCCTGGCCCCCTATTTTCTGCTCTGCCATCCGATTTCTTTTCTTCAGGACTGCCTCCCAGCAGCATCCTTGCGAACGACTCTCCAGGCAAGTGCGGCTCCTCAAGAGCGTTATGTTACAATGAGCTTTTCTAAGCTACTAAATAGAAAGGGTTTTCTTTTCTTTTTGCCCCTGCCTCCTGAAAGCCTGTTCCTGCAGCATCCTGTTGTTCCCTTCCTCCTGAATTTACGTCTCGGTGACTGTAATAAATTGCAATGGAAATATTGCTCCATATTTCCAGGAACTAATCAAGCGTGATTGTGCAGCAGAAAAAAGCCAGGGCAGCTGCTCAGAGGAGTAAATCCCAAGGGAGGACCAAGCCGTGCTGCCCAGCGCTGGCCGGTGCCCACGCCTGCCCCTGCCCAGCCGAGACAGCGGGGCAGATGGAGGGGGAACTCCGGCTCCCCTGGCCTCCGTCCTTCCCCCACTGGTGGGGACTGGCTAGAACCAGCATTTTTAAGCATTAAGTATTGAGAAAAAGGCTGCCTCTCATTTTATCCAGTTTTTAGCCATTTATTTGTTGGAGCTGGTTGCAGTCCAGGCTTGGCATATATAGGAGACGTTGATCCGTGGAGAGCCTCTGAGCAGACTTTGCGACCAGGGAGCTGCTAATATCAGCATCAAGATGAAATGATTTGGTGAGTTATGTACATTGATGTCAATCATGTTTCTCTTTGGTGCTTCTCTCCCTGCAGGGAGGTGCAATAAATCACGTGCATTTTCTGAGTGCAACCCTGTGCTGCCTGGCCTTGAAAGCAGAAGATGAAGCCCGAGCATCATGTGGGTGGGAAAATGCAGGTACTCCTACGAACATCAAGGAAAACACTTATCTGCAGCTGGTATAAGCCAGCAAATCCAGCCACGCCTGATCCGACCCAAGGTCCCGTACAGCTGAAAAGAAGCTTTAAAATGTCCTGGGGAAGAAGCAGTGATTCAGCTTGCTATGTCTAAATCCAGGATCATGTATTATGTATTTCTCACCAGAGTTTGCATGAGATTAATGAGATTGCATCCATCTCTGAGATTGCCTGCTCTTTGATGAACGCCACGGTGAAGCCTGAGCGCAATGGCAATGGCAACGGCTGGCAGCGGGAGCGTGGGTCGGGGCAGGGTGCAGCTTAAAGGCAGAAGGAGCAGAGGGAGAGAGGAGGACCTACCCCAAAGCTCTGGGTGGTCACTGCTGTGAATTCATTGTAGCCAGGACGTGGTGATGCTTCCCTGGGTTAAGGCGCAGAGCTGCGTCCCCGTGACTTCCAAATTCTTCGCTCTTATTTATACACTCTGCCCTAGACACTCTTGTTTATACACACAAATAAAAGCTAGGCAGTGACCCACTGCTTTATGAAAAATCCCATCATGCCCATTTTAACTCATTTAAGGCATGCTAAGTCATTTTCAGAAGATAGGCTTAGGACTGTTTCACATCTCTCTTTTTAAGAAATACAGTACTTTCCTGGACCCCAGCAAATTGTCTTCCCTCCAGCTTCCTCTTTGCCACAGGGAATGAATTTCAGAGCTTTTTTTCCAGGTCATTATTCTAAGCATTTCCCCTTAGGTGTCTGATTAGCGTTTCACAGGCTGTGTTGTGCTATAATATCTGCTTCTGACGTGGGCTGCAGCAGCCAGAAGAGAAATCCATTGCATTTCAGACTTAGATAACAGTTTAATCTGATCTGCTCTTGGGAAAGAAAAATCTGCCAGGGAAAGTCCAGGTCCCCAAAGGCAGCGTACAAGACAGAGGCACTGCTGGCTCCCATACCCATCCCTGCAGAGAGCTGACCCGTTCTCAAAAGAAAGCACTGGGAGGTTTTTGGGCTGTCTTCCTTGATGGCCATTTTTCAAGCAATCTTTAAGTTTGTGATAAGCTCCATGAGCAGGCTCTGTGCCAGAAAAGAAGACAGAAATCGAAGCTTTCCCTGGCCGTGCTGAGGGCCTGCTGCTTAATGTAGACAAATCTCTGGGCATTTGCAAATGCTGCAGGAGGAGCAGCAGAAGTGGGTTGTCCTCGAGGGGAAAATCAGCCTGTGGTCTGGAAGACCATGCATCGAAACAGGGCAAGGGCCCCTGCCTGGCCCGAGGAAGGACTCTCCCCCCACACCCCACACCACCACCTCCCTGTCTGCTTGTCTTAAGCACTACACACCTACGACAGCCTTGAAACCTCAAAGTCAGGTTTAATTTTAAGGTGAGGTTAGCCAAGAGGAGCAAAAAGATCTGTTCATGTTTATAGTCAAAAGTTTTTAAGCCTATTCTGTTTTTTTTTCTTTTTTCCTACTGGCTGTAGTTATATAGAAAAACTAAACAAAAAAAAACAAGCAAAGTTTCTGATTAATCATTTCTTATGTTTGAAGAAGAAACGCTTTGGTTTTAAGTTCTTCTGAAAACAGACACCTTCCATGTCCCAGGCAAACAGTTACCCAGCAGCAAGGCAGGGAAAAATAAAGGGAACGGGAGGCGAGGGGGAGAGGAACAGAGCCTGTTTTCTCTCTGATGTCCTTGGCAGGCTCTGCCTGTAGATGCAAGGGTGGGTGGCCCAAACTGCCGCATCTCCTGGGCCATCAGCTGCCGCCTGGCTGGCCACTGTCCTCCTCCCCGGCACGCCGACACTTCGGTTGGAGGCGGGTGTGCAATGAGCCCTCTCCTTGGCAAGGCACGGGGACGGTCCCCGGCCATCCACGGATGCTCCTTGCTCCACGGGAGGGCACCTGCTCTCAGAGACCCAGCACTGGGCATTGCTCAGACGCCCCAGAGCATCGTTTGCTTGTTCCAGCCGGCTTAGCAAGAGGTTTTACCTCTAGCTACACCCTGGCTCTTTAAAGAGTCATCAAAATCTGGCTTTAAAACGCCACATGATGGAACAGCTTGCCTGGAGCCGTGGTGGAGTGTCTGAGGGTCAATTACGCTCCCTGCATAAAAACATTCTGTCCTTAATCTTTTTTATGGCTTTGCCCGCTGGATTTAAGAGCCCTGTATATAAACAAGACCTTAAATAAATAGACCTGGAAGTATAATCTCCTCACATAGATTCTTACAAAATTGTGCTCAAACCATCTCAATCTTCGGACAAACTAAATGGATTGAGACCATTAGGTTTCTCCCTGTAAAGTGGCTTTTAGAGACGACCCTTCTCTGAGCTCTCCCGGTTTTCCTACGTGTGCTTTTAGATGTGTAGGCAAGTCAGTAAGTGCCAACACCAGCCCATATCTCTGCTTAGCTTCTTCCTTTTTATTTGTCCAAGGATCTCATCAGTCCATTTGTGCACAGCATTAAACTCCTCGTGAGCACTCATAATTCCTCTGTGTCCTGACAGTGTCTTCATCCACAACTGCACGGCACTTTGGAAGAATTACACTGTATTTGCTACCTGGCTGATCAGCACAGTCCTCCATCATTAATAAAAGCCTGCATGATCAATGCCCCGTTGAATCACGAGTGTGCTATTTTTAGAGGGATAATCCTCTAAGAGAGGTTTTGGGGCTAACCTCACCCAAGTACCAGCTGGAAGCTGTGAGCTTCTTATTCCTGACCAGGACAAAGCGCTGCTTCCACCCTTCGAGTGTTTTTCACATTAGAGAAGTTGTAGCCAAGCCACGGTTGGAAGAGGGGTCGGGCACATGATTTATGATATAAGTACAGTTCATTGTAACTCCAGCTGGCAACTTCATGAGCCAGACATAACTCAGCTTTCCATCTTGTGGCTGCTGGGAGCGCTATTTAGAGAGGAAGAGATTGCACCGGGAGGAAACAACTGGAGGTGTACGAGCGAAACCCATGCGAGGCACTCCGCCAGTTCAGAAGGGGCAGGAGAAAGGGAGCACAGAGATTTGGGGATGGTGGGAAGCACTGCATTTCCTTCAGGTCTGTTCCACAGGAAGATTTACTCTGAATTTCTTTGTGGTGCATTCATCTGTCCTCTCAATAACCCCCCTATTTGGTAGCTGCAGACAGCAGTATCATCTCCCAAGCCTTCTTTTCTGAGCAGACCCAGTTGTCTTGGCCTCTCCTTGTCTGCCCTGTGCTCTGTCCACCTCAACGTCTTCGTGGCCTCCACTGGACTTACTCCAGTATATCCACATCCTTCTTGTGCTGCTCATTTTTCTTGTGTGTCAAGGGCAGAAACAGTTGTTTGGCTTCTCTCTGAGCCCTGCAGCCATGAGGCCAGGCCTGGTTTAGAGATGAAAGGCTTTCCTGAGAGCCTGCCTGCGACTGCTGCTCCTTAGATATTGTTGTGCCTCCTTGTGTTTGAGCCAATATCAATATTCAACCAAGCTTAAGGAGAGGAAAGTCATTACAGTGCACCAGTTCCTCCTTTCTTTTACTTAGTGAAGAAAAAAATCGTGCTGGCAGCAGATCTGGAGGTAGTGTATCATGTACTTTTAGGCAGAGACATCAGCTAAGTCCCTCCCACGATGAGAACAGCCCTGAGCATCCAAGGGCAGACAGCCAAACCAAGGACCTCCAGGCTCTGCAGGGCCAGGGTTTGCAGAGTCCCCACGGTACAACCGGATAGCAGCAGTACTGAAACCCAGGCTTCCAGGTCACCAACCTGTCCGGACCAGGCTCCTTGGCCAGCCGCCCAGCCGCCGCGACTGGCTGCGCAAGGATGCCAGGGAGCAACCTGGGTTAAATGCTCCAGAAACGGTCTTGGCGCAGAGCACGTAGCTTTGTCGCAAGTGGTCTTTGAGCAGGAACCGAAGCCACTGCAGCTCCTCTCCCCAGCTGCCCCGTCCCAGGCTCTGTCCCCTGCGTTTATTCTCTTGCTGGTCCCCCGCACCCGTTTCTTTCTCCTTCTCCCTCCCAAAGGGCAGGTAATACCCTTCCCTCTTGTTTCCCTGGTTCCTTTGCTCGGCCTCAGCCGCATTCCTGGGACCCATCACTCGCAGAGCTCTCCTGGTCAGACGATCAGGTACTCACCAGTGCTGCCTGACGTGGCATCTCATCTCCAACCGCTTTCAGCATCTGTGCATCTCCTCCTCTTCCCAGCCTGCCTAATGGCCTGAAAGGAAAGGGAAATTATCTTTTCAGTCCCATGGAGCAGGCTAAGCATTTATATGTAGGCCTGTATGCAACTCAAAAGTCATCACTAGCTTAATTCACTAAGCCATTAATGATGCTAAAGCAAGCAAAGTACATTAAAAACCTCTTCTTAAGCGGCAAATTCATCCCGTGGCTTTTAGGGTCAGTGCAAATTGATATGCGTGGCATTAGTGCCACTGCAGGATTTAAGAGCTCTTGCAGAGCACTGGCCAGTGCTGCCCTCTCCTCCCCATAGCAAGACACAGGAACCTCCAACCTGCAAAGCTGCCAAAATTGCTCTGAACTTCTACAGCAATCTGCCCCACAAGGCATGCCTGGCCAAAGAGATTTATTTTTTCCTTTCTGCAGGTGACAGCAGTTAGATGTAATTTATCATGCCGGGCCAGCACACGGAAATGCAAGAAGCATCACCTGCAGCACGGGTCCAGCTGAAGGCGTGCTGAGGGTCACAGACCCCGCACGCCTGCCCCGGACACGTGCTTAGTGAGCGCTGCCCTGCTGGGGGTTGTTTCTGGTCCCCCGAGGGCAGGAGGTGGGCGCAGGGGCTCAGGACAGAGGCTGGGACGCCCATGGCATGAGGAGCATCACGCGTGGTTGGGAGGTGGCTGCGGGATGCCCACATTCCCTGGCAAGTGCCAGGCTTGGACTGGAGCCCAGCAGGTAGGAAGAAGTTTTCTGGAGGGCTACAGTTTGGGGGTAGTACATGGGCTGCACATCTCTCCATCTGTATTTGGTGGCGTTTCTTCTGGGCAAAGCCATTTGTTTTCTCCCGAGACATTGCTGCTGTTTCACCGGACTTGAGGTGGCAGTTACCATTGGGTCCGTGAGCTTTTCTGGAGAAAGCAGATCGCCATCTTTGGAGAACCTGAAGGGCTACCTTTGGTTTTTGAATTCCTGCCCAGGTGAGCAGAGGCGCTGAGCAAAACCCCACCTCTGTCAGCCAAGAAAATCCAGCCACATCCTGCAGCTTTACTCTTGGTGTAGGCACAGGGTGTGAGGGCACGGAGGGAGGAGGCAGCAGGTCGTTATATAGATGAACTTTAATGGTCCCTCTGAAGACCTAAATAACTTGGTGCTCTCCAACGCTTACTCTTTTTCCCTGATGTTGGAAGTGACATAGATCTGGCCACCTCGGTAAATAAGCAGGTCTGTATCAAGGGAGCCATCTGACAAAAAAAAAAATTGAAGAATTCACTTTTATGGGAATAATAAGTATATCGTCCCAAGCTTCCTTTGGTGTCCTCTGTCACAGGCACCTCTGGTGAGATGCTGAGATATTGATGCACCTCGTCCCATTTTCTCACCTCCAGGATTTGAAAGGAATGTCAGATGGCAACTTTTATTCTGCTTGAGAACTGCAAATTAAGATGTCTTCAGCATGCGGGGATGCAGCACGGGGCTGGCAGGGCTGCCACCACCGAAGGATTCGGTGTTCGCTGTTGCTGCTTTCCCCTTATCCCAGGGCACTCCTTTGGCAGGCAAGACGACAGTTCAGCCTCTGCCACTTGTTCCACCCTCAGGTGATGCTGAGATAATTTCTGTAGCAGTGCACAGCACCCCTGGAAGTCATGACCCCCCATTTCAGACAGAGCATCACCCCCTCCTGAAGGCTCAGCCTTTGTGCATGGTGCTGGCCAGCCAATATCAGCCAGCTCCAAACCCGGTCCCTGGCTCACGAAGCAAGTGCGATCCCAACAAGGACTCTGCAGCTTCTCCCAGCATGAGATAAAAGTGGTTTATTGTGCAGCACTAACAATGTGATTTGCTAACACATTACTCAGGGGTGGCACAATCTGTACTGGTTAAAGGGAAATGTTAAAACTGTCACTTCAGCAGGAGACGTTCAAACGTGCTAAATGGGTCATGCCATTAAAACAAATATTCCCAACCTAAATTTAGGTAGAGGGACAGATATCTGAATGCTGCAGCATCCGGAGCCTCTTCCTAGCCGGCAGCCGCAGCATCGCTCAGGTGCCAGTGCATGGCTGAGGCTCCTTTTGTGCAGACACAGAAATTCCCGTGCAAGACAAGTGCACCGGCAAGGGACAGGGCGGTCACGGCCACTCGCTGCAACCCAAGGGGCAGGTTGGAGGAGCCCGACAGCAGCGAATGGCGGAAGCAGGAGCGGGCTGTCACAGGGCTGCACTTGGCCAGGGCAGGTGGGAGGCAAGCAGGGGGGCAGGGGCTGAGCTGCCTGCAGGGCTGGAAATGCATGACTGTAACGCACACAAAAATGCCTGCCCTCAGCCCCTTAGGATTAGGGAGGAGAAAGCCGTGCTTAGCCCTCAGAGTGCACGTTGCCCTGCTAGGTGCAGAGGAGCAAGCACCATCTCATTTTCTCGGGCAGAAGCTCACGCAGGTGGCAGGCAGCTGCCCGCTGCTCCTGGCCGGGGGACAGCTTGGTTGCAGGGCAGGTTTACTGCTGATGCACCATCACCTGCCCCAAACTTTGTTTCCAGACACTTAATCCGTGACCCTTGTAGCCATGGGGACAGGCTCCCATCACGCTTCGGGGCTAAGCCAGCTACAGAGGATGCACCAAGGTGGCACCAGCCTGTAGGCTTGGCAGGGCTGTGGGCCCCTCTGCCAGGCAAAGCAGCCGAACGAGCAGAGGAAGAGCAACAGGCTGTCCTCAGAGCTGCCCCAAGCAGGGCATCGCTGTCCAGGATGGGAAGGTGGTGTTCCCCAGAGGCCCTCGGTGGTAGCCAAATGAGCCCATGTAGTTGCCAGTCAGCTGGGGTCTCTGACATTGCACCTCCACGAACGCAGGTGCTGCCTACCCAAAGCTGGGTCGATAAGCATGGCCAGGGGGACGAGGACATCATGGGTTTGGTGCTCATCTTGCAAGGACGCCGCAGCGGAGGTGTGTGGTGGCGGGGGCCGGGTTGTTCCGATGCGCTGCACGTTCCCTCCGTAGCCAAGAGATGCTCTGTGAAACAGGGGATGTCTTTGTCTGCATCCTGAAAAAGGCCCAAAGGAGTCTCCTAGCAAAAGGGAGAGCCTCTTATCAACTCTGCCGGAAACACTTTGCAGGGAATTGTGCTTGCAGAAATGACCTTGTTTTCACCAAACAGGCACGGGGAGGGGCTGTCAGTGTTCCCAAAATTTCCTTTTCTCCCCGAACTATTCCACAGTGTTATTCTCAGCTGGCCACTTCCATGGGAAATAAAACATTTGAGCCAATGTCAGACACCAGCACTGGCCCGGCCCACGGCGCATCTCCCCGGGAGGAGAGCAGAGACCGAGCCTGGAGCTTGTGTGAGCCGTGGTTCGCCCTCTCCTCCTGGCTGCGGGGAGCCGATGAAGTGCGGAGATCTGAGCCTGCACAGGCCGTTTCATCCCTAATATGTCAGCTCAGCTCAGCTGGGCTCTCACATTTAGCCTCGCTGCCCATCCGTTCAAAAGAGCACAGAGGGCTGTCGGCCCCCGCGCTGCCTGCAAGAGCAATCCTGCCAACGCCGTGACCAGAGCTTCGGCCAGCGGCGCCTGGTAGCTGGGCGGGAACAACACGGCAAAAGATGAATCCTGCCGTTCCCGTGAATGGGTAATGAGATCAAGGATCCCTCAAGGGTCCCTCCGTCTTCCTGCTGACACGACCCCCCTGGCATCTGAGCCATGCTCTGCTAGTCCCTCCCGGGTCCTGCTTGGCTTAGATTAAAAACAAAAAAGCAGCCGCCTCGTGTCCCAGCCGCCCTGGGGACAGCAGCTTTTGGGTGCAGGAGTGGTGTCTTCCTCTGCAGCCAAGGGGTTTGCCTAACTAACTGTCCTGGGGATGACCGGGAACTTCTCCAGTTTCCAGCTGCTTTAATCCCCAGATCCCAACAAGGTTTGTGCTTTCTGACCCTGGTGAAGGAGAAGCTTTGAGCGCTGGATGCCCCTGCAACATCAAGGGACCTAGGGACATTCCCTGCAGCCTTCACAAGCTGCTACCAGATGGCAGAGCTGAATTTGCTCATCTCCATCTTCTCCCCCCCTTCATTTTCCTGCATTGCAGCTCTATTTGATCTTTTCTTCCTTGGACGTGCCGATAAGCATGTAATGAAAATTCCTCCTGCACCATGAGTAGGAGCACAGTGAAATGCACACAGCAGTTTGTATCTTGCACTATTTCAGGCTCTCTGCAAATCCAAGCAGCTGTCTCCAATTCAATTACACATTTTCATTCTGAAACTATTAGTTCCAAAGCAAGAAGCATTATTTTTGCTAACACAGAAGGTCAGGGGATGGGGAAGAATTCACATCTTTGATGTAAGACCAAAAAAATAAAAAAAAATATTCAACGTTGCCATGAACTCCAAAGCTCTAAAATAACGCAGCGAGCCAAGTGAATATACTGCCTCTTAATATAATATAAAGCAATCAACAGCAATAGAAAAGTATCTTAAAACTAGATATTGATTTCGTGTCCAATAAGATATATCTCAGCCATTTCCCAGCCTCGCTGAAGTCGCAGCCGTGGGGCTGGAGCCCCGTGCTCAGGCTGGCATGGGCAAGGAGAGCCTTGACCATCAGCACGACCTGGAGTCGCCCCATCGCCTTCCAGAGAGCTTAGATCAGAATAAAACAGGAAAAATGAGATGAGGTCTGTTTCAAAAGCATCAGAAGCAGAAGTCCCAGACCAACAGCAACAGTCTGAAAACATTATTTTAAATTAAGAGCTATTGTCTAGCACAGTCCCCAGCTGCTTTCTCATCTACAGTCCCCTTATCTCTCAGCCTGTTACAGAAGCATCGCCACACACCTGTCTGGCACAGAGTACTGGAAACGCTGCAAATATCATTCCTTTGGACAAATCTCCTTCGCACGCATACCTGTGCAAACCCCAGGCCCGCAGGGCAGCAGCCGAACTTGTGCAGAGATGCTCGTGCAACCGGTGAACGCTATCAGCTGCATAGCAGAGTCATAAGCAATGCACGGGGCGTGACAGAGCACGGCCATCCAAGAGCAAAACCAGCCCTGCTGCTATGCATAATTGTCCATGACAGGCTTATTTTCAAATAATTGCCTAGTAACTTTTCAAAGCCATGCGGATGCTTATTAGCCACCATACCCTGCAACACTGAGGTCCACCACTTAAGTACCCACCACGTGGAAAGGAGTAAGGAGGTCCAATATACAGGGATTCATCCCGGTCTTCCAGACCTCACCAGCACAGACCCCTGGGCTGGCCCTTGGAGTCACGCTGGCACGTGCAATCAGAATCGCATCCCTGCCCAAGCAGGGCACAGAGCCACTCCTGAACCATTTATTGTTGTCATGCCAGTACAAAAGAACTATTTATTTTGGTTGCTATGTTGGGAAATCAGGAGAGGACTAATGGACCAGCAGAAAATGCAAAGGGGCTCTTGTCTGCTGCCCGTTGTATTCTTATTCCCGACCAAACCGTCCACTTCTGGCTGCTCAGGGTTCCTTTGAGCATGAGCAAGTCCGAGCGAGCCCTGGGAACACGCAGGGCTAAACGGCAAGCGGAGAGCAGCTGGGCTGCTTTGATCTGCTCTGCTTTTCCTGGGATTTGCTACCAAGGCCATTAACCAAGGGAAGAACTGGGATCCACTGTACTGCCCACCTGTCACTCCCGCCCGTGGAAATGCCCGCTGTTGTTGCAGATATGCAGGCAAACTGGCAGGGATTTTTCTGCAGGCAGAGTGAGACATAATTAGTTGGCATAATTAACAGCATAAGGAAGGTCCTTGGTTTATGAATCCATTGATCAGAAAAGAACGTCTAGCAGACAATCTGTGGGTTGCCAGCACGCTGAAAACAGGAGGGGACAGACTTATCCAACTTTGCGCTTTCTAGCCTTTCAAATGTTATACTGAGAGTCACTAAAGATGGATAAAGATGAGCACTAGTTAGACAGTAGGACCTAGCTGCATGAAAGCTGGACCCAGTAAAGCAAAGAACATCAAGGTATCTGTGCTGGTTTTGGCTGGGATAGAGCTAATTTTCTTCCTAGTAGCTAGTAGGGGGCTATGTTTTGGGTTTGTGCTGGAAACAGTGTTGATAATTCAGGGATGTTTTAGTTACTGCTGAGCAGTGCTTACACAGAGTCAAGGCCCTTTCTGCTTCTCACCCCACCCCACCAGCGAGCAGGCTGGGGGTGCACAAGAAGCTGGGAGGGGACACGGCTGGGACAGCTGACCCCAGCTGACCAAAGGGATGTTCCATACCATATGGTGTCATGCTCAGCATATAAAGCTGGGGAAGAAGGACAAAGTGGGGGACATTTGGAAGAAGGACAAAGTGGGGGACATTTGGAGTGATGGTGTTTGTCTTCCCAAGTAACCGTTACGTGTGATGGAGCCCTGCTTTCCTGGAGATGGCTGAACACCTGCCTGCCCATGGGAAGGAGTGAATGAATTCCTCGTTTTGCTTTGCTTGTGTGCATGGCTTTTGCTTTCCCTATTAAACTGTCTTTATCTCAACCCACGACTTTCTCACTTTTAGTCTCCTGATTCTCTCCCCCCAACCCACTGGGGAGGAGTGAATGAGCAGCTGTGTGGGGCTTAGCTGCTGGCTGGGGTTACACCACAACAGTCTCTCAGAAGAACAGGGGACAGTGGAAGGAAGGGTGAGATTGTGCTTTTTTATTTTTTAATCTTGCATAGGGATATTCAATCTTGGGGTGGGGGTGATGCACAAACACACTCAAAACACATTCCCATGGGCAGCTGTACTGTATTTTACCTTGCGCAGCTCTCAATTTGGTAGCAGACATTTGTGTATACTCATGTCAGTCAACATGTAACAGCTAAATATACTCATCTCGTTGCTATTATCTTGTTAACAAACAACCTATGCTATTCTTGCTCTGTATGACACTGTTGTCTGAAGCCCCTCGGTGCTACGCTGACACTGCAGGTCACTGGTAAGACAACAAAACAAGGAAAAAAAAAAAAAAGATCAGTGGAGGCTTTTCACAGGCTTGCCCTGCAGTAAGAGAAAGGCAGAGCCCAGGCTGGGCTCCCTTGCATGGCAGAGACCCTGATCTTACACTGTGCTAGGCAGGTTTCTGCTCCCTGAGCTGTACCAGGAGCCAGTGCCCTGCTGGGACCTCAGCCTCTCCACTAACAAGCAGCCCCCAGGGAGACGGAGCTCTTCACCTCTCCCATGATCCTGGAGGCAAATTACTCAGGTTTCAGAGGCTGCCTGGGGAACTTTATTTTTAGAGGATGCTCTGAATTATGCATGAAACATAGGGAGAGAAGGTGGTATTTTATAGGAAATTGTAGCATGGGGCTGCACCAGCCCCTTCTTAACACAGGCACTGGGGATTCAATGAGGCACCTGCACAGAGTGCAGGACCACTCTGGCAGGAGCTGGAAGGAAAGGTTTGCTGCAAGTACACCCTCCCAACCCACACCAGCCACAAGCTCAGCTTAAAGCACAGAGAAGCTTAGAAGGGAGCTATAAAGGATCACTGGATTGGGATCCAAGCGCTCAAGGTTGCCCTTGCCCACTGGCCCTGTGCAGCACAGGGCTGTCCCGAGAAACACGGCACTTGGACCCCACTCATCTGAGCATGGTGCCTCCGGGCAGAAAACTCTGTCAAGGAGCAGCCTAACGAGGCATGGCTTGCAGCAGCACTGCAGGGAAGCCCAGCTCCATCCACCAGCACTCGCCCTGGCTCCCCTGGGACCCCACTCAGTAGGTGCCTGCACAGCTGGATGGAGAGGTCAGTTCCCAGCAGCTGTCAGATGGGTCCAGCCGCTGCCCACCTGCACGCCCATCCAGCTGCAGGGTGGTCTCCGGTAATGGCCACACAGGCTGCAGGGATGGGGCAGAGGCGGAGACACAGCAGGGAGACCACAGCTGGGAGGTGCTGCAAACCTCTGTCATCTGACACTTGCTCATCTGCTCTCCCAGGGAAATAAATGACTTTGCTACGACAAGACAGAGGTAATTTGGGGGTGATTTTTTTCCCCTTCCAGCTATGCTATTTGGAAAAGTTCATCCCTGCTGGCTCGCTTTCCTTAATCCTCCTTTCCCTGCTTTTGCAGAGGCAGGAAACCTCCCAGGGGTTTCCAGGATGTAACTCCCAGATTCACATGCAGTGATCAGGGCTCTGGCAGCAGCAAGCAGCTTTGGAGCAGCTGATCCAGCTTAGGGTAGACAGGAGCATCCACAGGCTAGCACTGACTCTTCCCGAGATGGCATCAAGCCCACAGGTTTTCCTCTTAGAGGAGAGTTGCATCTCAGAGCTTCAGGCAAACCCTTCCCATCCCGCCCAGCAGAGCTCGAGGTGAGGGCTCAGCCATGCTGCGACACCCAGCTCCAGGCAGGGGGAGCGAGGGGAGACAGTGGGAGAGGGGCCAGAGACCACCCGTGCCTCCAAGAGATCGGACAGGGATGGTGGTGGAATAAGTAAACAGGTTGCTAGGAGACACCAAACTTGGGATCAATAATTCATGAGATCTCTGCAATGAAGTGAATAATGTAGGGTGTGGGAGGCAGGGGGAGAAATGGGGAAGAGGCTTTAAAGCCCCCCACCCAGCCCATGACTTGGGGCAGGAAGCCTGGCACCCAAAGAGCCAGGATGGGGCTGGGGGTGCCCCCCAACAAAAACCAGCCACCCCCTCCCAGCAGGAAGCCTGTCGTCCCCCATCCCCTGCCCACACAGTGTGCCAAAACAGCACCCAGCCTTGGATGGATGAAAACAAAGACCTGGGGCTTATCCATGCCTGGAAAGAACATCTGAGACACCAGCTCAGCCTGGCCACCTCAGCATCAGCGGACACCAAATGAGGCTCAGGAAACAGTTATCTGTTTAGAGGCCATTTGCCATTTCAGACTCATCTAAATGACTGTACATTTGGTAAAGTGTTTTTCCTTCCCCAAAATGTTATGGTTTCTAAGTCATAATGTTAAATAGAAACAATCCTGAAAGGCTCTAGTGATCCATTAGAAATGTTTCATTTAGAAATCAAGCTAAATTTAAATGAGAACGGTAAGTACTGCATAACAAAACCAAAGTGTTTTCTTTTGAGTTGAACCGAGTGCTTCATTCAACATGAAATAAGGATTTAAAAAAACAACTCTGGTCACTGAACCAGTAAGAAAAATCTTTTTTTTTTTTTTTCCAGAATGCTGCGTGAAATGCATCTCCGCAAATGAGTTTAGGGAGGGAACTTGGCTGATAATGAGTACACGTGCATGTTTGGATGCTTCCTTGAATACAGTTCAAGGCTTTACCCAGCCTGACATCCAGTTTTCCCCCCCATCTGTGCAAGTAACCCCAGTCACACAGGTTCATGTCAGCTTCCCAGTACATCCCTCCCCAGTTTGGAAGCCACACAGCCCACTGGAGGATGGACCAGCTTCTTTCCCCAGGGAAAGCAAAGATGTCCTTGGGGGTCTCAGCACTACATGCAGAAGCATGGAGAGACCCATCCAAAGCTAGGAGGGGGGGGAAAAAAAATCCCCCTCCACCCCCCCTTTAAGACAGACCAGTACATTGAGTCTGCTGGGAGGACCTCCAATAGCTCCGTAAAACCCAGTATTCATTAGCATTCAAGAGAGAACATTGTTTGGAACTGTCTCAACTCCTCACAAGCCAGAAACACAATTGGAAGAAAACAACCAGAGTTTGATTTGCTCTGAAATGAAATGGACTTTGGACGGGGACTGGTTCCAAAATTGCCTGGTACTACCCAAGCAGTAAAAGCTGAACAAGTGAGCTGTTCACTGAGCAATGAAGAGTTTGTTTTTTTTTTTTTCCCCCAGATATATCACTTTGCCAGTAGCAAAGACTTCGTGAGCAAGGAGGGTCAAATGTCATTTCCATACCCAGTCACATCCTACCATCAGGCCTGGGAGTCCTCCTGACAGCGAGGCTTTCTGCATCCCCGCAGCTCCAAGCTGGGCAGTGGGGATGCCGAGCACCACGCGGGAAGTGCTCTGGGAAATGGCTGAAATGGAGAGAAATGAATTACTCGGAGCCTGGCAAACATGCCAGCAACCTGAGGGGGTTTCAGTAACAGGGAAACCATTTCTACTCTAGCTGCAATATTATATCCCTTTGCTATGGGTTTTATAAAGCACTGGGCTCTGAAGAACTGACCTTTTCCTCTGCACATATTTTTGAGGATAGAACTGTAAGAAGTTCCTTGTAGGAGACCGAGCGTAAATTAAACAAAATAAGTACTGATGTGCTTTTGGATCCAAGAAGACTGGGAAATGCTGTGGCAATAACTCAAAGTTGCACAGCTGATGGGAGGGAGAGGGCTCTGTGTGAGGAGCAGACCACATATCCATCTCCTGCAGCCTCCCCATCCACCACTGCTGGCACAGGGGCTTGTGAGCATCACTGAGCCGTCAGAGGTCTTCAAACAGGGAAATAGATCAGCTCACAATTTCTAAAAGGACAAAGCTCAGCTGATCGCAACATCCCTTTCTTGCTCACACTGTGCAGTTGTAAGACATAGTCACATTACAGTGATCTACAAGATCTTTTGCTGGAGCCTTGCCACATCCTGGCTGGGTTCCCAGAGGAGCTTGCGTGCCCTGCAGAGGCAAAGGCTTCAATGCTCTGTGGCCACATTTCCCTCTCTCCCCATTAGACCCCATACTCCTCCTCCCAAGACGCATTCATTGCCACGCTGCAAGCAGACATCCCTTTTTGGTGCTGCACCTTGTGCTGCCAAAGCCATGCTTCGCAGCACATTCAACAGCAAGCGGTGGTGGCTTTACTTTCACAACAATAATTACTCCACAAGGCGCTTGTCAGTTATTGTGCTCCATGGTAATCAAAACCTCCACTTTGAAAATACAGGGCATATTCCCGTCTGTTTCTGCTCTGCTCTGTGTGGGAAGATCACTCATTCATGACTCTGTCTTGCAGCCAAGTCATGACAGATGGGTGGGTTGGAGTGAAATTCAGGACTCAGTGACTCATGAAATTGCTCCAGTGGCTCAGGAGAGTTTCACTCTCCCTTCCAGCACCCAAAATCAGAGTCTGGTTGCTGCTCCCTGTGCAGCATCCCCTCTCCCCAGGAGGTGTGGTTGTCCTTCTTGCAGCTTCTGGGCCAGGCACCCTGCTGCATCATGCCCCTGCGGCACCTCCTGAGCAGGGCTGGGGGCTGCAGGGGAGCCCATCCATCTCGCCCTGACAGTAAGGAATGGGGAGGCATCACTGGTGATTCATCCCCATTAAGGGAATGCAAGCAATCCTCACCTGTCTAACTCCACGGCTGGCTTCATTAACTCCCAGCTCCCTCCGTCACTGGATCGATCATACAATAAAGCTGCACATCAGCACATGGCATGCTCCTGGTCTCAACCCCAGCAAGCTCCCACACAGGCGGCCTGACAGAGCCAGCTGAGCTCAGCCATTCAAGACATGCCCTGGAGGCCCTTCTCCCAGTAGTCCCAGCTCAGGGGAGGTCTGGAGGGTCTGTGGGGTCCGATGCAGGGTGCTGTGATGGTCTGTGTGCCATGCCAGCACCGCACAGGCAGCCACCGCTGGAGCTTGCAAGTGGCAGGTCCTGGGATCTGCTGCCAGAGCTGGAAAGAAGCTCTGCACCATACCAGCAGGGGTGACACAAAGCCAAGGGTCTGCACATAGCCACATGGCCATTTCAGCACAAGCAGAGACCACTGTCCATCCCCAGGACCGTGCATGCAGCATGCACGATGGTGGCCTAGCATTTACATCACTGCCTGCTCCAGCTCCTTGCAGCCCTGGAGATGTTTGTGCAAGCAGAGCATTTCCAACAAGGACTGTTTGCCATGGATCCAACTTCCCCAGCCTCTGATCTTGGGGCTGGGAGTTTTAAAAACTCAACTTTCTTGAAATCCATGGCTGCTGCTATGGCCCATCTCAGTGCCCATTGAGTGGTTGCTACCAGAATGGCAGCAGACGATGTTTCCTGATCAGCTAAACCTGCAGGCGCTTTGGCTGAGAGAGAGGTGAATGCAAAAGGTCAAGTTCATTTTTTTTCATGCTGGACAATCGCTCCCAGAAGCACTGCAGGACATGCCACCTGGACTTGGTGCATCAAGGGCTGCAGCAAGCACACGCCCTGGGAAGTGACACAACACACCACCTGCGTGACAAATTTCAGTCTGAGAAGTGGTTTGCCTGAAGGGCAGAGACTGCCGAGCAGAGCACAGCAGGATGGAGCAAGCAGAGGTGACGCACATCTCAGCTGGGGGAGCGCGTAGCAGCCCCCCGCACCATGACCAAGGGGTGCAACATTTTCTCCCATCTCTCCGGGTTGGTCCCACAGGCAGGGACAGGAGGCTGTCCCCGAGAGGGGGACACAGCACCAGCACCCTGCTTCTGACCTGCAAGAGCTGTGCCTGGCACAAGGAAGCCCAACGAACCAGGGCAGGCGTCTGACACAGTGCCAGGCGGGAGCCGTTGAGTGCAGCAGTGGCATCGCTGCCACGATAGCTAATGCATAATACTGCGGTTGTCTGGCTACAGGTGCCTGAATCTAATTAGGTATTTCAGCACAATGATCATTTTAATTAAGTAAAGCCAACTGCCTTTGCTGGATGCACTAGTATCCAAAATTCCCAGGCAAGTTTCCATTGCATCTCCCCCACCCTGCAGTTCATTTCCTCCACTTTGTAAACAATTGGTTTGAATAAAAAGCCTTTTTTTTTCCAGGTACAACACAACAAAACCAGGCCTCAAAAACAGGCAGAAGGCTCTTGAGGCAGCAGGGATGGGGCATGAAATGCACATCAGGGGCTGTACACGCTGCAGGGCGCATGCAGGGCTTTGGCCCAGGCTGGACCCTCCATCCCACTGACCAGAGAATGGGAACACAAGGGCAATCTTTAACCAACAGCTCCAGCCATGGTGGATTTCCAGCTATAAAGAGGCTGTCAGGAGCCTAAACCAGACCACATCTTTATGTGACAATGAGGAACAGCAGGAGTTAGAAGCCTGAAACACAGACCAAGTGCACAATTCCCTCCTCCTTTACAATTGATGAAGAAAAATCAAGTAAATCGCCAAAGCAACAGCTTTAAGGACTCAGGGTAGTCCAACCTCATTAGGGGCTAAGCCCTTCTAACATATGTGAAACATCTTATTTAATGTACGTACTTCCACTGCATACAGAGGTCCCCTTCATCACTAGAGAACAGCCTGCAAGGGACCCCAGGAGCTGTGCTGTGTTTTGGGGGGGACTAGCAGAAGTTGCTGGCTGTCCCACACAGCCCTTCTCCAGGAGCCTCCCCACCTCTAGGCTCACCCCAACATAGCTCCAAGGGGCTCCATCCCTTGCCTGCTCCCTCCCAGGGAGAGGGCCTGCCCCAGCAGGCTGCTTGCCCCACAGGTACTCACCATTTCTAGATGTCATAGGAAGAAGCAAAACACCATCTTCTCCCCCTACAGCATCCCATAGCTGGTGTGAGGACCTTGCAGCAGCTTCCAATTCTTCCTGAGAGCCTGTGCCACATCCCCAACCCTGCTCCCATCCCCCAAACCTTCCAATGAGCCTGGAGCTGCCTTTTATCCCCCAGCAGCCCTACCCCAGGCCAATTCCCATCACCTGGGCTGGCCCTGGGAAGCTTCCTACCCACGTCCTCCCAGTGCTGCCCAGGTGTGCTCAGCAGCCGTGGTCCAGCCTCAGGAGTGGGGCAGGCTCACGGCAGGGAGGACAGCCAGCATGGGCAGGACCTGCCTTGATCTTCATCGTTCCCAACCATGGAAAGCCCCTGGGGTGGTTTGGGAGAAGTTGGATCTGACCACCGCAACGTGGCCAGCCAAGCGTCTGCTGGGCTTCTGCCCTTGCTGCTTTGCAGGCCACTTCCCAGGCAGGAGGCATTCTTCCGCCTAAAGGGTCGTGCCAAATGGCTCCTCCAGCAAATCCCCATCTCCCTCTGCAAGAGCGGCAGCAGCTCTGGGAACTCAAATCTGTCAGCTTCTGCAGGAATAAATGGTCCACAACTAACAGTTTCTTCAAGAAATCAAATAAAACAACAATATATGGAAAGACCACATACTTAAAAGGAAATCATTGGGGCTCCTTAATTTGTGAATCCAACCCTACTTAACTTTTTTTAATTACTCCCATAAAGCCAGCAGTTTCAAGCACACATGCAATATTGTGAGCAGATTCAAATCTAATTAGCTGTGTTCACGTTAATTAGATTCATTGTGTATTTGATGCTCAGCTCTTCCTTCAAGTTTTATCTTGGAGCATGTGTTCATAATTAACCCAAATTTAGTGTGTAGTTAAGGCCAGTTCTGGAGGAAAGGCTCTGCTCTTGCTTTCCCTATGGACAGTCCCTCGCATTTGTTGCCTGGGGTCCGTAAGGGATGCGGGGAGCTGGTCCTGCAGGAACGAGGCGGAGCGATGGCTCTTTTAACCCTCAGACAGGTACGATTTGGGGCTCCAGAGAGACCCAAAATGCATGGAAAAAACATCAAGCTTAATGAGTCAAGCTGGCGCAGCCCAATAGCAATAACCCCAGGGGCAAAGGCTGAGTGCTGATAAAAAGTTTCATTGGATAGCTGGGGGTTTCTGACTACAAACTTCACATACACTTCCCAATAAACATGTCCCGACCAGTTCTCACCAGTAACACCCGTGAGGGTCCTATGCTGGAGCTGCACGTACCCGTGGAGAGGGAGAAATGAGCCCCGGGGGATGAAGGGCGATGAGGGCATGGGCAAGAGCCAACGCAAGGAGAGTGCCGGTGAGGAGCCATCCGAACCACGGCCAGGGAACCAGAGCAAGAGCGCTCAGCGCTGCCGGGAGCCGAGCATCCATGCAAGCCGGACCCGAGGCTGCCCTACAGCCGGGCAGGGGGTCGAGGCTGCCCTACAGCCGGGCAGGGGGTCGACGCGCTCCCCAGGGCTGGCTCTGCCAGGGACGGCGGCGTCTGTGGGGGGAGGCGATGCAAACTGCCTTTCCTCTGCAGAAGCAGGTGATTGCCGGGTTTGGGGCTCAAAAGTTGGGTCGAGGTCCCTTGTGCTCGGTCTCCAGTGGGCTGAGATACATGGCCAGGCAGAGGTGCCGTGCTAGGGATGCGATGTCTCAATGAGCTCAGAGAACGACATTGCTTTTGGGGAGAATGTCATTCTCCCAAAATGTCATATAAAGCCTGCTTGGCTCTGTTTTAAACAAGCTCTTTTTTCCTTACCTTGGTTTCACTAGCTAAATATTTGCTCTTACAGGACACTGGTAATTAGATTAATGTGTATTTCTTGCTTATCTGAGAGCAGGTTTGGAAGGCACAGAAGTTCCTATGGCGTGCGTGCCTAAGGCTTCTGTGAAGCGGGAGGGCTGGCTGGGAGAGGCCATGGAGGGGATGGAAGGGATGGAGGGGCAGCACTGGTGGTCAGGGAAGGCAGCGGCGAAGCTCCTGGCATCACGTTCCCAGCCAGGGGTTCCCATGCATCGCTGTCCGGGGCCGGAGGAAACCTTCCGCTGCGTGTCTTGGAGGAGAATTTGGAAAGTTGGATTTGCCTCCTCCCCGCCAAAAAAGAGAAAAAATGGTGAAGTGTTTGGTTGCAAAAAACGCTCCATATGTAATATTTCCTTTTTCTTTTTTAATTTGAACCAACAGAATTATTAGTTGTGTCCGAAGGAAAATGTAAAGACTAGTGACAAACCAGTCACATCTGAAGGCCTCTCTCATTTTAGATTCAAGGAAATGGTTTCTTGCAAAATGGTAAATGACGTTATTAATTTATTTGCTATTTCTGAGCCACCAGAAACTCTGAAGGAGTACGATTTTGTGTTGATGCTGACATAAAATAGCCACCACAGGTCTTTCTTACTATTCAAAATAGTCAGAGAAGCAAACCAGCAGAAATTTGTTGACTTGCCCAGCTCTGCACCCAGAAAAACCGGGCTGGTGCTGAGGCAGAGCCTGGCCCTGGGTACCACCTCTGGGCCCGGGCAAAGCACCTCTCTTAAAAGCAATTTTTAAGAACAGCTTTATACAGAACAAAGCAAAAAGCACTGACTTTTAAATTCTTTTATTTTTTACCAGGAAAAAGGCTTGTGGCTTCCTTTTCTTTTTAGGAAAAAAAATTCTTTGAAAGGACAGCGCCTTTTTTTCCTTCAATATCTACAGTTATACCTTCCGGAGTTCAAGGTGTTTGGCTGCTGTCAGATTCGGGCTGTCAAAGGGAACTCCCACCAGCTGGCACCGTGCAGGCAGCCTCGGCTCAAAGAGAGGTGAACCGTACTGCAGGCAGCACCAGGAGCTCGAAGGGCAGGGAAGAAACCCTTAAGACACAAAGCTGACCCTGTGCAAGGCAAGGATTGAGATTTCTGGCATCGCTAATATTCTGCTCCTTCTGCCTGTGTTTTAGGAGGCTGCCTTTAGCTAACTGGTCTGCAACAGGAGCCCCCCCATGTGCCATGAGTAGCCATGAAGCCACCGGGCTGGGGACACGGCAGGGCTGGCGGGTGGGACGTCGGCAGGGCTCGGTCTCTCCTTGGCCGGGGAGCAGCACCTCACCTCCAGCAGACCCTGGGCAAGCACGGCACTTGTGGCTGGTGCCCAACGTTTGCAGAAGCCATTGAGAACTGCGATCGATGGGACTGAGCGAGCGCGTGGCTCGTTATCTGCCCCTACGTATGCCCTGCTGGGGCCAGCGGCTGTAACCAGGGCTGCAGTTCCAGCACCACTAATGAGGGCATCTAATGGGGGGGGGGCGGGGCAGAGATCCTGGCTGAGCCGCGTGGCAGGAGGGGACCGTGAGGGGACCCAGCGCTGCTGGAGTCACCTCGGTCCCCACTCGGTGCTTTGCTCTGAGCTGCCTTGTGGGCTGAATCATCCCGTTCCCCAGCCCTCCACCCATTTGGCCACTGAGCCACGTCTTGCTGCTTCCTCCCCCCCTGATGACATATGCCAAGTCCAATACACCTTCTTGTATGAAGTTCAAACAACCTCTATGAGTTTGACTTTTTCTAGGCCAAAAAAAAAAAGGGGAATAGAAAGAAAGTCCCTGTTCTGTTGAGAGAAGCAGTATTCACAGATAAAACAGATGTGGTAAAGCAGAACAGAGTTGGCTGGACACCTTTTGACACAGTCATTTCATCCAAAAAATGCTTTTTCATCAAAATCTCCTGGAGGAAGACGTGAGTTTGAGTATAATCTCACTTCAGAAGAAAGCACAAGAAACACGTTCCCTACAAAGCTCCCCATCTCCCCATTTGTCCCTTCTAGAGCAGAATATTTTCCTCCTTCGTGGTGGCGTTTCCTGTACGCTTTAACAAACCCCAGTACAAGCAGGCAAAAAACCCTTACGCATTGTGCCAGCTGGTGGGGGCTGCAGGAGGAGCGGGGGCACCCGCTCCCCGGGGTGCTCGCAGGGCACTGCCCTCATGGGGACCTGCGAAGGAGCAGGATAAAGCAGGGCAGGAGACTCTGGAGAGGGCTCAGGCAGAGACCGAGGTCCGGGGTCCAGAGCATCCCCCTGCCATACCCAGAAGCGCCCACAGGCTCTCCGCAGTCCCCAGATTTCCCGAGCAGGAGCAAGGCACCAGGCGCATCCCAGTCTCTTGTCTCCTTCGTTTTTGGGTGTGACGGCACGGAGGGAGGATGTGTGGTGGGATCTGGACTTCCCTAAGGCTAAAATTGGGTTTTCAGGGCCTGAGCGTAGATAGGACACGGCGCAGCAGCGCAGCCAGCAAAGGCAGAAGGAGAGATGGGTGGCATTCAGAGGTGTCTTTCTTTTGAATGCCGTCTGCTTTGGTTTGATGAAGCAGGTCTGGGGATGGCATTGGGTGGTCAAATATCTAATTAGAGTCAAAATTTAGATTTCTGCTTTCTGAAGGAAATAGATCTCAGTGTACTTTGGCAAATCTTTGACTCTTTTTTTTTTCCCCAAGACTTTTCTGGGGAGAAAAAAATGTAAAAAATGCAAGCTAAATTCCATTTCATTCCCATTTCACAAAATTTGACCGATTCAAAATGATTTCTTTGGGCAGAGGAGGGAAGGGGAGTGATTTGCTTCACTTCCCTATATTGCCAACAAAATCCAAGTTATTTCTACCAGATCTGTGCCAAAATGAGTTTATCCTGGATTTTCAGAAAACCCTTCTGCAGTTCAAACCCTCCTTGCAGTTTCCCATCACCGCGTGCTGCTCAACTCCCTAATAAAGAATTGCGGTAGACCGGGCATCTAGCTATAGAAATCGATACGAAATTCATCTTTGCAGGTGAATCTTCCCTGGCACGCTGTACGGGGGAGGAGCAGGGGGGGCTCAGGAGAGCACAACCTCCGCAATGCCACCCCACTTCCAGTCCCCGTGGCGGCAAAGGAAACCTGCCCCTGGCAACAGCCTCACCTGGCACTGTCCTGCCTGACGTTATACATCAGCTATTTTGCTGCAGATTATTTTGTCAGAAATCACCTGGCACTGGGGACAGAGGGGCACGACACCAGGGAGGTGGGTTGGGGGGGTCCAGCAGCCTGGCAGACAGCCTGAGCACCCCAGGGGCTGCTCGGGTGCTGTGCCATCCAACACACCTGCTGCAGAGGTTTTATAGGTTTTCCCCTTTCTGATGGATCGCTGGGTGATTTTTCTTTGCTTTGGAATGAGATGCAGAAAGCTTGACAAATGGCAAGGAGAAATTTCTCACACCAGACTAATTCAATTTTATTGTAATTCTTCGCTACACACAGCACTCCCTCGAACTTGCTGTGGGGTGAAAATCACTTGACGGAGAATATAACACATGGAAAGCCTCAGAAAGCTCGCTGGAGCTGGCTGTGCTCTCATCCTCCCCTGCTTCCAGCCCTGACTGCTCCGTCTGGGTGGAAAATGCAAGTAAAAGGGCTCTGGGTGGTGTGAGGTTGGTGTCCACTCCCCAAAATCCTGGTCTGGGTGCTGGACCGAAAAGGGAGCCCTACACGTCTCTGACCAGCGTTTCCTTGGCAAACTCCCAGCTGGTCCTCGCTCTACAGCTCCAGCCACAGCCACGGTCACTTCTGGGTAATGGCATTTTCTTCTTAAAATTTCTGCTGGAATTTCTGGTGAATGAAAAATTTCCCAGTCCTCCCAGTTTGGTTGCTGGAGATCCAGGACAGCCACTGTTCCCCCGTGGGGGTGGCTTGTTAAGCCCTTTGCAATGCTCTGCCATTAAGAAGGATACAGAAATGGCAGAGACCACTAGCTTTTTTTTTGGCAGTTTATCACTAGAAAGTCCAAGGGACACTCCAATCGGAGAAGGATAAAAATTGCTTGGAAAGAAAAGTCAGCCCACCGTTCCCTTGTGTGATTATTTTCAGCCCTTTGGACCAAAAAATCAATGCTGGAGTGTGGAAGGCGATGGCCTGTGAGCTGGTGATGTTGTCTCTCCCCAGCGCTCCCGGCTTTGGGGACAGCAGACCAGCTCCGGGGCTGCAGGCACCCGCAGCCCATCCCGTTCCCCAGAGCCGGCCGGCATCGCCCACGCGCGGCTCTGCCCCATGGAGCTTCTTGTTTCGGAAGGGATTCAGCATCTCTCACTGCCACGGTTTTTGGGAAGAGGCGGCGCCGGTGCCTGCTCGCGGCAGGGCTCGTGTCCCTTTGAAGGTCTCCCGGTGCCACCGCACTTTTAAAAGCCTTACGGGCTTATGCCGCTGGAGAGGAGGAGGAGCAGGGGGGAGAAATGAGAGCCGTGAAATTGGAAGTACCTCGGCAAGCGCTGTTAGCAGGACTTGCGCAAAGGTGGGCAGGAGGCTCCCGCGGCGGGATGGGCAGCACAAGATGGGCAGCACAAGACGGGCAGCACAAGACAGGAGAGGCTGTGCACGAGAGGTCCCCTTCAGTCCCCTGGAGCGAAGACATGGCCCCATCCCCTCGAGCATCCACGTGCGTGTGTGCGAGGGCCCGTGCGTGCCCACAGGACTGCACCTGGGCATTGCCGGCCGCGGGGCACTGCTCCCTGCCTGCGGCACGGGCCAGCCCGGAGGCCTGCCAGGTCGCTGTCGGCAGCCGCGGGTGATGACTCCCTGCTGATGGCGATTTCTAGCCTGGCCAATTTTTCTGCCTCTTAACTTACGCTTTCCTGATGTTAGGCAGCGGTATTTTTTAAAATTGAAATGTCATGTAATGCTTGAATCAAGTGTCTTACAAAAACCTGGAAGGCTAAATATAGTTAATTTGCCTAGTAACCTTCACTCGCCAAGCCAATGTGAGTCGGCAGGAGAGCCACAGTCACAGCTTTGCTCAATGGGGGGGCTGAGGGGCTGGATTTTAGCTCCTCCATGTATAAAGGCACTCACGGAGCGGGGAGCGGGCAGAGGAGCCCAGGGGAGCGGTGGCAGGAAGCAGATGGTATGGGCAGTCCCCAGCCGGGACGGTGGGTACCACGGGTGCTGCGTAATTTTGGAAGGATGCGGACTGCACTGGGTTGGCTAGCCTGGGGGAGAAAAGACCATCAGCCTTGCTGATGTGGGGTAAGGCGAGGCGTGCGGAAGGTGACGCTGCCCTTCCCTGGCTGTCACAGCTGGATGCTGTCTTGCCTCAGGCCACTCGCAACGTCTCTCCCCTTTCCATTAATAGGATTTGGGAGCTTAGCTACCTTTGTGCGATAATGACAGCTCACCCCAGAGTCTTTCAGGCATGGCTGCTTGGCTGCCTAAAAGCCTGGAAAACTGCTAATGAAAACTAATTCCTGCCCAGAGCCGTGGCACCCGGCGCACCTTGGGAGGGCGGTTCGGCTGCACGTGCCGTCACCCCTTCTGCACAGGCTTCCCGCAAGGTTTGCCTTCTACCCGCGCAGCTGCCAGCCCCACACCACCCCGCAGTGCGTGGGTCCTCCGGGGACGGCAGCCGCTCGTGCTCGTGCCAGTGCCACCCATCCTGCTCTACGAGGCTCTCCGGCACAGCCCTCCGGGGAGCTGCGAAAGGGTAGGGGCACCGATCATGGCTGCAGAGCCCTAGCAAGGAGGGCACCTCTAGCAGCAGCGGGGTTTTAATCTCACAGAAAAGGCTTAACAAAATTCAGAGGGTGGAGCATTTCTGGCTGGAAATGAGGAAGATGTGAGTGTGCAAAAGCCTTTGGCTTTCCTACACCCAGGGCCTGGCATCCATCCTGACCTCCTTGCAGATGCCCACAGAAAAGCTCATGTTTTATTTAGCCCTCTTGGCCTACTGAAGCAGTATTTCCTCCCCCCCAGCTCCCTTCCCACCCAGATGTTTCCCTTTCCCTCCTTCGACACAGCCTGACGCATCCCCGAGCGCCTGCCCTTGGTACCCAGTCTCTGCGCCGCAGGAACGCAGTGCTACAGGCAGCCTCTCTCTGCCCTGCGAGTGCTGCTGAGTCTAGAGAATGGGGGGGGGGGTGGTTTGCCAAAAGAGATGAACCGTGCAATTATTATCCTAATGGATGTGACACGTTCTCCACGTACTGACACATAACATATGGTGCAAGATTACGTCCCTCTGAATGATTCATGCCGTTCATCACCACCGCGATTATCTGCTCCTTTCCAGAACAGTGTCTTCCCATGCAGCTACAATTCACGATCCCCCTCCCCACAGCCCCTCCCCGGCTCCAGCTGCTGGGGGCTTTGGGGAGGAATACAAAATCCTCCAGCTGCTGTGGCATTTTCAGTCTCAGGTAGATGCCGGGCAGCTTTGCCCATCGTACTGGATGCCTCCAGTCCATCTACTTGTGCAATGCAGCCAGCCCGCAGAGCACGGATGGCTTGTCTTCGCTCCTTGCCTTTTAACAGCACCCTTTGGCCAGGCCAGGGTTTCCCTGCCAGCGCCTTCGTGATGAGGCTGCGAGGGTTGGGGACGCACATCCCACAGGTGAGACGGTTGGAGCAGTTTACCCATGAGAAGAATTTTTTACTCCTACAATGGAAAATTCCTTCAAGGAAAAAGTATTCATTGAGATGCAAATTCACCGTCCTCTCCACAGAAAATAAACCCATTTTTCCCGCACAAAGCTCAGTAACCTATTTGTAAGAGCACCGCTCGACAGCGATATCTCCAGCTCCGCAGGAAAATTAGCGTACGTTAGCACAGAGCAGTGCATGGGAACAGAGAGCAGCATCCTGGCCTTGCTTATCCTTGGGCCATTCGAGAAAGAATTAATACAATCTAACTTTTCTAATTCACACATTTTGCTGGGGAACTTTAAATGGGTTTTTAATATAGAAGCCCGGTCAGCAGCATGTGAATCAAGAGAGCCTCTTGGGGCATTTACTAACCAGTCTGCTTTAATAGAAAAACCATACCACGGCGACACGCCAAGACTCACGTTAGGGGAGGCAAGGTAACGATGCTATATACTGCTCACTTATAACCAAGAGCTAATTATCCCATGAATTCCGTGGGAATGGAACTGATATCAAATTATTTAAGATACTACGGACAAAAAGCTCTGTTAAAAAAACATTGCTCAGGCTGCAAGTTAAGTACTGAAATGTTGGGAAAGGCCAGATTTGTGGTTCCTGCACAATTTTAATTTTGCTCCATGTGCACTGCAATGAGGGAAAAGCCCCAGGAGAAAGGAGTAAGTGATCATTTAACTAAACACTGCATCGTAATGTAAATGGGGGCAGAACGAAGGTCAAACCGCCTACCATAAAACTAGCCTTGCCTAATTTCTGAAGCTGGAGCTTGCTACCTTTTAACGGAGACTTTGGCGACATTTCCCGACCTCTTTTTTTTTTAAGTTTTCCAACGGCTAAAAAAAACCCAAGGGAAAGGAGGGATGATGTGCAGAGCCTTCCCGTGCCTTCGGCTCGCCAAGGCGGCTGACTGGCGGGGCGAGGAGCAAGGCCAGCAGCTCTGGTCCTCTATTGACTTGACAGCTTCAGCCAGGGTTTCAGATTAATAAACCTCAGCTGACAGATCTATCTCATCAGACAGAAGTTCTTGTTATCCAAATTGCTCCTCTGCAGCTCTGGGCCTGAATCATTTGTCTCTTTCTAAAATGCACTGAAAGGCCATCAGTTGCCTCCAGAGCCATTTCTGGGCGGTTTGTCCTCCTGGGGCCGTGCTGCTGCCTGAAGCCTGCCTGCCCACTGCCCTGCCTGTGATGTGCATGGTGCTGGAGTCACCACAGGCTGTGCAACCCACCCTTCCCCTGGCCTTCCTCCCACCTGGCACCGCTCCTCCTCACTGCGAAAAGCAATCAGCACCACCCCAGCTTCTCCTGAAAGGCCCAGCAAGTGCCTTGAAAGAATCTTAGATGTGCCTCAACTGTACCCCTATTAGCTCTCGGTCTGGAACCCTCCCAGAGATCAAACAAGAACCTTCAAGGCATTTGAAATTAAATATAACCCAACTTTGCAGCTGCCTGGGCTTCTGCAGGGAGCTGTTGTCTTGCCCTCATGATCTCCAGCTGTGCGTTCCCTATACAGCTGTTTGGTCTCCAACCATAAATTGCACAGTGAGACCGCAGCCTTGCTTCAACCCTGATGGATTCGGGTACAATTTCAGGGTATCGCAGGCCTCTGGCAAGAGCTGCAAGCCAAAGCAGCCACTAGAAGCCTGTCCAGACCCCCTGATTTAAAAATATTTATCTCTAGTAAATATTGTTTAACTTCCTTAACATCAGTTAAAAACAAACTGGGAAGTATTTCCCCCAGCAGAGGAGCAAGAAGAGTAATTAGCAATAAAAAGCAAAATCCACCAACAGCCAGAATGGGAAAATAGACAGCAATCAATGTGAAACACAGCAAATTGATCTGGGAAGCAAAAGCAATGAGCAGAACAAATCCGTGGTCCAAGGGGGCAAGAAAACAGCAAAGGGGATTTTTCAAGCTCTGAAGGAAGCCGAGTGATGGGGAGCTGGGGACTGCAACCCAGCACTATACTGATGTGGAAAAGGCAGAGGCAGACAGTAAATATTCCTGGTTTTCCTATGGAGAGCAGCCAGCCGGACGCTCAGGCGTGCCCCGGCCCCAGCAGGAACAGCCTTGCCCCCCGTGAGCTCCCGGACCCCGGCCCACCGCCGCCCAGGGGTGACTGTTCCCGCGCAGCCGGCAGCCTGCCAGCTCCTCTACACCGGCTTCGTATAATTGCTCTTGCAGCTATAAATAATCTTTATCTCCCTCTCCGCTCTTCCCATGACGTTCCCTGGGATGCAGAGACGTGGCTTCCCCGTGACTCAGCCCCTCGGCGCTGCTCAGCCCCTGCCACCCCGGCTCTGTCTGTCCCTGGGGCGCTGGCACCTCTCTGGCAGGTGGCCGAGTGGCGAGGACGGGCTGGAGGCGATGGGGAGGTGGCTTTGCCCTGTCTCTACAGCTGTGCAGAGCTGTGTACCGGCCACGCGCCATATCCACAGGGACGGATTTGGAGGAGAGGGACGGAATTTCAGGAAGGGAGACTCCTTTTTATTAGTTTTGTTTGCAAAGGGAAGAAAAAAAAAGAAAGGGGGGGAAAAAGACAAAGGAGCATTTTCTTTTCCCTCCAACTGATGGAAGAAAGGAGAGCTTGTGGTGATTTGTCTCCACATTTTGCTTGTCTAGAAGGAAAGCGCTAAGAAATTGCTGTGTTTTCACCAAATGCTTCCCCCTGCCTCCCCCTCCCCTTGCCATAAGAAGGCATCGCTTGACTCGAATGGTTGGCATCCCTCTGAGGGCAGTGCCTGCCTTCCCCTGGCACCAACAGCAGCAGCAGGCCCCGCGCCGGGGGTGCCCAGGGGGACGAGCAGGGAGGTGCCTGGTGAGGGTGCAGCAAGCAGTGCCGAGAATGGCAGCAGGAGCCGGGCACCGTCCCCACGCTCGTTTTCCCAAGGCGTGCCAGGTCTCAGCATCTCAGGGACATTTCTCGGCCGCGGCTGCAGGAGCAAGGTGTGTCACCAGCATGAGCTCGGCCACCTCCTTGCAGGTTCGGACAGGGATGCACCCCAGGGAGCCCACGGGGACAGGCAGCCTCTAGCAGGCATGAAGAAACCTCTCGGTGGAAACATTGCTCTCTGGAGAACACTTTTTCAGCAGCAGCTGTGAGATTCAGAGTAATCTTTTCCCCTTCCATTTAAGGAGATACCAATAAAAAACAAGCACAAAGCCACATTGTGGTCCCATTTTTCAGTTCAGAGAAAAGCTGGAATTACACCATTTTCTAGGAAAGCCACAATCCAAATGCCCAGGGTTTGAAAAAGAATTTTCCCCCTGAAAACAACCGCTTTCATCATTATCAACTGGGGAAAAAAACCACAAGGCTTTCCACAGACAATTTTCTGGCTCTTTGGGAGCATCAGCCCCTGTTGGGTGCCTGAGGGTGCTCGGTGTCACCCTTACTCGAGGACACAGCCCAGTGTGTCCTCTCCCTGGGCACCCAGCCCTTGCTGCTGCCCACCCACCAGAGCAGCCCAAACTGTCTAGTAATTGGGAGCTAATTGAATCCATTCGCAATTACCTTCCCCCCCCCCCCCCCCCCCCCAGTTTCTGTTTCCACCCTAGAAGGCTGTGCTGTTTAGGGCTGAGAGCAGCATCTGAAATTATCAGTGCTAATTCCCTATGGCTCTGTTTATTAGGCCAGAGGACTTCCCCAGAGTAATCAAACCCAGCCAGAAATTGCATTAAACCCACAAAACAAACACTGGTGTTTGCAGCACAAAGCCCTTCCTGTCTCATTAAGATCAATTAGGTTGTCTTGAGCAAACTTTCCCCCTTCTTTCTGCTAAGCCTGGACCATTAAGCCCACCCTCCACCTAAACAAGCTCAACAGCCAATCTGAAGATGAAAAATACCCGTGCATCACTGCTGTTGCTTCCAGGCAGGCTCTCTCCAAAGCTGGTTGCAAAGATAAAGGCATCAAGGTAGGGTGGGTATCTAGGACATCTTTCTCACAGCCTTCCCCCCTGCGAAGGGATACGCACATGCAAGACATCTCCTCTCCGTTGCTCTCAGGACCATGCTGGCTCCCCCGACCAAAGGTCACCCGAGCAAAGGCTGCAGGAGCCTCTCTGGGTGGGCATGGTGGGCTGGCAGGCAGCTCAGCCTGGGTTAATGCCTCGCGGGATTTATTGGAGGCCACAGCAAAGTCTTCCAGGGCCAAAAGTCCCAGCTGGTGTAGAGCAGTGTGGCTCATCTGTGGCGCTGATTTACATGGAGCATCTGCTGCAAGGGGAAGGGAGGAACACATTAAAGTACCGTAAATTCATGTGGCAGAGCAGCCCTGGCTCCCCAGCAGGCAGGGTTAGCTGTCCCTGGCAGCGTACAGAGCCCTGGGGGAGGACAGCCCTGAGAGAGAGAGAAGGAAGAAGAAGGGGTGTTGGCTGGTCCCCCCGCACCAGCTGAGAGTGGCCTGGGAGAGCTGCCGTCCCAGGCTGCATCCTGACCCTCATGGGCTGCACACAGCAACAGAGCTGCTGCAGCCTCGTGCGGGGGGATGCTCTGAGGCACCAGGGGAGCTGGGGTCCCAGACCCAGAGGACTGGGCACATCCCCTCTCTCTGGGCCATAAGGACCACGTGCAAATTCCCAGCCTGGCATCAGTGAGCAGCAGCCAGAGGAAGCACCCGAAACAGGGACTTCAACTGCAAACCCTTAGATCTGCAGCCTCTGTCCCCCACCTCCCCGCTGTGTAACAAGCCCACTTTCTCGCAGGCGTGGCTGAGCATCGCACAAAGAAGAGCAGACGTGGCTTTGCTGAGAGCCAGCAAGAAAAGGAAAGACATAATTAAAGTACTGACTCTGGCTACAAACATTGCATAATGAAATTAGCCCCCCTGTCCCAGGCTGTGAACTTCCTGCAGAGCAGGCGGGCGCGGGCTGCAGCACCGGCCCTCTGAGGCTACAGCAGCAGCACCAGCTCACGTTCAGGGGCGTTCACCGGCCCTGCTCAAGGCTGAGCATCCTCTGAGCTCTCCACAAAATCACTCCCCCAAACTGCTCAAGGCTTGCGGATGCCGGCACAAACTCGTGGGGTTCCCACAGGGAGGGAGCTCTCTGCACCCGAATGGGGACAGCAAGCTTGTGTGCTCAGACAAGTGTCCTATTTCCATTAAACTTAAATATAGTAGGACTTCTGGAGGGGTTTCTGAATCGCCCCAGGTTCAACTGGAAGAGGATCTCCTCATTCCCAAACGAGAGCAGCCTGGCACAGGAGCGCACACATGCCAGGCAGCTCCTGGATCCTGGTGCTCAGTATCCCCAGACATGGAGAGAACAAATTTGTGACTTCTTGTGAGCCCAGGAAGTCACTCAGAGAGGATGCTGCAGGGGAACGATGATGTTAACTCAATGGGGAGGGTGCCTGTGTGTTGCTTGGGGGTGGAAAAGGAGGAGGGAGGGGAGCTGCCCCTGCTGGATCTGGGAACCACAGGAGAATCTGATAGGACTTCTGCTAGAAGGCAAATAACATCAACCAGCCTCCAGAGATTGTTTGTTTTCTCAGAAATCTTGACATGCAAGAACTGGAAAATAAATAGCTATCCTAGAGAAACCCCAAAGTGTCTTTTTTTCCTCTTTTTTTTGGAACCCAGAAGAGGCGGCTGTGCAGGTCTTGCCTGCTTACTGCGCTAGGTGCTGCAAGGGATGCCTGCAAAGGGAGGACCAGGAGTCATACAGGTGCAGGAAAAATGACAGGCTTATGTGGCCCACTTAAAGGTTTAAACTTAAAAATGGAATTGGAGCCTGGTTCTGCCCTGATGTGTCTGGAAGCCCATGTGGGCTATTCCTCCTCCGCTGTGCTCACCCCAGCCCTCTGCTGTCCCTCCACTGGCCCAGCTGTGCAGGCAAGGGGCAGCGTCTCCAGCCCTGAAGGCTGGATGCACAGGTACCTTTATGGGACTAAACCAACACAGCAAAGCTGCCACTTGAAGAGAGCCAGGAGCAGGTGGTGTCACACACATGCGCTTGCATTTTCCCCTTCCACCAGCAAAGCTGCTAAACGCCTTGATCCCGCATGGAGGATGTTTGCTGAATCCTACTTTAAAAGTTCAGTGCAATCCAGAGGGCCTGTACTTGCAAGGACATGGGGAGGAAGAGGAAGCTTTGCAACGTGAGGATGAAGCAGAAAAGAGCTCCTGCTCCTCCTCAAGAAGCAGTCGATGGAGCAGAGGAGCCATGAAGTGCTCAAGCTGTTTTGAAGAGCAGCCTCTGCACCGAGCCCAGGAGAAATCTGTGGGGACCCATGCTGGAGGGCAAAAAGTGTGAGGTGCATTTGCAAATGGACAAAGCCATCGGCCGAAAAATTGAGTGTTTGCAACTAATTATTTTCAGTAACTGACCAGCTTTACGGATGGTTGAATAATATTCGTCAGATAAATTATTCATGATTTCTTTCCACTGATCAGCAAATCAATTAGCCACAAACCTCTCTTCAATTATTCATCCAGCTCCAGCAGGATAAATGGGGAGATTTATGACACAACCAACTAATATATATTTCCAAACAGGGACCCTTAAAATCCTTAAACCTTGTTCTGAACTGGCTCAAATAACCCAGCGCTTTGATTCACAGTTAAACTCTCCGAGCTCATGTCCTGTATGCTGCCTGCTCTGTAATGCTTCCTGCCACCCAGCATACCTGGGAGGTAAAGCAGTGGGGACCTGCGGGCACGGGACTCGGAGAGACACAGTCTCGGGAGATTCAGTAGGGTTCACGAGTGATCTGGAAACACAGATGTGCTCCACGCTGAAGAAACTGGTAGATAAGGCCAAGGCAAATACAAAGTCCGGTGCGGAAGTAACGGGGTAAGCAGCCTGCGGTGTGCATGAGGTCAGGTGTGATGGCGTACAAATCCCTCCAGCTATAAACTCCATGGATGTGGGCCTGTTGGAAAGCTGCATTTCTGCAAATTAACCTCTACTGTTATAATTCACCGTAAAAGCACTCTCGCACCGAAAGTAAGGAGTGTTGACAATATTAAGCTGCACAGTAAATGCAAGTAAGAGTTATTAGACTAACAAATCGTCAGATTAGCATAAGAGCTGGCTTTGCCACACTGGAGTAGCAACCTCAGAGGTTGTGTAAGTGAAGCATAATTCAGCATAAGTGTGATAAGTGACCGGGAGTACACACAGAGATCTCTAAATCGCTCTGCTTTGCAAGACTTCACATCCCAACTGTATTGGTGCCCCAACTCAGAAGTGAGGCCTTCCTGCCATACCTGGCACGGCCACAGGTCCCTCATATCAATCTACAGTATTGCTCATTAATATGGTTGGAAATTAGGGTTGTGGCTGGCCTGCATAGATAAAGAAGTTCCAGATGTAGGAGGGCAGCTGCTGTATACGCCAGGCAAAGCTGCTTTTCCTGCAGCGATGTAGGAATAGGCACAGGAATAGCAAGGCACTCCAGGGGAAAAGCATCACTTGCAGCTTTGATTGATCTGGTTGCTGGATTAAGCTCATATTCATATAAACACACTTGCTGCCTTAATCTGCTTTCATTCAGCTGCCCGAGAGGGCCCCCTTCTCACTTAGTCCCATCCATAATTGCAGAGGGTTCGTTCATTTGGAGCAGCTTTGGCTAAAGGCAAGAGGCTGTGAAAGCACCCCCCTCTGCTGGTGCTCACAGACTCCCCTGGGGACGTGTGCCCAGCCCGGCGTGGTGACCTGCTTGCTACAGAGCAGCCTCCAGCCTTTACCTCGAGAAAGTGTTGGCTATGGGTTCGATAATTTTCCAGTAGCTAGCATCCCAGTGCAGAGGAACTGTAGCCACACCAGGGAGCTGAACCAGTCAGCCATGTCAGGGGTAACTGCTGCTTGAGAGGCAGTGAAGACTCTGGGCCAGCCAATTCTGCATCTCACAAGGGTCCCCCATTCATGCCATGAAGGGACAGTTATTTCCTTTGCAAAGAGTGAGGGTGCAACGGTTCCCTCTTTGCAAAGTGCTGTGAGCCTGCGGGTAGGAGCGGTGTGAGCAGGGCTGCAGGCTGGCATCCCTCTGCCCTTCACCTTTCAGCGCTGCATGTCCTCGGTGATGAAGACAGCTAAACCAAGGAGCTGCTTCTTCTGGATCGCTGGTTCTTCACCCCAGGAAACACTCAAACTGAGGCTGGATGTCTAGGACAGGACTCACCGCATTTCAGCTGCTGCTGTCAAAATCCAAGGTTTGTGGAGTTAAGATTTCTCATGGTGTCAGCTCCTGTTCCTGTCATCCACATGCAAAGCCCACCTATGGCAGGGTGCCTTCAGTGCCGTTGGGGCCAGAGCTGCCACAGCAATGCCCCTGGTGAAGCGTCGGACCTGTGGCTGGGCAGGACTGGGAGAGGTAGGAAGGCATAGTGGGGGCAGGACGTGGACTGGAAAATTGATACTGAGACAGGGCATGTGCCTGGCCTGAGTTCTCCAAGGGATGGTGCAGAACCTCTGCTATGGGAAGACAGGCTACGGGGTGGGGGAAAAGACTGGGCAGCCCCCTCCCCATTTTCTACCGGAGCAGCTGAGCCACCCCTGGGGCACAGCCAGGAGAAGGGTTTAAGGGCAGCGTCCTGGACTCTGGGACCGATACAGCTCCGCAGGATGGTGGCAGGGAGTCCTGGGCTCTGGCACTGAGACCAGCTCCGGGGGCTGGAGCTGGGGCCTCCGGGGCTCTGGGACTGACCGCAGCCCCCAGGGGTGGGGATGGAGGCAGGGGGTGGGGATGGAGGCAGGGGGGATAGAGGCAGGGGGTGGGGATGGAGGCAGGGGGGATAGAGGCAGGGGGTGGGGATGGAGGCAGGGGGGATAGAGGCAGGGGGTGGGGATGGAGGCAGGGGTTCTGGGCTCTGATGTCGCTCTTAGGTCCCAGGGATGGGGACAGGTGTCCGAGGTCTGGGACCAGTCTCAGCCCCCAGCGACACAGGGGCAGGAGCCCGAGGACGGGCTGCTCTCGGGTGCCAGGAACGGGGATGGGGGTCCCCGGCCGCAGGATGGCGGCGGAGGAAACCCCAGCTCCCGGGGACGGGGATCCCGGGGGACGGGGCTGCGCCCGGGTCCTGCAGACAGGGTGGCGGGCTCGGGGGAGGGTCGCAGCCCCCGCGCCGGCGGCGGCCGGTCTCCCCCCGGCGGCGCGGGGCGGAGGGGGCGGTGGGACGGCCCCCCCTCCCCGCCGCACCGGCGCGCCGCCCCGCCGCCCGCCCCCAGCGCGCCTCCCGCGGACGGCGGAGCGCGGCGCGGGGCCGCGGGGCCGGCGGCGGGGCGGCGAGCGGCGGCGGGGCGGCCCGCAGCCCCCGACGGCAGCGGCGGCGATGCGGCGAGGCGGGGCGGCGGGCGGCGAGGCGGGGCGGCGGGCAGCGCGGCGGGGGCGGCGGGCGCCGCGGGGCTGAGCGGCGGGCGGCCGGGGCTCCGCGGCCCCGGGGGGGGCACCCGCCCGCCCGCCCGGCGCCGCACCCGGCACACGGATTTACGGCGCGGACTGCAGCCTCCGGAGCGGCCCCCGCAGGTAAGGCACCGCCGGCAGCACCGGGGGTCCCCGCCGCCCCCGCGGCGCGGCTCCGAGCATCCCCCCGTGCCGTAGCGCCTCGCCGGGCTCCGGACGCGGCACAAGTTTTTCCCCGTTGCGGTCCCACCGGGCACCGTCTCCCTCCCCCCCCCGCCGCTCCGCCATCGGATGCTGCGGGGATGGGGCTGCCCCGGGCTGCGCCCCCCCGCCGGCCGCTCGCCCTCCGCCCCGCTCCCCGCTGTGCCGCCGGCTCCCCGAGCCCCCCGGCGGGGGAGCGGCACGGGCCGGCGTCCCGCTCGGGCAGCGCCGCGCACCGGCCGGCCGCAGTGGGGGGGTGCCGGGGGGCTGCGGCCGACGCGCCTCCCAGAAGAAGGGTCGGCGGCCAGGTCGCGGCGGGAGGGCAGAGCCAGCTGCTTGGGCTGATGCGGGAGAAGCCGCTGTTGCTTTTGGACCAAACTTGGCTGCGGGAAACCTGCCCTCAGCGCGGGAGCCCCGGGGTGGGACCCGTGGGACGGGGGGTGTCCCCGAAGGGCATGCCCAACGCCGCCTGCTGCTCGGGGTGCTGGGTGCCTTGCCTCGGCAGGTGGCCGTCCCGCTCTCGGGGATGCTCTCCGGCTAGGCCTCAGCCAGGGGATGCAAGAGCCGTGTTTGGTCTCTGTCCTCCCAGGGATTGTGAACTCCCTCCAGCTCTCCTCGCAGCGGGGCTGAGTGCCGGGAGGCTCGCCTTGCGAGCAGGGATGCTCCCGGTCTCCGCGCTGGAAACCCTTCCCCTTGGCAGTCGGCCTCAGAAAGCCAGCGTGGGAGAGGTGGCACAGCCTGTGGGAGAGGTGGCACAGCCTGGCCGTCACCACACGCCCCGGGGCACGGTGAGGGGGTCGGCCCTCCCCTGGGGATGCTGAACGTGTTCTGAGTGGGACCTTCCCCTCTCCTACCCTGCTAGCAGAGGCGCTGCCCGCCCGCAGACCTGATGTGCACGGGAGGACGTGGGTACTGCTGGCGGTCCTGCCTCGCTGGCGCTGTCGGGTGTGGATTTTACTCGGGGGGGCTTTCTTGCGCCTGGAAGATCCCTGTTTGCAGCCTTTTCCCCCTTTTTCCTGCCCGGTGGCAGACTGTCACCATCCGTCGGGCAGACAGGCTGTGCAGCTGAGCCGTGACTTCCCGTGGGCGTGGGGTATCGATCTGTGGCTCTGCCGGAGCCCGCGCGGAAGTTGCGCTCAGCCCGGTGCGTCGCCTGGGGAGCCTGATCTGATGCTCCTGAGCCTGAGGGGTGTCAGATCCAGAGTCATCACTCCGGACGTGCCGCTGTCATACTTCTCGTCAGGCAGCAGGGCAGCTGGCACAAGGGTTTCGGTGTCCCATGGTGGTTTTTGCTGGGAATCTGGATGCCTCTTTAGTTGTGAGCTGCCTTCACCTGAGCCCACCGTAATGCCCAGTTCCGGTACCATCCCCTCCACGTCTCCCAAGCCTGCTGAGCCCTGTTGGGTCCTGGGTAGCTCCTTGATCTGACACTGTGCCAGGCTGCATTCAGGCTGCGGGATGTCCGCCCTGTGGCTGCACATCGCAGGTGGCACTTGCCGTCTCCCCCGGGTGCCTGTCGGGTGCAGAGGGTGTCCTGGGCTCATCTGCAAGAATGAATGTGCGTGCAAGAGTCTCATCACTGCATGCAATATCCTCCTCCAGAAATCCCCTTCTCCTGAGCGTCACCAACGTAAGATGAAATAAGCACGGATCCTGCTTAGGGCTCTCTACAGGTTTTGCTGCAACCAGCAATAGACTGGGCTGAATATAAAATGGGTTTTTCTCTGGTTCCCAATGCAAAGCTTTTGCCGTCAGAATGAAAACAGATGTTTGGCTACCTGTTTAAGCCAGTTTTACAGAAAATCGCCTCTGGTTAAGACACTAGCAGTACTAGGATCTCTAGCCCCGTCCCGTTTACCTCCATGTCTTCAAAGACTGCCTGTGCATAACTGTTCTTAAACTCCCCTGCCCCTGGCAGAGCCAGGTTGCTGCCAGAGAGGTATCCCCTGGCTCCCTTTAAAAAATAATATGGGAAATAAATACGAAACACTGTACAAATGCTGGAGGAGGGTTTCAGAGCGGTGAGCTGAGGAGGTGAGCGTGGCTTGGCACAGCGTCGCGGTTGGAGCTCTAGTCTGGAGCCGGAGTCCCCGACGCCGTGTCCCCGTGTCCCCATCCGGCTCCGAGCGCCCTGCTGTGCGCTGCATGCACTCAGAGGAGCTCTTCAAAGGAAACCCAGCGGAGGATCTGGGCCCTAGCTCCTCTGCCGCCTCGCCGTGGAAAGGCGGTGGCAGCAGCGGGATATCCCCCAGGAGCGCCGTGTACCGGCACTTACCGACCTGGGAGACAGCCCTGCTTGTTCAGTTATTTAGCACATAGATCCAGAGAGAGAGTGTTTTCCCATGCCTGTTTTTCTGCTTTAACAAATTGATAGGTTGCTGCTGATATTTTGCTATGGACCGCATAAAAACACAGCCCGTGCACCGTGGTGGAGCTCATCATCTTGCCGGTTTTTATTTGGCTAACGGGACCGTAACGCTGGGCAGTGGCAGGAGGGAGGTGCAGGTCCTGCTGCCGGCTCGGGGTGTCCCCCTTTGTGCACAGGGGGACGGGAGCAAGCTTGCGCGGGCCCCGAGAGCCACGGCAGGTCTCTGCTGCATCACAGCTACCTGGGCGCTATCTCTGCCTTTGCAGGTTGCTGCTGGTGCTCTGACAAGTAGCTTCATGTATAAACGGGGATTTCTTCAAAACTCCTGGGAGGAGCAGCTGGCAACGGAATAGCTCTGTGGCAAAAATGTGTGTGCGTGTGTGTGTGAACTCCAGTCTAAACGGGAGAGGGAAAACATCCAGAGTTATGGAACTAATGCAAATGGAGTTGGCTTTCATCTCTCGCTGCTGCATCCTTTGTGGAAGGCATTTGCATTTCCCCTAAGTCAGTTCCTCCCTACCTGTCCCTCAAGCAAATCCAGAGCTACAGAGCAGAGGAAAGGCTTTTCACAAGGTGAGGGGCGGCTCTCCGGATCTGGAGAGAGGTGAACTCAAAATGTTTGAGAAGAAAAGCTCTTGTTTTAAGGTAGCAACTCTGGACATGTCAGAGGACTGCACACACAGACCGCGGTGTGCCCTGCTACTGAGCAATCATCCCTGAGCTCCCACCAGGCACCGCATGCGGGTGACCCATCCAGGAGGGGGACGGGGACGGGGGGCTCACGCATGCCTCTGCCCTCGCCCTAGCGCAACTCCGGGATGCCACCAGGACGTGCGCCTGTGAGTGGGTGCTCGGAGCAGTCCAGCGTCACCCCGTTCAGATGTGCTGGGAGACCCCTGTGGCTCCTACCAGCCACCTGCCCTGGGGTCCCCAGGTGTCCTCTTGCCCCCACCCCCAGTGGTGTGGGGGGCTGCTGGGGCTGGGGTGCGCAAACAGCTCTGGGGTGGACTGCTGCCATTTCAGAGGAAGCCTCCAGCTCAGCAGAGGCACGAACAAAACAGGATTTCGTGAGCACTCTAGCAATAGCTATTAGCTATGCTAAAAGGATTAACAGCTCTGCAGGACTCATCAAGTGTTTAAAACGTAACTCAAGCATCAAAGGCGGCTCTTACAGGCTCACATTTTCACATCAAGTAACTCTGAAAATTCCTACCCAACTTAATTAAAACATCCACTAGGCTCGTTAAAAGCAAAAAAACAAAGGCCTTTTTTCCTTAAGCACCAAGCCATTTTGAAGAGAGGAGTTTACAGAAAAGTATGCAGACTTCTTTGTCAAAGAATCACTTTTGTGGAAGTCTCCTATCCCCAGACCACTGTGTCTGATTAATCTCAAGCTTTCCAAAAAGGAAATAAATATGGGGTTTTTTGTTTTGTTTTTGGTTTTGTTTTTTTTTTCCCCTGGCTAGGGACCACAGAGGAAAGATGAAAAAGTAAGAAGAGCTTTGTAGAGAAAGTTAGATAAGAGGGTGGGGGAGTGTCAAAACCAGACCTATAATAGGAAACAAGCCACTGAAGTGCTGGTGTAAGTACCTTTTATCTTGAAGGCTCCGAAGTGTTGTGCAGTTCATGAATACACACAAGAGCTGGAAAATAATTGACAGCAGCTAGTGTCATGAGATAAAGTCACCACCTTTGCTGGCAGCAGAGTCACCACAGGCAGGTCACCGGCTCGCTCGCCATCAGTCCCTGACTGTCCCTCTGCTTGCTCTGCTTGCTGGATTTGTCACCGGTGTCGTGAGCTGGCTCGGCCAAGCTATTCTGCAAGACCCCAGGCCAAAGTTTTAAATGCCACACTTGTGTGACACTTACATAGGCATGTGTGGTCCTGAGCTGGCCCGGCATGGCTGAGGCGTGATGGTGCTAATCCGCCCCTTCCCAAGTCCCTTCCCTCGCGTGCTTGGTCCTGGGCAGCATCACCGTCATCTCCCGTAGGGTCGTGATTTAATTCTCCTTCCCTGTGATGTGCCCGGTCTCTGTGATGTTGGGTCATCCCCAGGCTTCAGCAGATATCTTCTCCAACCACTCTCACCCTCCTCTGTCTTCCTCAGAGGCCTTAGTTATTTCAGGTGCCCTGGGGAGACTTAAAATAGGTAGAGAGGCTCCCTCTGTCTGAGGTATAGCTGGGGTGGTGTCACTGGAGCTATGGGTGCATTAAACACAATATTTAAACTTAGTAAATGCTTTTTTGACATCCATAGAGGCCTTGAACATTTTAAGATTTCATCCCGTTATGTTAATTTTGTTGGTGTTGATCAATAATGAACTAGCATCCCTCCAAAAAAGGATTAAATAGCTCCTCTCTTTCCTCTTGTTTACGGGTGAGTTTGATGTCTTCCTCTTCACGCTGTCCTCTGTGGTCAGAGGGTGGCTGCAAGGACAGTGCTGAGAAATGCCATCAGGAGCAGAGCTGCTCCTACGCCTCTTCCCGAGGAGATGTGCAGCACGCCTTGCCTCTTTCCCTCCCACTTGGCCATTTTCTCAAGGCAGATTGTAGGACTTGAGCAAACAGCCTCCCGCTCCTGGGCACCCTCCGGGCTGCCCCCGGGGACCTGCCACGCTCTGGTGCTGGGGACAGCAAGCTGCAGTCCTGCAGGGCTGGTGACGTGGGAAGGTGTGTGAGCACAGACTTTATGCCCCTGTACTCCGTGCGCAGTCGGGATGTGAAATGCAGGAATTAGGAGGTAGACAGGGCTTTTACATCAAGTGTTTATAGCACCTTCCTCACTTTGTGTCTAGACATAGCTATAAATGAGGGAGAGGGCTATTACCTAGGAATAAAACTACTGAAACCAGCCCTGGAGAGCTTGTCACTGTATTTCCAAGGAACTGGGAGATTCCTTATGATTAATGTAACAATATTGAAGGCTATAAACTCACCGCAGTTGGGTACTGAGTCAGGGGACACACTTAACAGTGTACCTGTCACTGGCAGCTTAGACTAAGCATTAACTATGGTCTCTTGCCAGCCCTTGGCCATTCCTAGGGCTGCCGCTTGCTTACAGATCATGGGTTCAGTTCAACTGACTCCACCAACTGCAATGGCGTAATAAAACAGCCCAGCAATCGCCGAGGTATAATTTCTCATTGCAGTGTGGACCAGCGGTGGTGCGGAGGAGAGGAGAGGCCGTGAGCAGAGCCCGGGCTGTGTAGCTCGTTGGGAAACTGCCTTCACACCTGCTAACTTCAGGCAGGGAAAGCAGGAGCACGTGCGTGGACAGCCCGTGCCACCGCTGACCGCGCTGAGCCGTGCCGTGTCTGTGTGCGTGGTGGTGTGGCGGGGGGCTTCAACCTCCTGTGCTGATGGGAAACACCTGGGATCTGAACCCAGAACCCCCAGTCCCCATCCCAGGCCTGATGTGCAAGATCGTGCCCGTAAATACTGGTGGGAGAAGTTAGACTGCAGGGATCTCATTTTTTTGGATGCAGATTCTTTCCTCTGATCTCTGCTTCTACCATGTCCAGCACAGCGGGGTCTCAGTCTCTGCCTAAGGCTTTGCAATACTGTTGTAGCTTCGGCAAAAGTAATAAAGAAGAGGATGGCCTCCCTGGAAAAATGCCATGAAGCAAACCACTGACAGGCTCTTGACAGTGTCCACAGCTAGAGCACAAAGACTTATTTTTTCACCTAAGGGGAACCTACCTACACTAGGTCTGAATGATGGAGCGGAGTGGCAGGGGATGTCTCTTCTGAGCCCTTGGTTGAAGGGCTGTCATTAGAGGATGAAAAAGGGGATGGGAAGGGTCACACGGAGGTTGGGACCTGTTGGGACACGCTAGCCCACGGCTGACCTGCCTTCCAAGGGAAGAAGGATGGGAAGGAGCAGCAGCGCGATCGGTTGGTGCAGGCGGCAGCAGGTGGGGAATTTGGGTCAGCACCTTTTTGTCTGCAGGAGATGCTCCCCAAGTTAGGTTTCCTCCCCCAGGTGAGGTTTCCTCCTCCAGGTGAGGTTTCCTCCCCAGGCTGTGTGCCGTGTCCAGGCCTTGTTCCCCCGGGAGTTTTCTTGTGCCACGCATTCAAGATTAGGAGGCGCTTGGGTAATATGGGCCTCCTCAGTACCTAAGAAGTACCTATTAAAAGCTGCTCTCATTTAACTCCATAAAGAATGCCATTGGGAATATAGCGACGCTTCTGGGATGTGAGTAAATATTGGCCTTGAATGAAGTCGCTGATAATGGGAGATAAGTTATCAACAGCTGTTTAACCTAATATTACTTCCATACAAGATAACACTGAGCTGTTGCAAGAGGTTAATAACTAGATGCGGAATCCATCACTGCATGCAAAGACACCTGACAAGCTGCAGCCTTAATTTTTCCCCTGGAGCGTTATTACAGCTGAAGGAGCACGTAGCAGGGAAGTGTGCTGGTGGGTCAGGCCCGGCTCTGGCAGCAGGCGGAGGCGATGCCGTTGAGCACGCAGCTCTGTGCAGTGGCTGGGGGATGAGCGAGGTTCCCTGTGGGTCTAGCTCCTCCAGACCAGAAGGGCTGGCAGGGCATCGTTGTATGGTTATATGAGCAGAGCTTTCGCTGCTGCTAATCAGGCTTGAATCCCTGTGCTGGGCAATGCCTGCATTGCATATCTGAGCACAGCGATCACAGAGCAGAGTGAAGGAAGGTAGGCATTAATACAGATATGTGGGAGGTGGTGTCGGAACACAAAGTGTACATCAATTGCGGATCACAGGAACCTCACGAAAGGGAATGCAGCTGATCCTATACAAGATTTTAGCCCACAGTTATGCGTATATTTTCCACATCGTCTTAGATAGCTACTGGTCTCTGGTATGTCTATTACAGTCTGCTGTTGGACCTGTAATTCCACGGGGTTTTTAGAAAGAAGAGGTTGGCAACGGCCAGGAGCACTCAGGGAGATTGGAAAGGCTCTGCTAGCAAGCAGCGCTTGGCTCTGCAGCCAGCCGCGCACACCGGACTTCTCCGCAGAAGGGCTTCTCCCCTGGCATTACCCAAAGCACAGAGCTGAGGCAGGGGAGAAGTCTCCAGCCGCCTCCCCACTGCCGCGATGCAGGACGATGCCTGCTATTTTAATTACGTTCCTCTCACTTGATCCCAGCCGTGGATGCCGTGGCCTTTCAGCTTTCAGCTTCACAAGTCAGAGCCATCTGCTAAGGGAAGGGCTGGGGTGCGGTGTGGAGGGAGCGGACCACCGCCTGGCCTCCTCTGCCTGCGGGAGCTGCAGAGCTCCTCGGTGCTCTCCCCGGGCACCATCCCCGGTGCTGCCTCATCCCTGAGCATCAGGCGGACACAAGGTCACCGGTGTTAACACCCAGCCGGGACGTGCCTTGGGTGTCTCCGAAGACACCGATGGGCTCAACCGAGCCCTCAGCAGAGGCCTCTGGCAGGAGCGGGGCTGGCGTTCAGTGCTCCTGGCTCCCAGCCCCTGCTTTATCCAGCAGACCACACTGCTGCTCAGCAAAGCTGGCTGCAGATGCTAGGACGGCAGCTGCAGTCCTATTGATCCCTGTGGGGATGATGAGCCCAAATGAAGACCCTTGGGAAATCAGCACAGAATATAAAAATCTGGCTGCAAAGCAGAGGCTCGGACTGTGACAGCTCTGCAGATAAACCTGTGTGAGAGCCCAGCTGTGCAGAGCATCCACAGAGAGCCTGCTTTGAATGCAGGTTTGATGCTCCGGCTGCATAAGGAAATCTTCATCCCTTCCCACGAGCCCATCACACCTTTCCCTTCTCCCAGAGGAAGCGTCTGGAAGCAGATCTGGGTCCCTTGACCCATGGAGGGGACAAGTCCTCGGTTCCCTGGGGCCAAGTGGTTCTTCCCCAGGTTGTGAGGCTGGAGGGAGCAAACAGATGAGCACCTTGGAAACACTCTCCCTCCAAACCTCCCATGGTCTCGGGGCTGGGAGGGTCAGAGAAACTGTAGCTCCCAAAAATGAAAGAGAAGTCTCTCCATTTCCTACCACTGCAACAGCTGTTGCACAAGTAGATGGGGACATGCGCATTTGCAGGCTATGCTGCCCTCCTGGCATTTAAATCTTGTCTATTGAAATAGCTGGGCATAGGGGCTGTGTGTGCCTGAAGGCACTTTGGCCTCGCTCAGGTGGGTTGTAGAAAGCTGCTGCACTACCCAGCGTGTTGGGAGCTCTGGGTCATTGCTTTTGGGCTAGCCCCATTAGATAGTTCATAGCGTTACCTGCTTAGGCAAGCACATCTCTGGGGTCTTGCTAGTAACTCCAGTTAAGAAGAAAGCTGCTATTACTGATCTTTGTGTGCGGCTGCTTTTTCCCAACTAAAGCATTTCAGCTGAACTTTTCCCCCCATGCTGTTTGCAAACCACGCAGTGTGCGAGCACGCCCGTGCCCTTGCCACACACGGGACTGAGCAAGATAGCAAACAAATTGCAGGTCCCTGGTTGTCCTTAGCAATTAGCAGACAGCTCAGGCTGCCGGCTGCCGCTGCCCTGGGATGGCTTTTCTGTTCCCTGCGGGTTCATTTCTGCAACAGCAACAGAGCGGGGCGATTTAGGTTAGCTTTTCTGTAGCCACCCCCTGCCCTTGCACATCATTTACATTGCGGGGTTAAAGTGTAGTCTGATAGAAACTTTATTATTAAAGATAACAAGTTGTTGCGTTATTAAAGTTAGGACAGCCTGGGTTGACCCCTCTGGACTTGTATGGCTACATTTAAAAAGCACAACAAATTTCTGTAGATCTGCTGGAGGGGTGTGAGTGATTCCCTTGTGCTAAGGCCGGGCAAGTTCTACATCCAAGCAACGGCTCCCTGCTTGCGGACTGCAACCTTGCGATTCTCTTCCAGGGCTGGATTTTAAACTCCTGCTGCAGTTTACCTCTGCAAGCAAGATCCTGGCTGGCGACAGCTTCTCTGCTTTTCTGCGTTTCCAGATGAACCTGCTGCGTGTTGGTTTTGCTGATCAACACCTCCCCTTGCCCCGCGCAGGCTGCGTGCCTGCGCTTTGGCTTCCCAGTCTGCTGGTACTGCACACCAGTGGTGCTCATGAAGCTTTCATTGCTGCTACACGTCCTTTTCCTGGGCAGCTTCCATGTAATTAATTTACCTGTGGAGCCATTGGCTCCTATTCTAAAGCTTTCTTTTAATCCCTTTGCAAAATATCCAGCTTCTGGTTTGCTCTTGTTTGAATTCCTCTCATGTATCTTAAATTTTGGTGAGCGTGACTGCTGGTTTTCAGTGTGCGGCACAGCAGTGAGCCACCTACGGCTCCCCGGGAAGGGGAGCCTCTTCCTTCCACTCTTCCCCATCCCTTCTGCAGTTACACTAATATACTGGTTTGTTCAGTTCTTATTTCCCTAACAGAAATAAATCTCGTGTTTTTTCTTTGGTTTCTCCTTCGATTTCTTAGCTTTTCTGATCTTCCCGCGTTTTCTGCAGCCACACAACTCATCCCACCTAATAGCCAGCCCAGTTTTTCACCTCGTGTAGCATCGTGTGCCCTTAGACTTTGGGCAGTGCTTGTGCCTCCCTGGCTCGTGGTGGAGGTCATGGTGGGACTTAATCACCTTTTAATTAATTCTCCACTCCCCCCCTGGGTAACCAGGCTTTGGCAGCGAAGCCTCGCAGTCCCACATGGATTTTGCCTCAAATTCCCAGGAAGACAGGAGCGTTGCTTTGAACTCCCTCTTCGCACCCAAAACCTTGCAGGGGGAGTATAGGAAATTTATAGTTGCGAAAGAACTTTGTGAAGGTGTGCTGCGCTCGATTTCCTTGGTAAAGGCAAAATAAAACCATCCAGGGAAGAGGGAAGAAAGAACAGAGGAAAATGCAGCAGACATCAAAGGAGAAAATGCTGAAGGAGAGGGGAGAACTGGCACCCTTAATGTGAATTTGGGGGGAATTTATAAACCTGAAGTCAAACAATCATAGAGCTCGGGTAGTTTAGGTCACGTTATTGGGACTCATTGCTCTTCGTTAAGCTTGCAGCCACCCAGGTTCAGGTGTCAGCTCAACATCAAACCGCAGCCGATCAAAAGTTTCTCTGTTTGAAAAATTGCTGGAAAATTGGGTTTTCAAGTGAATGACTGTTATTTTATGAGGCACCTGCCTTCATCAATACTGTTAAATCATTCAAGATCAAAAATCTGAAAGTGGATATTTGGGCCTGAAATCCAGTACTGGGCTCCAGCTGAAAAAAGCTGAAAAAATGGTGTTGCATTTATTTGTAAGTGAGGAGTCTGTATTTATCCCCACACGCTACGGAGGCTTCCTTCCCCCTGCCTCTCCAAAGAGGTGGGGCAGGATCCAGGCACTGCCTTCCCTGGAGGGCAACATAGAAAGCAACTTTGATTATTTCCACAGTGAATAACCTCATTTTTCAGCTGTCTCTGCTGGGGATGCTCTCCCCTGGCTTGGTGGGACAGGAACATGCAGGGAGAGAGTAAGGAAGACACCGTCGAGCTGGGAAGGATAGCTGGCTCAAGCAGCTCTGGGATGAGGGTTGTCCATCACAGCCATTTATTTGGTTGGGAGAAAAAGTGGAAGTGGGTCTGGAGAGTGAAAGAGGCTTTCCCAGAATAGCTACGACTTACCGGGGGCTGAGAGAGACACGCCATGTAAGCCCCAGGTCTGCTGTTTTATTTCTGCCTCGCCCCTCTGGAATATAGGAATCACTGCTGGAATGACGGAGGTGTCAGATGAAAACGGCCGAGTGAGATGTTACTTGCGGTGGGTGCTGTGTGAGGAGTGCATGGCGTAGAAGATGCAGTGGAAGCCCGGGTGAGCAGCCCGGCTGCAGGAAAAGGGACTGAGCTCAGACAGTGGCACGTGCTGATGCCACCAAGGCACCCCTGATCAAGGGCTTTCGGTTCCACAGTGGCCTCCTACAAAATTCGTAGCTGCTGTAAGGCTCAGGGTAGCTGACCGCGCTTTTGCATTACATCCACAGCAGAGCGACCTGCTCAGATTGAGTCGTAGCCAAAAC